>NC_044310.1:183218623-183527512 GCF_007474595.2 Lynx canadensis | reverse complement strand
AAAGCACTTGACAATTTTTGCTTAACAAATATCATTACACCCACTTTTAAGTTTTAGATTTGTATGAATTTTATTTTTAACAAAGGATGCATCTCAGCTTGTTCAGAATTATAAAAACAATTGGCTCTCCAACTTAATATTGTTTCTCATATGTATGTCTTCCATATCTATTAATGGAATACCGTCACTCAAAATGAAATTCTAAAAAATAAAGCTGCCTTAATTGAAAAAGTAAATATAAGGCATTTCTTACCTTACCAATAAGACATATTGGTAATATTACATATTTACCAGCTTATAAGGTTACTTTTGCTTTTTTCTGAAATTAATTTAGAAAACATATAATACATGTTAGTGTAACTTTGAGATTAAGTCACATGGATATGCTTTCCATTCATTAATTATTGTCACACATAAATAGAAATAACATACAATTCAATTTTATAAATGTGCGATTTCTCATTGCATTTGATATTTCAGCCTCGCCAAACCCAGAAGTCATCAAGATAAATTCAATTCCGGATATAGTAACAAAAGTTGAAGACTACTATCTTAAAGGATATATTGTTGGGGCTATTCATCCTGTTATACAACCTGTGGGGCAGCGAAAACACCTACCTGCAAGTTACCTGTACAGGGTAGTGCTATTGCGCTTGAAGTTAAGGTAAGCCTAGTGCTCAAGGAAACAGACTAAGAAGCTGTCGAGACAGTTTTCTTTGGTTAAAAGAAAAGAAAGTTTGAACGTAATGATGGGGAATAAAGGATATTTAGAGGGGTTTGTTGAGAGCACATTTCTAGTGGTTAACCTGGAATGAAAGAAGGAAACTTACACCTCCCTCCTTTTAAAACTCTTCCTTGGTTTTAGCCCCTTGCAGACAAATGGGTCCTAGATGAGGATGTCGGTGAACAAAGGAAAAGGAAGATAGACTCAAGAAGCACCTAGAAGCTTCAGCAGATGAGGGACTGGTTGTCAGCTACAGGTCCTGTCACTGGGCTAAAAGAGATGACTGGACCAATGAATTCCACTTTCACTGAGTGTTTTTTTTTTAACTGTCCTATACTATTTTAATAATAGTGGCAACAGAAACTAGCTCTACCTTCTAAGCAGTTTACAGCAGAAAGGCCTACATGCTGAGTTCTCATAAATTGATAGACTTCAGCCTTTTCAAAAAAAAAAAAAGGGGGGGGTGTAAAGACCATCCATTTTAGTTCATTTTTTTCACTTTTTTTGGTAGCTGCTTTCCCAAATAATACTGCAACCATTTTTGCCAGCCTAGCTTGTAAGTTTGATAGTTTTCAAAATACAGTTGCCCTTTCCAGTGAGGAGTGAGAATAACCAAATCAATGTCTTTGATTAACACATTAAATTTTTTCACCCAACTCTTTAACTATATCAATCCATCCCAAATACCAGGGTAAAAACTGTTTTCTCTTTTTAGTGATGGCCTAACAATTGATTGCTTTAACTAAGAAAGGGCTAAGCAAAGAAAGATGCTTTTAAGGGACACTGCCTGCTACTTATCAGTATAAGCCTATTTATACATGTCTGAGAGGGTTTGTACAGGCGTCAGCTTTCACCATTAGATCGAATTTGAAAAAAAAAAATTTTTTTTTTAACGTTTATTTTATTTTTGGGACAGAGAGAGACAGAGCATGAACGGGGGAGGGGCAGAGAGAGGGGGAGACACAGAATCGGAAACAGGCTCCAGGCTCTGAGCCATCAGCCCAGAGCCCGACGCGGGACGCGGGGCTCGAACTCCCGGACCGCGAGATAGTGACCTGGGCTCGAACTCCCGGACCGCGAGATAGTGACCTGGCTGAAGTCGGACGCTTAACCGACTGCGCCACCCAGGTGCCCCTAGATCGAATTTGATCAGATACTCCAAACATTATGAAATAAACATGTCATTTTATCACACAGTAGCAACACTTCTAATTATAAATCTTACAAACCATGTATAAATTGTTTTGTCTTTTTTAACATTATTTCAAATGGACTTAGTAGTGCTCTGACAAGGCTAAGAATAAGCAAGGGGTAATGATCAGAAAAGAAAAAAAAGGAAGAAGACAGGACAATATTTATTTGCATTTAAAGAGGACCTTGACTAACGTTTTTGTACAATAATCAAGTGTAACAGTGATCTAAAATGATTTCTTACAATTTTTATTAAAACCTCTGATGAATTTTTTCTTCCATATCAAATCAGAAATTATATTAATAGAGGTTTATATTAAGAAAATTCAACCTGTTTTTCTGGTATTTTCACCTAAGAAGACTACCATTATTAAGTTTGAAATAACAACAACAAAAAGATTGCCTTGACCTTATTTGTGAGTTGCTCTCTCAATTTTACATAAGCATATTAGCTGAAAATGATCAATTGACTTCCAACCATGGGTATATTCTCTGTTACAGCCTGAAGCATTCGGCAGCATCCAGTGGACAAAGACGCCCAAGGCTCGTGATTGAGGAATGTCCTCTAACTTATGAGACACAAACAAATGACATAGCAAAAGAACTGATAGAAAAGGTACTAAATGTATACATTTTTTCATGTGATATTGAGAAATATTTGGTATTTCTTCCTCATCAATCTCCTTTCTTACCTTAAAAAGAACAGGGAAATGGTAAGTGACTTATTCTTCCAGAAGTTAAAACATATTGAAGCACACATACTAAATTATACAGAGTTAGAAACAGAAATACAGGTCAATGGAAATTCCAGCAATAAATTTACACACCTATAAGAAGTTTGGAAACAAACCCAATGAAATAAAGTGGGAAAACAACCATCCCAGAAAACAACTGCTGGGAAAATGGACAATTTGCTCTGTGTAAAATAGACTCCACACTTTTCAAATGAGATAAAGAGGTAAATTTTTTTACCTATTAAAAAATACAGAAGAGGGGCGCCTGGGTGGCGCAGTCGGTTAAGCGTCCGACTTCAGCCAGGTCACGATCTCGCGCTCCGTGAGTTCGAGCCCCGCGTCGGGCTCTGGGCTGATGGCTCAGAGCCTGGAGCCTGTTTCCGATTCTGTGTCTCCCTCTCTCTCTGCCCCTCCCCCGTTCATGCTCTGTCTCTCTCTGTCCCAAAAATAAGTAAACGTTGAAAAAAAAAAAAATTAAAAAAAAAAATACAGAAGAAAACAAAAGAATAGACATACTGAATTATGAATAAGTTGAGGAGTTTGAGAATATAAATATAACATATATTAGGAAAATTAAGCTTAAAAAAAAAGAATCAGTGTGCGGGGGGGGGGATCTCCAATAAATGTGTCTTAGGGGGGTTTATTTAAAAAATATATAAAATGAATACAAATGCATGAAAGTAATGTCCAGTCTTGAATGGACAGACAGAATCCACAGACAGCAAAATACAAAAGGAAACATAAACTACAGACCTTTGGAAAAAGGTTCAACCTAACTAATAATTTTTAAAATAAAACTGAGATTTAATACCTCACCAATATTAACTGAGAAATTAAATTGAAGGTATTAAATCCAGTGTTGGAAGAGCTTTAAGAAAACATTCATATATCGCAACTGGCATCGTAATAAATTAGTACATTGTAGTAAATTAGGTGTTTCTGGATATCAATCTGGTCAAAAATATCATAAATACCATTTTATTCTTTAGAATCTATTCCAAGAAATTAATTGAAAAGGGGAAAAGTCATTTTTATACAAAGTAGTTTAATCAACAGTGAATAAAGGGGCCAGATTCTCAATAATTGGAAAATTGAGGAGTAGCAATGGTACATCCATACAATGCAATATTTTATGGGGACTAAACGTAACAACTATATTGACTGTTGAGATAGAAAAGTCTATACAAAATAACTTAATTGAAACTTAAACAAAAAATTGAACACTATATGCATATTGATTAAGACCAAGAAAAATTATACATTTATAAGTGTTCTAAATTGATGGGATTTTAAGTGAAAGTTTTTCTTAGTTGCATTGATACATTTGTAGAGTTTAGGTTTTATTTAAATGAATATAGCCAAAAACCTAAGGCATTTCCTTTCAAGTAAGAAACTGAGGTTTGCTCACTGTTTCTAGTATTGTTCCCAAGGTTTAAGTGGTCTTGTGTGTCAGAGTGTCTATAATTTGTATATAGCCAGTTAGAGCTGCTAATGATATTTCTCTTTTAGGTATAAAGTCACCATTCAATAAGATTTTCAGGAACAGTCTTTGAGACTAGATTTTTATAAACAAGCTACGCATACTGTTTACTACTACTAATCTGGGAGATTTCAACTTGTTTTTCTGGGAATAAATCCCCTCCAGAAAATTTCTTTTGAAACAAAAATGTAACTACTAATTTAGTCTTAATAGATCACCATCAGAGCCCTTGTTTTGCATTTGACTTCCTGGACACAGTTAAAGATCTATTTAAACAGGAAAGTACTGTTATTTCAGCAATCAGAGTAATGGATTTATTTCATGAAGAGAAAAGCTTCAGGAAACATAGCACATGAACTATTTGAACATTGCCCCATGTATGAACAAGAGCAGTAGATGAATGCCAAATGTTATTTTGGAACAATTGTCTTACATAAAGAGTTTATTGTTGAATAGCTAGATTTTAAGTCATTTTAACTTTAGATCAATATTTGTTTTATGTTTAAAATTAGATTTATAAGTGTTTTTCTCAGGATTTTAAAGTAAAAATAACATTTAAAAATGTCAATCTTCCGATTTAAAAACTGGAAAAAAAAAATTAACACTATATTTGTTACCAAATGTTTCCAGCTAAAACTTTCTAATAATAGAAAAAGCCTTCTGTACTTTTTCACCCAAATCAACTAATAAGACCTAGAGAAAGAACTGACAATAAATTTACCCATTTCCACCTGCAAAAACGTCATGCCCCCTTACCACTCCCTCTTCTCTCCCAGGACACCTGATATAAAGGACAATTTGTGGTTAGTTTTAAGGCTTCATGCATTGTTACAATCTCAACATGTCCATGTATAGGAGTAAATGATACTGCGTCAGCACTATCCTCTGTCTTAGCTCCACATACCTATCACCTCTGTCCTGCCCAGAATTTTCCTCGCTGACTAGAGCTGAGTGACCATTGTCCCCTTTGAGTGGGTATTGCTCTCTGGTTTTGCCCCAGTTCTTCCCGGCCCTTTTCATTGCAACCTCCATCATAACTCTTTCTTCCCCTCCCAGGGTAGCATTTAAAACATGTAGTTTAAATGTTTAAAACAGTGGCCAAATTAAAGATGTTGCTATTTCTTCATTTTTACTTATTTAACCAATACTTATAGAGCACCTGTAGGTACAAAACGGCACAATACAAAAATGATTAAGACACAGTCCTTGCCCTCAAAAGAATTGCCAGCTTAACAGAGGAGAAAGACGTGGACACAAAAAGAACAAAGAAATGTAGAAAAAGCAGAGAAAGGGGAAAGTGCTGGGCATGAAAATAACCACTCTTAACGTCTCAAATTATTTCACTGGCATTATGTAATGTTCTTCTGAATCCTATTCTTTAACTTATACGATTGAATCTGATCATGTGCATTTGGCCTGATAGGAGACAATAGCATCAAGATATAAATAGATGGGAAAGCTTCCTAAGAGTGAATTGGGCCTATGCATTACATGCACACATTTGTCAAGAATTAGACTTCTAACATTTTTCTTTACCCACATCAAGCAAGCAATTCTGTGTGTTTTTGCTTTTAATGTTTTTGCTTTGTTAATTAAGATGTATTTGGTCATGTTATTTTTGAGGATTTCTTGGAATAGCTTTTAATTTTGCCTCAGTGGGACAGACCATTGTTAACAGGCCTGCAAAAATCATGTTATAGAATTATTCGTTCTTCTCAAATAGTAACCTTTTGAAGAAAAATGATTCCTGTTTTCATAATTTCTTTTATTTTTATTTTTTAATTTTATTTGAGAGAGAAAAAGAGTACGTGAGAGCAGGGAAAGGGGCAGAGGGAGAGAGAGAAACAGAGAGAGAAAGAGAGGGAGAGAGAGAGAGAGAGAGAGAGAGAGAGAGAGAGAATCTCAAGCAGGCTCCATGCTCAGTGCAGAGCCAACACAGGGCTCAATCTCACGACCCTAGGCTCATGACCTGAGCTGAAATCAAGAGTTAATGCTCAACAGACTGAACTCCCCAGCATCTGCTTCTTTTCATAATTTCTAAAGTGTATCAGTTCTGTTTGAAGAAGTCACAATAATACTGTAACATAGACTTAGGAGTAGTGTTTTGTTACAGGTTATTAATTTGTTTATGAATGGGTCTTTAGTTAGTGGTCAATTTACTTCATCTTATGAATTTCCTTAATAAACCTACAGGTTAACTGATAAAGTGATCAATGTAAATGAATTTTACATCTTGCTCTACAATCTCTTTTAGATTAATATAGCTGCTAAGAGAGGAATGAAATTTGTTGGATTCATATCACAGCCTTATTCACCACTTAAATTCTGCAACGGAACCAACCATGATGAAGACATAGAGTCAGCGCTGCCTCTGAGACACACTTCAGATGAAAACTGTAAAAGTTGGAATGAAGGAACATTAAGTGGGCAATCATCTGAGAGTGGAATTGAGGAAGAACTTCATCATGAAAGTGAACAGTGTCAGATGGACCGAGATGGCAGCCCCAGTTATTCTAAATCAAGAAAGGGAGAAGGTAATAGACAAGATGAGTAGAAATAGTATATTAGTTTCAATTTAGTAAAAATAAGTTTTTGAGGGGTTTTTTGGAAATATGAGACAAAGTAAATTTCTAAAACTACAAAAACCAAATAAACTAATATATTACACTCATCTTGATTTTGTTTTTAATTATTACAGCCAGAAATAAGGTAAGGCAGTTTTTCAAACAGTTGTCCCTGGCATGGTCATACAATACCATCCATATGGGGCGCCTGGGTGGCGCAGTCGGTTGGGCGTCCGACTTCAGCCAGGTCACGATCTCGCGGTCCGTGGGTTCGAGCCCCGCGTCAGGCTCTGGGCTGATGGCTCGGAGCCTGGAGCCTGTTTCCGATTCTGTGTCTCCCTCTCTCTCTGCCCCTCCCCTGTTCATGCTCTGTCTCTCTCTGTCCCAAAAATAAATAAACGTTGAAAAAAAAAATTTAAAAAAAAAAAAATACCATCCATATAATGAAACTTGGTTTGAAACTTGGTTTCCATTTAGTCATTCACCAACTCCCCTATAAAATGGAGGCTATGCGTGTATACAGAAAGTGATTCTATAAATATAGAAAGCTGTTCTGATTTATGTTTGTTTTTTGCAAACAGAGTGTGAGAATTTTAGTTTTGGCCTTTCCCATTTCATGGATGGTTTTTGCCCTTGAAGTTAATTGACTTTCTTTGATGATCAGTTAGAATATGAAAATGCACACCATGATGAAGCAATTAATATAACAATAGTGCCTGCATCCGAAAATAACTTTAACCATTAGTTTTATTCTACTTTGCCAACTAGCAACTCTTCCCAAGCAATTGAGACCACTTCCTCATGCATCTTGGCCTGCTCAGAGTTTTCTGATATCTTTGCAAGCATGCTTTTAAAAAGCACTGTTAGAGAAAGTCAAAGACTATGCATACCTTACAGTTAAGAGCTCTGGAGTCAGGCTGCCTCAATTTCTTTATATAAAGGGAGTTGTGAGAAGTAGCTAAAAGATAAGGCACTGTGCCTGCCACAGAATAAATTCTGGAGTAAGTTAGCTGCTATTGGCTGACCTTTTTTTTTTTTTTTTTAATTTTTTTTTTTTTCAACGTTTATTTATTTTGGGACAGAGAGAGACAGAGCATGAACGGGGGAGGGGCAGAGAGAGAGGGAGACACAGAATCGGAAACAGGCTCCAGGCTCCGAGCCATCAGCCCAGAGCCTGACGCGGGGCTCGAACTCACGGACCGCGAGATCGTGACCTGGCTGAAGTCGGACGCTTAACCGACTGCGCCACCCAGGCGCCCCATTGGCTGACCTTTTGATCTAAGTTAGTGCTGAAGCTGTACCCACTCGTGTAACACACTGCACACATGCACATTGGCTTTCTGGTTGTAATGAGATGTGCTCAATCTTGTGAGCCTAGCAGAGACCCAACCATGGTCAGCACAATCTTTTTATGAACAAGCCAGGAGCACTTCCTAATTCATCGTCTCATCCTTCCTCACTGCCACCACCACCCTCCTATTTTCTCACTAGCTCCTTAACTAACAATCACCCTGATTTTCTTGCAGTGTAAAAATTTTAAGAACAAGAGTTGTTGAAGATATGGTCAGAGACCTATTTGCTATCTGCTACCCAATGCTGCCTTTAAACTCCCGCTGGTTCCCATCCCGACCTGATTAGATCAAGTGTCTATTTCTAGCCCTTTTAAATTCTAAATCAAAATGATGCCTACTTAATTTAATTAACAATCTTTATTTTTTTAATTTTATTTTTATATATTTTTAAATTTACATCAAATTAGTTAGCATATAGTGCAACAGTGATTTCAGGAGTAGATTCCTTAATGCCCCTTACGCATTTAGCCCACTTCCCCTCCTACAACCCCTCCAGTAACCGTCTGTTTATTCTCCATATTTATGAGTCTCTTCTGTTTTGTCCCCCTCCCTGTTTTTATGTTATTTTTGTTTCCCTTCCCTTATGTTCATCTGCTTTGTCTCTTAAAGTCCTCATATGAGTGAAGTCATATGATTTTTGTCTTTCTTTGACTAATTTCACTTAGCATAATACCCTCCAGTTCCAACCACATAGTTGCAAATGGCAAGATTTCATTCTTTTAGATTGCCGAGTAATACTCCGTTGTATATATGTACCACATCTTCTTTATCCATTCATCCGTCGATGGATATTTGGGCTCTTTCCATACTTTGGCTATTGTTGATAGTGCTGCTAGAAACATGGGGGTGCTTGTGTCCCTTCAAAACAACACACCTGTATCCCGTGGATAAATGCCTAGTAGTGCAATTGCTAGGTCGTAGGGTAGTTCTATTTTCAGTTTTTTGAGGAAACTCCATACTGTTTTCCAGAGTGGCTGCACCAGCTTGTATTCCCATAATTAACAATCTTTAGATTCCACTTTCTAAATAGTTTAAATCCTATACTTCTTAATAATTTGTCTATGGCAAAAGTTCTTAATTTGGGCTGTCAGGGTGGGGTAGTGGCAGCATGAGGTTGGGGGAGATACACACAAAAGATCTCTTGGAGAATCTGGTGAAATCCACAGAGACTCAATCCAGAAAAATGCACATGTACATACATAACCCCAAATACTTTTGCAATGCAAGTGGGTTTAGACTTCCTAAACACAACCATAGAGGTGGGTCCATACACCACTCCCCAAGTTAAGAATTTGCCAACTTATGGAAAAGTAGAAGATATGACCTAGCAGTTCCATGTCTACATATGTATGCTAGAAGCTACTCCCACATGTGTGTCTAAGGAGACATGAACAATGTTTATAATGACAAAAATTTGGAAGCAATGTATATGTCCATCAACAGGAGAATAATAAACTAGAATATTATGTAGCAGTTTAACTAAATGAATAAGGTCTACATGTATTAATTCTACTCCAAGCAAAAGAAAATCAATTTATAGATGCATATATACAACACCACTTTTTAAAAGTTTTTTAAACTTCAGAATATGATATATATATATATATATATATATATATTAATGGGTATATAAAAGTATATTAAAAGAATAAAAGCTTGCATGAGAATAACAAACACCAAATTATTATAGTACCTATTTCGGGAGAACTGGATTAGGGAAGACTACATAGTAAGCCTCAACTACATCCATTTCTCATTTTCTGGAAAAATAAATCTGAAGGAAACATGGCACAAGGTCAACATTTAATAAAGCTGAGTGGTGGGTAATTTTATTATTCTCCATGTTTGTATGCCTGAAATACATGAGTAATAAAAAAATGTTTAGGAATCTTTTCAATAAGTAAATTAATAAATAAATAATCTTTCTTCTTTCTGAATGCCTATCCCCAGAAAACAAGTTGTATACAATATTCAATGTTTTCGATGATGAATCAACCTGCTGGACCTATCAGGAAGGCATCCTGTCAATGAAAGTAACAAGAAAAGGATCTGTCATTAGTACACTTGATGCCGATTGGCTGGAGTTAACTACATTTTATTATAAACAAGGCTTGTCTTTAATTGATTCTTTTGTATGCTGGGAAACATCTAAAGGTATGTTTTATATTATAATATATTGATACCTAAAAAATTTGACCTGTATCAGAGTTGGTGGAAATGTTTTTGCCTCTCAAGATCTATGGCTAAAAGGACAGGAATTATTCATTATTATTCATTATAAAATTCATTAGGAATTAGATTCCAATTATTACACAGCTATGCAGCTTTAATTTAAAAGCTTAGGGGCTTCTGGGTGGCTCAGTCGGTTAAGCGTCAGACTTCAGCTCAAGTCATGACCTCACAGTTTGTGAATTCGAGCCCTGTGTTGGGCTCTGTGCTGACAGCCTGAAGCCTGCTTCTGATTCTGTGTCTCCCTCTCTCTGCCCCTCCCTTACTCATGCTCTCTCTCTCTCTCTCTCAAAAATAAATAAACATTAAAAATTTTTTAAGAAATAAATAAAAGCTTAATCCTAGTGTGTGGTAGAATTATAATGTAATGTTTGCTGTCGGGTTGTAACTATCAGGTATAGAAAAACCACTGTGTGATTGACTAGTAGGATTTTCCAAATAAGATGTATTATAACAGTCCAGTTAAAAGGATTATAGTGGCATTTGATAGTTACTATCCAAACTTATTACACTATCCCAGATTTGGACACTATCTAACCATGTACTCCAATCTATATCTGACTCTAAAATTTGTATAGAAAAATAATCTTTGGTTTAGAAAATGATATTTACTCTATTTTTTCTGCCTTCCCTTTATCTTTCAACTTCCCCTAGTCTTCCTCTTTTAGTTACGATGGGATATGTAATCACTCATGTCTATCACAAAAACAAACAAAACTTTCCAAAAGTTACTTTCTAGGGAAAGTGTTTTAAAAAAGAAATTGGTGCTGGGGCACCTGGGTAGCTCAGTTGGTCAAGCCTCCAACTCTTGATTTCATCTCAGGTAATGATCTCACAGTTGTGAGATCGAGCTCTGCATCAGGCTCTGCCCTGGGCATGGAGATGGCTTAAGATTCTTTCTCTCTCTCCCTCAGTCCCTTCCCCACCCACGTGCACATGCACATACACATGCTGTCCCTCTCTCTCTCTCTCAAAAAAATAAAAATAAAAAAGAGACTAGTGCTAAAAGAAAAGAAAAACTCATAGTTAGGAGACTTGAAAATTGCATTAGGAAGGATGAAGGCTATGAAAACCAAGATTAACTAACTTAATGAGGCTAGAGGAAAGAACAAAAAAAGCAAATGGATATCAGTATTCTTTACTATCATTAAGTCAGCCTATTACATCAGGGATACCTTAACTAATAGAACTAAAGACTTTGGATGATTATTTAAAATTATCAAGAGTCATGGTCCAATAAGTTCTTTTAACTAGCAACCAAGAGTAAGGATCTAGCCTATTGAAGTACCCAGAAATATGGCCCATAGCACACAGCCCATAGCAGGTGCTCAATAGATAGTTCTTAGTATTTTGGTTATTGGAAACTTCCTCCAAGGTGGTCTTTTATGGAAACAGCAAAATCTTTTTTCTTTAAGTTTATTTTCAGTATATGTGCTGCCGAAGCAAGCACAAGTTTATTTATTTTCAGAAAGAGACAGAGAGAGTGCATGCATATGCACAAACAGGGGAGGGGGAGAGAGGGGAAGAGAGGGGGAAGGAGAGAGAGAGAGAGAGAGAGAGAGAGAGAGAGAGAGAGAATCCCAAGCAGGCTCCATGCTCAGCACAGAGCTCAACTCCAGGCTTGATGCCACGAACTGTGAGATCATGACATGAGTGAAACCGAGAGGCAGACGCTCAACCAACTGAGCCACCCAGGCACCCATAAGATTTTTATTTTTAAGTAATCTCTACACCCAACATGGTGCTCAAACTTACACCCCAAGATCAAGAGTCTCATGCCCTTACTGACTGAGCTATCCAGGTGCCCCAGAAACAGCAAAATCTAACAAGAGCATGGACTTTACGATGAGATAGACCAGGGTTTGAATCCTATGTTCTCTACTTATTAGCTGGGTGATCTGGGGAAGTTAGGTGAGCTCACTGAGCCACAGTTTCCTATAAGGGGAGTAAAAATACTCCCTACTTTACTGCTGTAAAAATTTGATAAGATGCAGTATGTACAAAATGACTCCCACAGTGCCTTACCCACTGTCAGAGCTTATTTTCTGGGGTTAGTTTTCTTTCCTGCAGCTTGTGTGCAGCTACAGTACTTTTAGTATGGGTCAGCTACTTGGAGGTCAGTTTATGCTTCATATATTTCTTTCTCTCTTCTCTTCTTTCCAAAAAGTCTAGTTGGAGACATTTCAAAATTTGGTTTGTTACTAACTGCTGAAGGAAAAACGAGAAATACTCCTTTCAGAATCTCTTTCAGGCATCCCCGCCTTGGGCCTTGCCTGATGAAAATAAAATTAGCCACAGCAGTTGCCAGCCAGAGACTCTGTAGAGCTTTTGTTCATAAAGCCTCAGAAGCTATTTAGAGAGCTCAGGGGAGAATCTCTCCCTCTCAGCAGCTCTGGAATGTCTCATTAGACATTTTACATTGCAGGCCATGCCAAGCCCCTAATGAGCCACCACGGTCTGTGGGGCCTGGCAATTGGGTGTGTCTCTTGGGACTTCCCTAGGAGTACACAGGGAAGCTGCAGAGGGGAAATTGTGACCCATGCCTGTGTCACTGTGAGAAGCAAGTCGGAGGAAGCAGGGCTGAATTGGTTGCTTTGTTCTGGGACATTTGATGCCTGACAGCTAAAGCACATAGGGGACAATGCGTATTTTGTTTTGTCTTGCTTCCATCCTCTTCCAAAATATTGTCAGAAGTCAGCTCACCATGAGAAATAAAAGCACAAAACCAGACACTGCACAGACATTTAAATACCTTACTCCACAAATCTCATAAAATATCTTCCTCTAGAAAGAGGGAGAGGGGGAACAAAACTTTTAACAAGTTTTCTCCTTTGGTGGGGTCACGGTGGAGAGGTTATAAGGACTGTGAAATTCCTCTTCAGTGCCCTTTCCCACGCACTCTCAAAGCCTTCTGCTTCGAAAAGCCCCACAGGAGAGGTACCCAGCAGCCGTCTTGCTGTTCTTGCAGCCTGAGGGTTCCCACTGCAATGGTTTCCTGTATCTGACATTCTCCAGCATTGTTGGGTCCTCACCAAACCGGTCCTCTGCTGGAATCACTGCACACGCACACAGGCTTGCACTATAGGGCAAAGAACTCCAACTGGTCCCAATTGAGCCAACAAAGATAAAACACTTTATTTTACCAGAATGTGTGGAATCCAGTGGGCAGTTGGCATGGGTTGAGATGAGCAGCTTTGCCAGCTGATATAAAACACACACACAGACACAGACACATATACACCCATGAGTCCCCATCCTCTACTAGCCTACAAATGCCCCCATTATCCTCAGAGAATAGTCTCTTCCCATCTTTAGTTCACCCACATCTTAAGGCTACATTTTGATTTTTTATGAATTTTTAGACTTAAGTTCATTTCAAACTCTTCACCCCTATAAAAATGCTTATGTGGAGCTGACAGGCAAGGTGTATCAGAATGAGGAGTGAGGTAGAGTACTGACAAAGAAAATGTATTTATTCACCACAAATATGTGTATGCCAGGCCCTATGCCAGGCACTGGATTTACGATGATGAGCAAAATGGACATCTTCCCTACTCTCAAAAAGCTGGCCCTGTGGCATCAGGCAGTCAGGTGGTAATGGGTACAGAAACATATGTATCTAATTTCAAACTGGAGAAAAGCGTTGTGACATTACCTAACACCATATTGTAAGGAGGGATCAGGAGGTCCCGCCTGACAAGGCACCAATCACACTGAGACTGGAAAGCCAGCATTCCAGAGCCACAGGCAGACCGTTCTAGGCAGAGGAAACACCCCCAGATGTACAAAAACCCTAGGGCAGGAAAGAGGAACAGGGAAAAGGTCTGTGTGCTGGAGCAGGGTATGAAGAGAGAATGGCTCCATACAAGGTAGAAGTGGTAGGCAGCAGCCAATCTTATAAATAATGCAACAAGAGCTAACATGTATTTGTACTTACTATACACCAGCATTGTTCTAAGCACTTTAAATTTATTAACTCACTTAATCCCACAGCAACCCTGTGGGGTTGGTATGATTATTCCTCTTTTGTAGATGAGGAAGCTGAGGCACAGAAATATTTAAAATATGCCCATTTTCATGCAATTAGATGAAATAAAATGTGCCCATTTTCATGCAATTAGAAAGTGGGGCAGGACGCACCTAGGTGGAGTGTGTGCTCCTAAGCAAAAACTTTAAACATCCTGCCAGGATTTTTATTCCAAGTCATTCACTGAAGATTTAAAAAGGGAGTTATGGAGGTGCCTGGGTGGCTCAGTCAGTTAAGCGTCTGACTTGGGCTCAGGTTATGATCTCACATTTCATGAGTTTGAGCCCTGTGTCAGGCTCTGGGCTAACAGCTCAGAGCCTGGAGCCTGCTTCAGATTCTGTGTCTCCCTCTCTCTCTGCCCCTCCCCCACTTAGGCTCACTTTCTCGCTCTCTCTTTCAAAAATAAACATTTTAAAAAATTAAATAAATAAATAAATAAAAGAGGGAGTTATGACCTGATATGCATTCTTAAAATAACTTCTTCAGCCTCATTTTGGGAAGTGGATTAGAGAGGGCAAGAGTGGAAGGGTTGGGGGGGAGGGGTGCCATCAAGAGGCTGAGACTTGTTTTGGAGACAGAATGTTCATGAATGAGATACAAAATGGGAGTCCCCATATGTGCCCTCCAGGCCTACCTCTAGGCAGTTTGATGCCAAAAATGACACATGGACCAAAAATACTAAAATGGAATGTTACCTTTCCTCACATTTACATAAATGCCACTGTCATATGTAGCTGAAATGAATGTGTCAGAGCACATGGCCAGACAAGTAAGCCACTCCCTGAGAATTTGTTAAGCTTGTGCTTCTTAAACCAGGGCCCAAGTACCCTGAGGGTATGCAGCCTTGTGCTAGGGAGTACACAGGTTCAAAGGATAGAATGTCAATATTACTTAATATGGGGAGTTGGAGAACTTTACTTTTTTACATAATATATTTGAAAGGAATGCAAATATTGCATGGATTTTAAGATATAAACATGAAGACGTTAAAGAAACCTTATTCTTGCCACAAATCAATTCAAACTGTACTTGGAGACCATCCTTCAAGGGTACAGGTATACTTGCCTTTGCTACTGATGGTATTTGGCTAAAAAAAAATTAAGAAGCAGTGGGTCAGGTCAATGCTTTGTAACATTTTCATATTATGCACACATAGAAAATGATAAGATAATAAGGCACATGGGTACAAGAAGATAAAGCTTCTCTGAGCAGGAGGGGGCATCCCATATCTTGGCACTTCTGGAAGGGGTTCTCAGAACACCAATGGGCCAAGACATACTGGGTGGGAAGCTCTGGAATATATACTGTTAAGAAGTGACTCAGTTCTATAGGTGCCTGGGTGGCTCAGTAGGTTAAGTGTCAGACTTTGGCTCAGGTCATGATCTCATGGTTCATGGGTTTGAGCCCTGTTTTAGGCTCTGCTGACAGCTCAGCTTTGGATTCTGTGTCTTCCTCTCTCTGTGTCCCTCTTCTGCTCACACTCTTTCTCTGTCTCAAAAATAAATAAAAATGTTTAAAAGTTAAAAAAAAAAAAAAGTGACTCAGTTCGGGAACAGTCATTAAGTAACCGTTTACAATTATCAACTCATCCATTACCTGGAAGATTTAACACACCATGCACCCAAACAGCCACTCCCCATGGGACCTTCCCTGACACCCTGCCTCGCCTCCACTTCTGTTAGGGAGAATTTTTCAGGAGATATTAAATACTTTCTCCTGTGTAAGCTTCATTCATCTGTGGCTCTGGGGACTGGCATGGGAGCTAAGAAGGTCAGCCAGGACCTTGGGGGCTCTAAAGTGAGAAGGGAGGGACATAAGTATAATACATGTATAGAAAAGTGCATTAATCTTATGCGTACAGCTGAATAAAAACAAACATTCAAGATATAGAGCATCTCTTTATATATCAGTTATATCTCAATAAAGCTGGGGAGGAAAGAATTCAGAGGGGGAAAAAAAGGTACAGAACATTTCCAACATCCCAGAAGCCACCTCATGACCCTCCCCAGTCAACGTCCTCCCACCCAGAGAAAGCATTATTCTAACGTCCATCCCCATAGATTAATTTTGCCTGTTTTTGAACTTCACATAGGTTGAAGTATACAGTATTTACTCTTTTGTGTCTGGCTTCTTTTCTCAACATAGTTTCTGAAATTCATCCTTGTTGCTACATAGCAGTGAGTCTTACTTATTTATTCTTGTGTGGCATTTTTTGAGTGTACCATGGTTTCATTCTTTTAAACCAAAAGAAATTTAGAAGTACTAGGATACCCCAATATTGAGAATAAGAAAACAGACACAGAGCCACAAAACCACATTGTAATCCCAAAGTAAATAAGAAGCAGATTATAATTAACTACATAATTATCACAGTATATAATTATTTCTAAAATTCATACCCCCTTTCTAAAATAGGACTTGGGACATACATATTTTTAAAGACGGTCTTGTGAAGCTCTAAACTTACGATAAAAAGATTTGCTTCCACTGGTCACTTTGGTATGACAGTGGACAAGTACATTTAAAGGAAGTGGAACATACACTGTAATTAGAAAACTAACTCTAACTAGTAAATTAAACTTTACTGGGTTTGAGGGAACCAATCTGAACAAGGTAAATTCTTCACGGTATTCTGCCCTAATTGTAAATGATGTAAATAATAATGATGATGATTTTCTCCTAAAGCTTATAGCCTGTTAATAAAAATCAAAACCAAAAATTACATTGAAATTATGTTTGGCTTCTTTATCTTTAAGCTTAATAGATCACTTGAAAATGTTGTAGGCTATAATTTAGATAAATGTCCAGCAGAGAGACTTTGATGCGACATTGTACTGTATAAAAACCAAACTGTTTAGCCAGCACGTGACCATGGGAAAATTGTCTCCTATTGCAAAATAGGAGACAAAAGAACGTCCATAAAATCAGTTTAGTTTTCGCCAGCTGGTTATTGTCAACTATTCAAGAAAATGTCAGAAAGGCCCTCCCTTAAAACTTCCTTCCCAGCAGGAATTCTTTTGACAATGACTTCTGTTTAGGATTTTCCTGTTACCATTCTTTCATTATTTTTTTAAAAGCATCATTGAGGTAAAGAATTGTTTCGTGTTTATATTTTTTTGAAGTAATCTTACCTCACATTAGTTTGAATATCACACCTATATTTTCAAGAATATACATTTTTATGTTTTCTCTCCTAATGGTGTAATTAATGTGCATAAACATATAGGTCAGAAACCAAAATCTGATTTCAGGGTGAAGGTCAGTTCCCAGTGCTTTTTCGACTTAGGAAATCCACTTGTTTCTCACTGTATGATATTATTTTATCTTGTTTTTGTGTTTGTAGTTTTCATATTTACAGTTTGATTTTAATTCAGTGAAGTACAAAATTGTCTTGACCTTCCCCAAAAAACCCTACAACAATAACAACTCTCAAAGAGGAGGATGTTATTGATTCAGCCAAAACAAGTGCTGATTAATTTATATGCTTTTCTTTCAGCTTCCTAAAAGGGTTATCTAAGGATTTAGATGATCTTAGGAGACACTCAGTATTTGCCACTCTTCTTAATTGCATCCTTTTCCTCACAGGGGACCATTTGCCTAAATCTTTGGAAGGATTCTTTATCTATGAAGAAGAAGGTTCTGGAGTTCCAGGTTCCAGTAGGAAAGGAAATGATGCCATCGTAGTAGAACAATGGACTGTTATTGAGGTAAACTGCAGTTTTCTGACAGTTTAGCTTTACTTTTCTATTTAGTTTTACATGTTAAAGATCTTCATTGCCTAATACCTGCAGTATCCTTCAAACACATGTTTGTGCAGAGTTCAGAATTTTATCACAAATGCGTAAACAAACTGTATAGATTTGTGAAAAGGTGATTTCCTTTACTCCATGTTCAACTCCGTGATAAGATAGTAAAATAATTACCTGTACCTAAATAGCAGTAGATTCCCAAGGATTTGGCATTATAATCCTGAATAAAGTTCCCAGGCACTGAGACTCTCTTTACACATGCCATGACAACTGGTTGAAACTGAAAAAAAAACTCAGTCAATAACTACTATTTTATCTCCAAGAAACCAATGTGACTGACTTCTATTTATTTATTTATTTATTTTACCTTGTGAATTGACTTTCAAAGGCAAAAATATCCAAAGGGTGTTCTCTCTCTCACCAGGCCAAATATGTACACACAGCATTGTCCTTCCTAATCAGAGATGACATTGCTGCTGATGTTGTGCACTCTGAATTCAGATGTCACCGAATGGACTGCCCTTGAGGTGTACAGACTGAATTCAGGTATATTGTGTTGTGTGTATGAGGCCCTCACTGACAGGCTGTTTCATAGACACATGTGCCTTTCTGGCCTTATAAAGGCATACAGAGAGGCATAGCTCATTTTTAAATAAACTAGAAATCCCAATGAGTGGGGAGAAAAGGATTTGGGGGGAGAGGTAAAGCTCCTAGTAAAAATCAATATTTATCAATGAATAAAATGCAGGGAAACAACTCAGCATCTAAGCCCCACTTGCCTTTTACTTCCTGATCTTCACTTCCTACTCTTATCCTCACTTCCCAACCCCTGGTCCAGTGTTTCTAACCAGTATGGTCTGTAAACTACTTGGATCCACATCACTAGGGAGCTTTTCTAAATGCAGATCCCCTAGCCCCATACCTTAAAGTCTGATGCCTGAACAAGACTGAGGGAACACAAAGGAAGGCAGGCCCAAACTCTGGAGAACCAGATGGAAACCTCTCTCCACTCTGATCCCCAGTGTCTCTACTTTGGTTCAATGGTTAGAACGCAGCAAGTAGCAGAAAATGAAGCCCAGGAAGACTGCAGCTGATGAAACTGTACTTAATGGAGCATGAACTCCCTTTATTGTAACACCCATCACCCTTTATTGTAATCACTTGTGTTGCTGGTCATCTTGCCATTAAGGCTATGAGCTCTTATGCTTATTCATGCAGGGCTGTGAAATCAAAACGGATTATGGCCCTCTGCTGCACACTCTCGCTGAGTTTGGATGGCTCCTGACAAGCGTGTTGCCTACACCTATACTGCGACATGACAGGTAATACCAGAGTAGCCTTACAAACTCTCATTTAATTCAAAATATAGTTCATTTGTTAGATAACTCGATTCAGCAAATGCTTATTTAATACCTACAAAAAGCATTTCACTGAACTTCTAATCTGATTTCATGGACCTTGGAGATCAGCTAATCTAATCCCCTCAAGTTATAGATGTACAAACTATAACATCTCCTCCCCAAGGGCATGCAAGCAGAGCCAGGCAGGGGCGCAAGACCCACTCCCAGCTCAGGGCAGCTCAAAATGCCTGGAGTCAAGGGGCGCCTGGGTGGTTCAGTCGGTTGAGCATCCAACTCTGGATTTCGGCTCAGGTCATGATCTCACAGTCGGTGAATTCGAGCCCCACATCAGGCTCTCTGCTGAGTGTGGAGCCTTCTTGGAGTTCTGTCTCTCCCTCCCTCTGCCCCTCCCCAGCTCGTGCTGTCTTTCTCTGAAAGTAAATAAATAAGCTTAAAAAAAAATGTCTAGAGTGAAGACTGAGTTGATGTAACTCTGCAAACAGAACAACTCAGGCCCCTCTGTAGACCTCTTGTCCTCCCCCTCCGCACTGTGCGCGCAAACCAAGGGAGGCAGGAGCCCAGGCACTGCTGCCTTCACCTCTCCCCTCTGGTAAGGTGGCTGAGCTCTCCCCTGGAGCACGAACTCATTAGCTGTTTCCACTAAAATAAACTGCCTACATTAGAACCAAAGTGCCATCACTTCACAAATACCAACCTTTCCTTTTCCCCTTTAGTCAATCGTACTTTTTTTTTTTTAGAGACAGAACGAGAGAAACCAATTAAGTCTTCTGTATAAAGAGCTTTGCTGTCCCCTGGACACAGAGATGTTCCCTCTACCTTCTTTGGCCTCCAGAAAATGATCGAGTGCCAACGTGGTCCTGCCTGGGCCAGTAACTACCTGCCAAGGACAGCACAGTACCACGTGGCCTTACCCTTTAGCAGTGTCAACTGCGGTTCAACACTCTTAAGTTATTGGCAGGTGTCACTGAAGGAGGCAGCTCCTCCTTTCTCAGTCTCACCCACCCTCCTGCCTCCTCTGGTTTTCCCAGTTTTGCAACCTACCCCTGTCCAGTATCCCAACTTCCCCACACACTGTAAAAACATTTGATTGGCATGGCTTTATATTAAAGCTGCATCTTCTTCAGGTGGGAAGAGAGACAAAGACTGATACAGACTAAAGATACTCAAGCTTTAAAAGGAGGGGTTAGAAATAAGCAATTAATCTGCTTTTCTTCTCCGGGATCTATTGGTAACTGTACTCAAGTTGTGAATGACAACATCCTGAAGCATTAGTTCCCAACTGTTTAAATCTGTGACATAGCTGTCAGGTCACAATACAGTGGTAATTCACAAGATTTGGTCTTAAAGCAATATGAAACACCTGGGGAGCCTATGCACCTACAAATGCTGGAGGGCCACCCCAGTGGAACAGTCAGAAGCTCTGAGGGTGAAACCATGAATCTGCACTTTCACAAGCCTCTGAAACTCCTTAACATTAGAAGAATTGTGCAGGAGGTAGTGAGAAAGGAACTCCTCTTCCCTGCCTTTCTACCCCTCATAGCCATGCCCAAGCATTGGCCTATCCCACTGCCCACTCTCCCTCAGAATAACTTGTGTATTTGGCCTTCTCATCTCTTTTTGATGGTTCTCACTGGTGTGAAATTTAGGATATCATCTGGCCCATTACAGTTAGCTCTTCCTAAGAGTACTCTTGAGTTCTGAACCTTTCGTGTTCCTTTTTCCCCAGTGAAAAATATATTCATCATTCCTCCCTCCCATTCACTCAGGGATTCTACTCTCCTGAGTCTAAATTTTTCTTGGGATGCCTGACTGGCTCCATTGGTAGAGTATGTGACTCTTAATCTCAGGGCTGCAAGTTCAAGCCCCACACTGGGCATGGAGCTTATTTAAAATTAAAATGCAAAAAAAAAATAGTTTTGTCTTGAAGTATGAGTGACTGCTTGGGCACTGATTAGATAGCAAGCCTGCTGGGCTGGGTGCTGAGCCAGAAAACACAAGCTGAAGTTCCTTCAGCATCTCCTGCTTCTGGTTGGTTTAGGATTGAGGACAGGATTGAGACCGAGTATAATGTGAAGGGGGAGGGTTGTGGAAACCGGAGCCACACTTGACTGGACCACCTTGTCCTGCATGTCAGACTGTATGAAGTCACAGGCTTCCCTGATGAGGAAAGGGCTCACTGGAACAAGGAGTAGCTGTACATTGTCTTTGAAGCAGAGATAACACCGCTGCCTCTCCACTGTTCTAGATTCTCCTGTACCC
Organism: Lynx canadensis; assembly: GCF_007474595.2. Taxonomy (NCBI): domain Eukaryota; kingdom Metazoa; phylum Chordata; class Mammalia; order Carnivora; family Felidae; genus Lynx; species Lynx canadensis. The sequence goes on along the minus strand of NC_044310.1, from coordinate 183,505,842 downwards.
CTGTTCCCCTTGAGGTGCTGTGGGGTCACAGTAGGCCTTTCACACCCTCCTTGTGAAGGCTTATCTTGTAATTAAAATAGCAAAAGGGGGGCGCCTGGATGGCGCAGTCGGTTAAGCGTCCGACTTCAGCCAGGTCACGATCTCGCGGTCCGTGAGTTCGAGCCCCGCGTCGGGCTCTGGGCTGATGGCTCAGAGCCTGGAGCCTGTTTCCGATTCTGTGTCTCCCTCTCTCTCTGCCCCTCCCCCGTTCATGCTCTGTCTCTCTCTGTCCCAAAAATAAATAAACGTTGAAAAAAAAATTTTTTTTTTAAATAGCAAAAGGGCTAGTTGCTGGACTGCTCATAAAGTGACTGTTTCGAACAGCAAAAAAATGGACACAGTATAGATGTCTGTCACTAGGAATGGTGTGTGTTAAGGCTAAAAAGCTACATAGCAAATTCTAGTGAATGATTAGCTCTGGGACTATGGGTAGGGGACAGGGAAAGTGGGCGTTTCTGCTTTGTCTTTATACATTTTCTGCTATTTGACTTTCTACAAGGAATACATATTCTGTGATTTAAAAAAAAAACTAATTTTAAAGAGTAAAAAATCAATCAATTACTAAAAAATGTGACAGCTGTATCTGCCGTGAAGGAGCCTGTGTCTGGTTAAGCTTAAATTTAGTATATAACCAGGCTTGCACTTGGGTTATGGCAGGTCAAACTTACATACCTGGGCAAGTATAGGTTGTACAGCAGCGTTAAAAAGAGGAGTAAAGACTGTCAAAGTTAGACGGAATCTTCACCTGAGTGAAGTTTAAAATGAGTTTAAAAAGCAGCATCACCATTTAGCAGGTCTCCATTTAGAATCTGCTGTTTACCCTGGATGGGAGATAGTACAGGGGCACCTGGGTGGCTCTGTCAGTTAAGTGTCTGACTCTTGATTTCAGCTCAGGTCATGATCTTAGGATTCATGGGGTCAAGCCCCATGTCCAGCTCTGTGCTGCCCATGTCCGACTCTGTGCTGCCCATGTCCGGCTCTATGCTGGCAGTATGGAGCCTGCTTGGGATTTGCTCTCTCCCTCTGTCTCTGCCCCACCTGGTTGATTTGGGACTGAAGACAGGATTGAGACCAAAGGTGGTAAAGAAGAGGTCTCAAGTATGTGTACGCACATGCACACTCCCTCTCTAAAAATAAATAAATAGATAAATAAACGAAAATAGTAGAAAAATACTTTTTAGCAGTAATCACCCATTTGCAACAAGGCACACTAGAACAAACAGTGTCTACTGTTCTTTTGTACTCAGGAATATTGTGCAATATTGATGTTTATTTTAATCCTTTACGTCTTGTAACTTGTGTTCTTCCAAGTGCCTGCAAGGTAGATGCTATAGGCTGAAAGTCAAGGTTCATTGTTACTATCCAGTAACAAAGATTGTTGATAAAACCGGTTTATCCTCTGCCTTCTTATTCTTGTCCAAATGTGCTATCTCTGTCAGTCACATGCTTGTCTTAGCTGCTGTAGTACACACAAAGATAGTACTCACTGTCAATCATGTCATCTTTAAATATAAAGAAAAATACCATTTAAATACAAAAAAAAAAAAAAAGAAGATACCACATACAATTCATCTTGGTCCAAGTGGAGGATAGAGCCTAAAAATTTTTAGTCTAGAAGAAGAGTCTGGGATGTGAACCAAACATTCTATAGGAACTAATCCTTTAGCAGAACCAAAATCCTGAAGTTGAAACCAGTTATCCAAGCATGATCACTCAGCCTGTCATAAATCAGGATATTTCAGAAAGTGTAAATACTGTGATTCACTATATACTAAATCAGCACTGATGATTACAAGTCAGTAAAGGAGCAGAAATAAATAACATCACTATAAAGATACATAAGCTTACACACATACTCATACCCAGAAAAACAAATAACTGTCATGACCTTTCTTTTGGGGCCCACATGTCTGAAAACATGAGTTAGAACCATTGTCAGTGAAAACTTTCTTCTTTAAATATTTTCATCTTGTACACAATCATGTCTTCAGCAATTTCAACTTTTCCCCACTCTTCTATCACCTAAACCATAACTTGAGTGGTCTGTAGATAAGGTATTTTCCCTTCATTTCTTTCATTACCCAAATATGTCATTGGATGACATAAAAATATTTTCCCAATGTGTCCTTACACTGAGGTTGTTGCTTCATCATCCTAAGCAATATCACACCACCAAGGTTGAAGGCCACATTGCCATGGAAACATGATAATGTGGTAATCAGATAACACTACATTATTCCAGGATTATTGCTGTCAGCTGTGAAAACTTGCCAGCATCCCTTCTTAATCGTTATCACTATGTAATTATACAAATGGGCCCAATCCTTTTCTTTTCAAGAAATCAACATGAAAATTGACATTAAACAATTCAAGGAAAATCTGGTAGAGGATCAAATTAGCTGAACTAGCAGCTAATATTGCTGCCCTTAAAATAATCACCAGAATAAATGGAAGGGGAGCCAAAGTTCCCTCTGTTTGGCTCCCTCAAACCAGCAAGGTCATTCCCCTCTCCCTGAATAATCATCTGGAAAGGGATGGGGGAAGGGGGCATCTTAACAGGAACCCACGGTAATTCTGATGTGCTTTCAGAAAAACACTGAAGTATAACCTTGCAGAGGGACCATGAAAGCATTTTAGAATACAATATAGAAGAAAGATATACGCCTTCATTTATATCTCAGAAGACAGAATTGAAAAGCAGGGGTTTGGGGGTACAATGAATCATGTTATACTGTTCTGAGAATATAAAAACATCTGATCCTTAAGAACAAGATCTGAATAACAAAAAGAGAAAATTGTCTTCTCACTGTGATGCTGGCAGTCCTGCTCCCTCTTCCATTTTCTGCAGCCCTTGCAGAAAAGGTTCCACAGCCTTGTGGTCACCACAGCCCAGAAGCATGAGTAAGTCTGTGCAGTCACTTGAGACACTTTCGTGTACCAATGATTTCCTCTCAATCCTCAAGTGGCAGCCAAAGCAGAGCTGCATATTTATACACAGTCAGGGAAAGGCTAGGGTTTCGTGTTTAGTTCATTCTAATGTGCTTCTCTTCCCTTCCTAATTTAAATTCTGTAGAAACAGTATGGTGTAATTCCTAGTTAAGCTCATAGTAATCTTGCAGTGAGCAGCATTTTGATAAGGCCACTTTTTAAACAAGTTTATTTCTTTATTTTCAGAGACAGAGATAGAGCACGCATGAGCGGGAGGGAGGGGCAGAGAGACGGAGGGAGAGAGAATCCGAGCAGGCTCCACACTATCAGCACAGAGTCCAAGGCAGGGATGAAATCAAGAGTTGGACCCTTAACCGACTGTGCCCCAAGGCCACGTTTTTCAAAATAGTCAATTTGTCTATTGTAGATACTTCCAGTTATCACTTCCTCATCTGAACTTCAATTTTTGACATTTTGTCAGGCAGGAGGGTTGGGAGAAGCTAAACTGTGGGAGTGCTCTTTTTAGTTTTTAATACACTCATATTAATACCTGAAAAACAAATCAGGGTCATAAGCCAAAGGAGCTGTGACCAAGCACGTAGCTATAAAGGTGCATGTGAAAATTAATTTTATAACTTTGCTTTCAAAATGAATTTTATTTTATATTTTAAAAGCAAGAATTTACTCATTTATTTTTAAGTTGCAACATTAAACATGGCAGTTAATTAATTAATTAATTAAATGATACAAAACTGATCAGAAAATACAAATTAACCTAACAATTCTGTTTCCTCTAGTCTAACTCTACAATCATAAATGAAAGCTCTTTATAAAAGTTTTTTTTTTAAGTTTATTTATTTATTTTAAGAGAGTGTGTGCATGAGTGGGGGGGTGGGTAGGAGCAGAGAAAGGGAGAGAGAGAATCCCAATCAGGCTCCATGCTGTCAGCACAGAGCCCAATGCGGGACTTGGTCTCGAGATCTGAAATCATGACCTTAACCGAAATCAAGAGTCAGATGCTTAACCAACTGAACCACCCTGGCGCCCCAAGAGTATTTTTATCCCACAAATGACTAAACAGCTACAGATAAGCCACTCATTTAGAACCATTTCAGTTGTATTCAAACTGAATCACATTTTTGCATTTTATTTGAAAATGTTCTTTCAGTTCAACTCAAATATCTATTGAGTGCCTGATATGTACAAGGCAATATTTTACTCACTCTAGGGGCTGACTCTGGCTTCCAGGAAGGAACTCATAGTTGGCTTAGAGACACAACACCATTACAAATAACTAATGCAGAACAGCTCATGACAAGTCCTGCAGTGGAGGTCTAGAGCATGTATTCTCAATAGGGGTGATACTGCCCCAAGGGGGTGAAAAGGGGAGGTAAAAAAATCTTAAATACTACAGTGGTTTGGTGGCCCTCCAAAAGGTCACGGTACATAAACACAAACACAGCATATCTTTAGGATTAAAATTTAATGGGATTGGGGGGAATTTGGGGAGAAATATCTAAAAAGTCTTTTTTAGGGAAGCAATAATGAAGAGTTGAGTATAAAGCAGGTGAATATGCTAGGGGACTTCATTGAAGGAGGAGGGCAGGTCTGCGAAAGCTGTGTGTCTGAGGGGGAACTTTAGGAAAGAACAGATCTTCTGAAAGCAGTTTTAGAGAGGAGAATACTCCCTGTGGCAAATAGGACTAACTATTTACTATTCTGTTTCATCTCATGTAGCAGCACTAGTCTGTTGGTAGTGGCTGCCTGGAACACTATAAAACCAAGGATTCTGAGACTAGAACCAGGCTCAGCAAAAAAGAATGCAGTGATCAATCAATTAGTGATGCCTGCTATGTGCATAGAAGGTAGAAAGTTGAAGTATGGGTACCACAAATTATTTCCTTTCTCTGGAAATCTTAAGCAAAAACACAGGAAAATGCAAGATATATTCCAGGGAAAGTTAGTACAGGTGAATGAATTCCTAAAGACCTCTTCTAATCAAACCCAAAGAATTCAAGACTGATTTTTACCAAAGAATAAATGTGAAAGGGGAGGGATCATTTTTATCATGTGTAAATCTACAACCATTCTCCTTCATGTCACCATTACCTGTACTCATAAAACAATTTTTCTTAAATATACAAGTATAAAGTGCACAAAACACAAATAGGTATAATTGTAAACACTTGTGTCGTTTCTACTGGACAAGAAACAATATCAGAACCTTGAAAGCACTCCACGTATTTCCCCATCACATCTACTCCCTTCACTCAGAGTGACATCCCAACTTTTAGGATAATCACTTCCTTGCTTTGCCCAAGAGTTTTATCACTCTTGCATGTGTATCTAAACTGTATACAGTTCAGTTTTGCCTGTTTTTGAATTTTACACAAATGGAATTTTATGTTTGGCTCCAATGGTTGATTATGACAAGCAGTGCTATCCTGAACAGGAGCAGGGATCCTAGTGTACACGGGCATGAGTTTCTCAAGCGAATAGATCTGGAAGTGGTGTTGCTGGGTCATAGGGCATTTCTTTAGCTTTATTAGATAAATGCCAGACTCTTTCCAACTAGAATGTTGCAGTTTACACTCCTAACATCAGAATATGAAGTTTCCATTGCTCCAACAAAAAATATTGTCAGATTTTTAAATTTTGCCATCCTAGTGCGTATACAGTATGATGTCGGTGTGGTTTTAATTCGTATTTACCTAGTTACTACTGAGATTGAGCACATTTTCATATGTTTATTGGCCATTTGGATGTTTCTTTTGTAAAGCACCTATTTAAATCTTTTGCCCAATGTTGTCCTTATAAATAACTTCCTGCAAAAATAACCTAAAAGCTTAAATACCACTAAAGATGTTATCAAACTGTGATAGAACTGCTTTTTAATTTTGTTTTTGTTGCTTGCTTGTTTTAAGTAGTGCTGTTCTCTCTTAACTGAATTCATGGGGAGATGTTTTTTTTAATGTTTATTTATCTTGAAAGAGAGCACAAGTTGGAGAGGGGCAGAGAGAGGGAGAGAGAGAATCCCAAGCAGGCTCCACGCTGTGAGCACAGAGCCCGACATGGGGTTCAATCTCACAAACCATGAGATCATGGCCTGAGCCAAAATCAAGAGTCCAACATTTAACAAACTGAGCCAGCCAGGTGCCCCCAAAGAGGGAATTTTTTTAAGGAAAAGCTTTCAATGATCCATCTTATATGTGGTGCTTAAATGCCAAGAGTCAAGAACTTGCCCCCTCTCTCCTTCTCTCACCATATGAACACCAGGACCTGTGTGGTCTGTTTAAATAATGTAATTGGCCCAGAAGAAAATGAACACTTGTTTTTATTTGCTTCACTATTCTCCACTACAAACCCTGCACATTATAAGCTGAAATTATTCATTTGGGAGAAGCTACATAAAAATCTGAACTTTTGCAAAGTAGTCTATGCTTATCCATTCATTATAAAGTGTTCCAGCAGAATGGAATTAAATTAGGCCACTCTTCTCTGTAGTCAGGGCTTTACTGAATTCATTCTACACTTGTTGTAGAGATAGTATGGTGTTGTGGGAAATAGAGAAGACCCAAGACAAAACTCTTAAAAACTCTGAGTCTCAATTTCCTTACCCATAAAATGGATAAAATAATATCTTCTCTGCCCACCTCAAGGGGCTATCATAAGAGGGGCGCCTGACCAGCTCTGTCGGTGGAGCATGTGACTCTTGATCTCTGGGTTCTAGGTTCAAGCCCCACATTGGGTGTAGAGATTACTTAAAAATCAAGCCTTTTTAAAAAGGGGGGTGGCTATCATAAGAAGCAAAAGTGTTCATTAACAAGGAAAATAGTGTGCCAAAAGCACTACACAAATCCAAGTTACCCTTCTTTTTTCTTTTAACCTATATTTATTTTTGAGAGAGAGAGTGTGAGCAGGAGAGGGGCAGAGAGAGAGGGAGACACAGAATCCGAAGCAGGCTCCAGGCTCCGAGCTGTCAGCACAGAGCCCAAATTCACGAACCGTGAGACCATGACCTGAGCCAAAGTCAGTCGCTCAACCGACTGAGCCACCCCGGCGCCCCTCCAAGTTACCCTTCTTACTTTAGTCCATGAGATCTTCTGTTGTTGGGAAGCTAGTCTCTTTCTTAGTAGTCTGTTGATGCCATAGCAAACCTCTCTCCTTTAAACAACACCCAAATAGAAAGTCTTCTTTTTGCTTTCATATGAAAGGCATAGAAGACGGTAGGGAAGAGAGAAGGAAACATTTATAAAGCATCTACTGTGCTCCAGGATCTGTGCTAAGAACTTTACTTCCATCACCTCACAGATATTGTTTGGACCACCCGTTTTACAGAAGAGAAACGGGAGGCTCAGAAAGTCTGAGTAACTAGCTCAGCATCACATAGCTAGTAAGCAGCAAAACTCAGATGGAAACTCAGCATTGGTCTGACTCTAGAGTCATATATACATGCTGTTTCCCCCACACTCAACATCCTCTCCAATAAATATATCACATAAAGGGGATGTGTCCCCACATTTTGTAGTGTAAAGCTGTAGAACTGGTCAAAAACTCATTTTCTTCCCCATCTGTGGCCTGATTCCTTACGCTTATGCTCACTCCCCAGACCCTATAGTAGTGTATGCCCACATTAAGAGGTGAGCATAATACCAAGACAAAGAGCAAAAGAGCCCATGTCCCAGGGACAACAGCAATACTGGTGGCCTCTCCTGCTTCTTCTAGGTCCACACCTGCCCTCTGGTGTTTGTCTGATTCTAGGTGTGAACCTGACACTGACTCAGGCTTTACCCTTTCACTCTACTTCGCCTGGTTCGGTCTGGTGAGATGCGTGGATCTGACACTGGCTTCTCCCACCAACTGCATTTTCCGCTAGGCCTAACAGATCCGACCTTTGTTTTATCTCCTTCAGTTTGGACCAGTGCCTCAGGTCGCACATGGACTTTGGCCTCTAGAGTCATGATACTTTCCTGGTCCTTCTGTTCTAATGACCCTCCTTTCCCTTCCCCCATCTGGGTCCTTTTATACCTCACCCTGCTCCCCATCATTGCCTGCAGGGAACTTAGCCTCTCCAGGCCTGAAGTGGCTGACCCGTCCCTCATGCTGACAGTGGCACAAGGGATTATTTGCTGCCCTCAGAAAGGAAGAACTAGTGGATGGTTTTACACCTTTGCAGACTATTTCCTTGGCCAGCTTATCCTTGAAGCTTATGCTCTTGACCAACACAGGTTGTGCCAGAACTCTTTCAGCACTTCTGTGAAAATCTGCCATTTCTCAGAAGCTGTGTTCATTTTCTATGACATCAAAGCATGACTGTCCACTAATAATAGTCTGGAAGAGGATGTGAAGAGTTTTAAATTCCTCTCAGAAAAACACCAAGTTACTCAGTTAACTAACACTTTTTGGATGAAAATTGCTGTAGGGAATAGGAGATGTAGGCCCTGTCCTCTGAGTATCCAGGGCATGCGAACCCTCCCTGGTCAAGTAATGACACCACCAGTCAAATCCTTTCAGAAACTGTGCTACAGGACAAATATCCTATCCCAGCTCAGCAGACAGAATTACCTCCAGAGCCATTGAGGCTGTGAGGCACTCACCCTTTCAGATAGTTGTTGCTCTGTCAGGCTTCTGTCCCTTAGTTCTACCATGCTTAGATTCTCTAAACCAAAAGGAGGTCCATGTCTCACAGATGTTCTGAAAATAGCAGGACCTATTTTCTTTTTTCTTTTTCAAGTTTAAATTCTAGTTCATTAACATACAGTGCAATATTAGTTTCAGGAGTAGAATTTAGTGATTCATCATTTACATACAACACCCAGGGCTTGTCACTAGTGCCCTCCTTAACACCCATCACTCTTCTAGCCCATCCCCCACCCACCTCCCTCCATCAACCCTCAGTTTGTTCTCTGTATTTAAGAATCTCTTATAGTTTGTTTCCCTCTCACTCTCTTTTTTTTCCCTTTCCCATATGTTCATCTGTTTTGTTTCTTAAATTCTACATATGAGTGAAATCATACATTTGTCTTTCTCTGACTTACTTCGCATAGCATAATATACTTTAGCTCCATCCACGTCATTGCAAATGGCAAGATTTCATTCTTTTTTTTTTTTAATGCTTATTTATTTTTGAGAGAAAGAGATAGCACGAGTAGGGGAGGGGCAAAGAGAGAGGGAAGGAGGATCTAAAGCAGGCTCTGCACTGTTAGCAGTGAGCCTGATGTGGAGCTCCAACTCACAAACTGGGAGATCATGACCTGACCTGAAGTCATCCACTCAACCAACTGAGCCACCCAGGTGTCCCAAGATTTCATTCTTTTTGATGGCTAAGTAATATTCCATCATATATATATATATATATATATATATATATATGCATGCCAAACCTTTCCATTTATCAGTCCATGGACATTTAGGCTCTTTCCACAGTTCCACTACTGTTGATAATTAGTAAGACCTATTTTAAATCAGAATGGCCTTAGGGTGCCTGGCTGGCTCAATCAGAAGAGCATGCAACTCTTGATCTCTGGGTTGTGAGTTCAAGCCTCATGTTGGGTATAGAGATTTACTCAAATAAATAAACTTAAAAATAATTTAAAAATAAAACTTAACACTGTAAAAAAAAAAATCAGAATGGCCCTCAGAAAACTAGGGACATAGCAATCTCAGACATATTTCAAACTGAAGAACTTGTTCTAAGGACCTCCCCAAGAGATGGGAAGATGCTGACCTTCCACAGCCTTATCTGGGCATGTGAAGACTGTCCTATTACAGTCAGCAAAGAAGCTATCTCTGCATTTACTATTTTACCCCATTAGTAAAGGTTGAGAAGCCTGCTCTAAGTCAAACATCACATCCTAGGACATTCAGATTTCATGTATATTCATATCCTATAATGTGTTGGAAAGAACTCACTCCAGGGTCACTCACAATCCCTACCTTGACCTTCTCCTGCTTTCTATTCAAGAAGAGTAATTCTGCCCTGATGGTTTCTCATCTTTCCATAGCTCGAGGCCTGGTCCTCTCGTGGGTTTCTCTACCTGAATCACACACTTTGACCATTACCCAGAAATGTCCTCTGTATTCTCGGGTACCCTCTCCCTCCCTTGACTTTTCTCTCTGGAAGGGATTTTTGATTCCGGGACATTTCCCTCCCACTTAACTCCACCCTACATTTCATTAAACAGATAGAAAAAGTAGAAGGAAATCACATTTGTTGTACTTCTTCTAGTGGCAGGCACAGTGAAGGTGTTCATGCACATCAACATATCTATCCTTCACAAAGTCATGATAGGAAATGAAGTGCAGAGAGTCTAAAATTTTGCCAAATTTTACCAGCTATTAGGTGGTCTCATCAGCTATTATGGTAGAGTTGGGATTGAACCCAGGAACTCTTAGGCTCCAAAGCTTCAGCCTTTTCCAGCATATTCTGTACCTCCCAAACAGACAGCCTATTCTCTACACTGCTAGTTCCTTCCCTGTATGCCTGTGTCATAACCCATGTGTCCTGATGATTGTTCCCAAAAGTTACAATATACAGTTGACCCTTGAACTACATGGGTTTGAATTGCACAGGTCCACTTATAAGCAGGTTTGTTTTGATAAATATAGTACAAAACTGTAAATGTATTTTCTCTTCCTTATAGTTTTCTTCATGACATTTTCTTTTCTCTGGTTTACTGTATTGTAGGAATACAGTATATGATACACACCACATACAAATTATGTGTTGATTGTTTATATAATCAGTAAGTCTCCTAGTCGACAGCAGGCTATTAGTAGTTAAGTTTTGGGGTAATCAAAAGTTATACATGGATTTTTGACTGTGGCAGGGAGGGGGTTAATGCCCCTAACCCCCTCGTTGTTCAAGGGTCAACTGTACTTCATACCAAGTCTTTTCTTCTAATCGAAGATAAGATCAAACTAAAATGAGATTAGACTAGAAGCATTCTTTTAAAAATAAAAATAAAAAAGCAGCAGTCTCTCAGTAACACTCTGGGGGAAATTTTCCGGTTTCTCAAAATTCAACAGTATCAGTAAACTGGGGATTTTCAAATGGTGTGGGGCTGACATATACCACTAGGGCCAGAGTTTCAATGTTGCGTTTGTCTTCCAGAAAAAGAGCTCAGCATAAAATGCAGCTAATAGTGAGGTTTTGTTTGGGTTTTTTGCATAATAAAAGTCGTAACTGAGCAACATTAGCTACAGACACTCCTCCCCATAAATCCATGGAGACTGTGAAAAGCATTTCAGAGAAATACAAACCCCAAGTAGTCTTTGGCAAGGGGTAATTTGCCATGATGATAGTTAAATAAGGAGAATACTGAGTAGCTGACTACAAAGAAGCATCTGAAAATAAAACTAGCTGTGGCTCAAGTCCTTCAATTGAAAATGTATATACAATCTCTCACATGTGGCAGCCCAAATTGGTCTCTTCTTTTTATAAGGCAAATTTGACAATGCATACCAAGAAGCTTAAATCATACCCTTTTGACCTAATAATCCTACTCCTAAGAATTTATCTCAAGGAAATAAGTCATAAGAATAAGGAAGACTATACATATTTTATAGCAACATTATTTAAAAGTAGCAAAAAAACTGGAAACAACCTAATTTTCCAGTCACATAGGAAAGACTTAATACATTTTAGTATCTTAATTCTTTGAGATAATCTGAAGCTATTAAGAATACGATCACCAGTGCACAAACAAGGAAAGGGTGTTCAGTGAAAAGTATAGAACACAGAAATGCAAATATGTAGTGGTTACAGACCTGCAGAAATTCACATGTTGATAAAGAAGATTAGGAGGGGGCAAAAGAAGATAAAATAGTTACGTTAGCACATTGATATTACAACTTTTAAACAAATTTTTCTTTTGTAATGACTATATTCATTTTTTAGGCATTTTTTCTTGTTTTTCCTTAGGAATCAAATAGAATCATATTTATATAGAATCATATTTATAATCATTTTTGAATAAGAAGATTATTTTACAAAGAATACAGGTGGAATATTCTAGCCAAGTACGAAATATAGAGGATTACTAATTCGCAAATACTAATGCTATTGTTTTAATTTGCAGTGAAGGGAATTTGGCTACAAAGCAGGTTGTGTTCCTTCAGAGACCAGTTATGTGGAATTCAGCTGCTCAAACACCAGAAGTGAGTAAAACTGATGCTTTTTTTTTTAAGTTTATTTATTTATTTTGAGAGAGAGAGAGTGCACACACTCAAAGTTGGGCTCGAGCGGAGGAGGGGCAGAGAGAGAATCCCAAGCGGTGGTGTGGAGCCCAACACTGGGCTCAGTCCCACGAACGTGAGAGCATGACCTGAGCCAAAATCAAGAATCAGACGCTTAACCAACTGAGTCCCAGGTGTCCCAATGCTTTATTAACCAAATGTTCTATGGAAGCAGTTAATCCTTAAACTCACGTTGTAATTCTAAATGGTGAATACAGATGAGGAAATGTGGACTCGATATGGAAATAATCTCCAAAACAACATAACAACAAAGGAAATGTGCCAGTAACAGGTGACATGAGACAGTTCCAAAGGGGATCAAAATATGTTACCCCCAAATTTGCCACTTTGGCAAAGGATTATTTTGAGCTGAAGGCAATTAAGAAACACAGACATAGGAGTAACTTTCCACCCTCTCCCTTTCTCATAAAAACGGGGCATAAATTTCCCTTTTTAAAGTTAACGTAAGGGTACCTGGCTGGATCAGTCGGTAGAGCAGGTGACTCTTTTTAAGTTCAACCGCCACATTGGGTGTAGAGATTACTTAAAAATAAAATCTTTTTTTAAAAAAGGTAACATAAATTTCCATTTGTAAAGTTGTCCTCCTCTCCTATATCAGGAATAGGAGAAGACTCCTAATCACTAGAGATGATTCCTCACTGGAGACAGCACTGACTTGGGTCTACATAAATAAATCTTACTAAAATAACCTTGATCTTCCCTTAGGTTCCCCATATACTTACCTTTCCACAATTTGCTGCCCATAGAAGCTCAAAACCCTGTTCCTTTGTCTAGTCACTTCTCCACAATATCATCCTTTGTTAAAATCATGTATAAGCTTTCAGTCTAACTGCCTCTTTGGGTTTTCACTTTTTCTCTGTGAAGCCCCATGTACATCCAAAATAAATCTTTTCTCCTGTTAATCTATCTTTTGTTAGTTTAATTTGTAGGCCTCAGGTACTGAAATAAGAGGGTAAAGGAAAAGTTTTTTGGAAGTGGGTGTGCCTAATATTGCAACACACCTGTGCAATCTTCTCTGTCTTGACCTCTGAAGCTACTTTTTTTCATTCTTAATTTTAGCTTTTATTTATTATTTTATATTTAATATTGAAGTATAGTTGACATAGGTTATATTAGTTTCAGGTACACAACTTAGCGATTCAGCAATTCTATACGTTATGCAGTGATTACCACCGTAAGTGTAGTTACCATCTGTCACCATATAACATTATTACAATGTTATTGACTCTCTTTCCTATGTTGTACTTTTCATCTTCATGACTTACTTACTTTATAGCTGGAGTTTATACCTTAATCCCCTCCACCTATTTTGCCCGTCCTTCCACCCCTTTCTCACTGTCAACCACCAATTTTCTTTCTGTATTTATTATTCTCTGTGTTTTAAATTTTTTGCTTTTTTTGTTTTTTAGATTCCACATATAAGGGAAATCATATGGTATTGTCTTTGACTCATCTTACTTAGCGTTATACTCTCTACATCTATCCATGTTGTTTGCTAATGGCAAGACTTTGTTCTTTTTTATGGCCAAGCAATATTCCATTGTGTGTGTATACCACACCTTCCTTATCTATTCATTTATCAGTGGACGCTTAAGTTGCTTCCATACCTTGGCTATTGTAAATAATGCTGCAATAGACATAGGGGTGCATATCTCTTTTTGAATTAGTGTTTTCGTATTTGTGGGGTAAATGCCCAGAAGTGGAATTACTGGATCATAATGGTATTTCTATTTTTAATTTTTTGAAGAACCTCCATACAGTCTTCCACAGTGGCTACACCAATTTACACTCCTACCAACAATGCACAAGGATTCCTTATTCTCCACATCCTTGCCAATTTGACTGGTGTGTGGCTTTGAGTTCTACTTCCTGATGGTGAATGTTGAGCCATCTTTTTATGTGTGTGTTGGACATCTATATGTCTTCTTTGGAGAAATGTCTGTTCAGGTCCTCTGCCCATTTTTTAATCACACTTTTATTTATTTATTTTTTTTTTGGTGTTGAGTTGTATGCATTCTTTATATATTTTAGATGTTAACTTCTTATCCTATATATCATTTGTAAATATCTTCTCCCTCTAAGTAGGTTGCCTTTTCATTTTGTTGATGATTTCCTTTGCTGTGCTAAAGCTTTCTAGTTTGATGTAATCCCAATAGTTTATTTTTGCTTTTGTTATCCTTGCTTGATGAGACATATCCAGGAAAATGTTGTTAAGATCAACGTCCAAGAGATGATTGCCTATGTTTTCTTTTAGAAGTTTGTATGGTTTCAGGTCCTACATTTAGGTCTTTAATCCATTTTGAGTTTAAGACCTTTACTTTTAGAATTTGTTTTTTTATTTCACAGATATGTTTTAATCAATTTTCCAGATAGCTTGAGAATTTTTTAAGAAAGTGAAAAGGCAAACCATGGATTAGGAGAAAAAAAACCTTGAAACCACATATATGACAGAGAACTTGTATCTTGAATGTACCAAGAACTCTAAAAACTGAACAAACAACTCTAAAAAATAGCGTAGAGACTTAGACACCTCACCAACAAGGATGTAGATGAGAAATAAGCATTTAAAAAGTCATTTAAATCATTAGCCATTAGGGAAATGCAATGAAAACCATAATGAGATACTACTCTGCACCACTGAGAATGACTAAAATAAAAAATACTGACAATACCAAGAACTAGCAAAGGAGAAGGGCAATTGGAACATTCAAACAAAGCTAGTAGGAATGCAGAATGATACAACCACTCTGGAAAAACAATTGGCAACTTCTTTTGAGGTTAAACACACACTTACAATATGACCCAGCAAAACCACTCTTGGGTATTCACCCTAGAGAAATAGAAATTGAAATATAAATGGAACAGAAATGTTAATGTCAGTTCTATTCACAATCTCCAAAAACTGGAAACAATTCAAGTGTCTTCAACAGGTGAATGGCTAAACAACTATGGTACATTCATACAATAAAATACCACTCAGAAATAAAAATGAATGAAATAATTATATACACAAGGAGTTGAATTAATTGCAAAAGCATGCTGATTAAAAGAAGTCAGTTTCAAAAGGTTACAGACTGAAAATTTTACCAAAAAAAAAAAAAAAAAAAAAAAAAAAAAGGTAACCTACTGAATTGGAGGAGATATTTGCAAAAGACATATCTGATAAAAGGTTACTATCCAAAATATATATAAAGAACCTACACAACTTAACACACGCACAAAAACAAATAATCCAATTAAAAATGGGCAGAAGACGGACATTTCTCCAAAGAAGCATACAGATGTCCCACACACACATGGAAAGATGCTCAACATCACTCATCATCAGGGAAATGCAATCAAAGCCACAGTGAGAGATGGCCTCATACCAGTCAGAATGGCTAATATAAAAAAGATAAGAAATAACAAGTATTGGCAAGGATGTGAAGAATAAGGAATCCTTGTGCACTATTGGTGGGAGTATAAATTGGTGCAGCCTCTGTGGAAAACTGTATGGAAGTTCCTCAAAAACTTAAAAATAGAAATACCATTATGATCCAGTAATTCCACTTCTGGGCATTTACCCCACAAATATGAAAACACTAATTCAAAAAGAGATATGTACCCCTATATCTATTGCAGCATTGTTTACAATAGCCAAGATATGGAAGCAACCTAAGTGTCCATCAATAGATGAATAGAGAGAGAAGGTGTGGTATATACATACAATGGAGTATTACTCAGCCATAAAAAAGAACAAAGTCTTGCCATTAGCAACAACATGGATAGATCTTGACAGTATGATGCTAAGTGAAATAAGTCTGAGAAAGACAAATGTTGTATGATTTCACTCATAAGTAGAATTTAAGAAACAAAACAAATGAACAAAGAAAAAAAGAGACAAACAAAAAAACAGGCTCCTATATATAGGGAACAAACCGATGGTTAGCGGAGGAGAGGCTGGGGGAAGGGGGATGGATGAAATAGATGATGGGGGTTAAGAGTACACTTATCAAGGGAGGCGAGGGTGGGTGGTGGGTGTTGGGGAGGGCACCTGTTGGGATGAGCACTGGGTGTTGTATGGAAACCAATTTGACAATAAATTTCATATTTAAAAAAAGAGTACACTTATCATGATGAGCACTGAGTAATGTATACAATTGTTGAATCACTGTTTGTACACCTGAAATTAATATAGCTCTGTATGTTAATCATATTGCAATTTAGAAATAATAAAAAATATTCCATTTATATGATAGTCTCAAAGAGATAATGATATAATGTGGAGAACAGGTCAGTGGTTGCTAGGAATTAGGGATTTGGGGAAGGGAAGTGATAAAGGGATCACACAGGGAGTTTGCAGGAGGTAATGAAACTGTTACATGTCCTATTATAGTTACACAAAACTATATATAAGTGTTGAAATTTATAGAACTATACACTTGTAGTATATAATAATTTTTTTTATTTTTTTTTAACGTTTATTTATTTTTGAGACAGAGAGAGAGCATGAATGGAGGGAGGGTCAGAGAGACAGGGAGACATAGAATCAGAAGCAGGCTTCAGGTTCTGAGCTGTCAGCACAGAGCCCAACGCGGGGCTTGAACTCACGGACCACGAGATCACGACCTGAGCCGAAGTCGGATGCTTAACAACTGAGCCACCCAGGCACCCCTAGTATATAATAATTTTAAAATTAAAGGATTGCTTTATAAATCACACAGACTAAATTTTTTACGTCTTTGTCCTTCATTAAAGACTGTCCTTGGGTAATGAAATTCTTATGAAGTAAGGCTACACAGGATGATAAACCAAGGTCTTTCTGTCTTGTTCCTTTCATCTATTTGTATTTTTCTTTATTTTGGAGAGAGGCCTCTAAATAAATTCAATTATTTTACATTCAGTAGAATAAAAGACTCCAACCAGGATTTTACCTCCATCTATTAAAATGTTCCCAACTTTTCTTCCAAAATATTTTTCTTAACTTTTTTGTTTCTTTTGAATACTCAAAATTCATTGATTTTTTTTTTTTTTACCTAAAAGTCTCTATTTCAGTTAAATTCTTCAGCCCACTTCCCTTTGATAATTATTTAAAAGAAACAAAGGTCATTTAAAAGTATTTAGTTTCCACTAATTCAGAATAGAGTTTCCATTCTGTGGTGTTCTTAGGAGCAGAAAACAAAACATGAAAAGGATGCCAGGGGATAGTGTGTGTGTGTGGGGGGGGGGGTGTGTGTGTGTCACAATCTGCAAGCCTCCGTGTCCTCATCTGTAAAAGATGGACAACATTGGTACTTACCACAGGATTGTGAGGAAGATTCAGTGAGAAAACATGTAGTGGGCTTGCCACATTGCCTTGTCATGAGAAGTGAAATGTTGCTTTTGTTTTCAGTAGAAATGTTTTTCTTTCAATACTAGATGATTAATCACTACTAATTCTATGGAGAAATTGAAGAACAATCTAGAAATGCCTAACGACCCTCCATTTTCTCCAGCTAAAAATTGCTTTCAGCTAGTATGCAGGAATTCTTTTTTTTTAATTTGTTTTAATTTTTTTTTTTATTTTAGAGAGAGAGAGAGGGAGGGGCAGAGGGAGAGAGAGAGAGAGAGAGAGAGAGAGAGAGAATCTTTTTAATTTTTTTTAATGTTTTTATTTATTTTTGAGACAGAAAGAGACAGAGCATGAGCAGGGGAGGGGCAGAGAGAGAGGGAGACACAGAATCGGAAGCAGGCTCCCTGAGCTGTCAGCACAGAGTCCAACGCAGGGTTTGAACTCACAGACTGTGAAATCATGACCTGAGCCGAAGTCAGACGCTTAACCGACTGAGCCACCCAGGTGCCTCGAGAGAGAGAGAGAGAGAGAGAGAGAAAGAGAGAGAGAGAGAGAGAGAGAGAGAGAGAATCTTAAGAAGGGTCCACACTTAGCATAGAGCCCAATGAGCGGCTTGATCCCACAACCCTGGGATCATGACCTGAGCACAAATCAAGAGTAGGACGCTCAACCAACTGAGCCATCTAGGTGCCCCGGGAATGTTTTTTGATGTTCTAAAAAACATATGTATATATGAGAAATATAGCACAATTATCAACAAGTTTAGAATTAGGTAGTGAGTATATGGTGTTTGTTGTACTGTCCTTTAAACTTTCTGTATACTTGAAATTTTTCTTAATATGAAAGTTGGGGAAAATTAAGCTGAAAAGCATTAGTCACCCAACAACTTATTCATTCATTATTAATTGGTAACTAGTTACTAAGATGCTATACCAAAAAAGACCCATAAGGAATGATTTAAACACAACAGAAGGGTCTCTCTGTCATCATAGTCTGAAGCTGAGCAGGTGGGGCGAGGCTCTGCTTCATGACAGGTCAGCTCTGCCGCCCTCCACATTTGGCTTCTGCCTCTGGACCCAGGGCTGCTGCCACAGTTGTTGCTGTGTTCAGCCTGCAAGAAGCAGGAAAGAGGAGTCCCAGGCATGCTTCTAAGGCACTGACCCCCAAGTCACGTATTTCTTCTCACATCCTATTGACCTGAACTTATTTATGTCACCACAGGTATCTGCAAGGGAGACTGGGAAATGTAATCTGGGAAACCGGGAGTTGGTAACATGGTGAAATAGCACATGGCCAGCTCAAAACTGCAAGGCACTGCCAGGAGGAGTTCTGTTATTAAAAGAAAAATGGAGAGAATAGATCCCGGGGAGACAGGAGTTTAATTTTAATGGTTTCCATTTTAATTTATTTTTCTTCTTGAGAGCAAAATAATATTCAAATAATATTCTTATCTTTAAATATATCTCAAAATGAATGATTTCAAGAGGTAAAGACTTCTTGGACACATCTGTTGAATCAGCTCTCCAACACAAACCAAGAAGTGAAGGAGCAGCAGCCAGAAAAATGTTCTAAATCAGATCTTTTCCAAGGTAGCTACAATAAAATCATATATGAATACTAAGAAATATTAATGTACACATTAACTTCTTTTTTTACCTTACAGTGAGACAATTATTAAACTTCGTTCTCACTTTTTCAGTCATTTGAAGTTGATTTGAAATTATTTGAAAACCATAAGGGTCATACTTAATTCATTAGCTGTCAGTATCCTTGATTGAAATCCATGTGAAATCAAATCAAGTGCTAGTGTAAATAGAAGGCATCGAGTATCTCAAAGAAAATTATGCAAAAATCAAGATGAAAGCATTTTGCTTTATCATTAACGAGGTTCTTCATCTAGGGAATGCTTTCCACTTAAAGTAAATGGGTTTTTTTCCTGGTGTGAGCAGAAGAGAAAGAGTGGTCCCTGTTGCCACAGGACAATGTTCAGGCTGGAGAACAGCTCTCTTCTAGGCCACCTGTGTTCTTATCTATTGGTATCCCTGGGAATGTAAGGGACAGAAACCCTGCTCAGATTAGCCTGTGTGTATATAAGGGAATTTACTAGCTTCTAGGTGGAAAGGATACCAGCATAGCTTACAACATCAATAAAGAGCTATAAGAACCAAGCCCTCAGGCACTGACACCAGAGATTCCACATTACCAGGGTGTTCTTTTTCATCTGTTTATTTCAGCTTCTAGGTGCATATGTGCAGAGGGCTTCTAATGAGGTGAGTGTGGCCACTTCAACAAAAAGAAAGAGCTTCTTTATCCTAGAGTCCATATAGCAATCCCAGAGAAGGACTCTGATTGGATGTGATTGGGTCATGCGCCCACACTACGGCAGAGAAGAAGGTGGATAGGAAAACTGACTGGAAAGGTAGTTGTCCACTACCCCTTTCCTTACCAGTTTTGAATGATTCTGACAACCTCAAGCTGGAATGACCCAGGAACAAGTTCTGTGAGCAAGCTGGGGTAGTGTCTCTGCATGTTTCTCTAACTCTTCCAAATGGTACTAGAGCTACACTTCAGCTTGAGACATACAGAGACAAGGTATGGGAGATCTTCTCCCAAGCCTGAGACATACAAGGAAGAGAAGTCCTGAATGTCCACTCCTTGTTTTTATTTCTAAACCATATCTTTTAGCTCTTCTTCTACCCTGTTCATCACAACACTGACCATGTCTTATGATTACTGGTGTAATTCTGACTTCATTCTTTTGTTTTTGTTTTTAAGACACTGACAGTGAAAAATGGAAGCCAGAATGGTAGGATACTCTAAAATCAACTGACTTGTCACTGGGTCTCATATATTTGAAATGAATCACCCATTTTTAGCAAATGAGAATGATTCTCAAAAGTTAATGGATTTTATCAAGGATGACATTATCAAGGATGACATTTGCATCCAGATCTTTGTATAATTTCCTCCAATTTTATAGTGAAAATATCAGAGAAAAGTGAGAAGATATATGAATAAGCCTGGCAATGTAGCGTGGAAAATTTCTCCTTATTGATTTAGAGAAATATTCAAAATACAGTGCTAAGTAGAAACGTGAGCTGTATACATTTATGTGGACATAAGCAAATACATACATATTTAGAGAAAGAAATAGTAAAATACACCAGATTTTAACAGTGGTATCTCTGCAAGATAGGATTGTGGGTAGGTTGTGCTTTTTTCTTTGTTTTTGCCAAG
This sequence comes from Lynx canadensis, assembly GCF_007474595.2. Classification (NCBI taxonomy): domain Eukaryota; kingdom Metazoa; phylum Chordata; class Mammalia; order Carnivora; family Felidae; genus Lynx; species Lynx canadensis. Next base: position 183,485,069 of record NC_044310.1, on the reverse strand, counting down.
TTTTCTACACTGAACATGTATTATTTTTGTAACTGAAGGAAAATTTTATTTGGAAAACACACAAATCTTTGACCATTAAGTCTACTCATAAATTTGTAGCTGTGGATAATGTAGTGTGAAGGGAATGAAATAGGATCCTTGGGCTCCAGTTCAAGGCCAGAAACTCCCTAACCTTGGACAAATCCTATCTTCCTTCTTGGCCTGGGTCCTACCTCCATAGAATGAGGGGTTAAAGCAGATGACCTCTCAGGACTGGTTGAGCTTCAGACTCCTACACTCTACGTTAGAAGAACATTGCAATTTGATCTGCTGTAAAAGCTATTCCTTCATGTGGAGTGAGAGTAGAGTAGGGGAGGCAATATCATTGCTGAAGATGTATTTATTAAGAGTCATGTGGTAAAAAAAGAAAATAAAAGTGTTTGTTCTGAAATCTTTTTTAGAGTTACCTAGCAACCTAGAGTTGCTAGGTATTGTGTTATCTTTTAATATGTGAAATTTACATTTGGTGGCTGTTTACTTATTAATACTTATCTATAAGTGAATTACTAAGAATATCTTATTATTCTGAATAATACCCACATTTTATTAGGAAAATTCTCACTATGGGGCACCTGGGTGGCTCAGTCGCTTGGGTGTCCCACTTTGGCTCCGGTCATGATCTCACGGTTCATGATTTCGAGCCCCGTGTCAGGCTCTGTGCTGACAGCTTGGAGCCTTGAGCCTGCTTTGGATTCTGTGTCTCCCTTTGTCTCTGTTGCTTCCCTGCTCATGCTCTGTCTGTCTGTCTCTCTCTCTCTCTCTCTCTCTCAAAAATAAATAAACATTAAAAAAATCTTTTTAAAAAGTAAATTCTCACTGAGTATGTGAGAGTTGGCCTCTATTGGCTGGCATGCAATAAGGAATTTATTGCAAAATTTACTTTTGGCCCTGGCATTGGTGAAGAAGGAAAGATCCAGGCAGCCAAGTGCTCCCAGGCACCCCTGCCTTCCTATTTTCTTTCAGTCAGCATTGAGAGGTCATTCAAGAATGAATGAATTCTTTATACATGTGGGAAAGAGCCAGTAGCCAGGCTTGAGAAAGGAGCCCAGTCTGGCAGTACCCGTCAGCCCTTCTTGCAGCCAAAAGGCTATCTCCTCACTGATGAGTGTCCCAATGCCAGAGAAAATGTGCCATTCTCAAATCCAGTACCTGAAGAGTAGATCTGTAAGGTTCCAATGCTTGTATTAAATTTAATACTACTGGGGCGCCTGGGTGGCTCAGTCGGTTAAGCGTCTGACTTCAGCTCAGGTCATGATCTCGCAGTTCATGGGTTGGAACCCCACTTCGGGCTCCGTGCTGACAGTTCAGAGCCTGGAGCCTGCTTCAGATTCTGTGTCTCCCTCGTTCTCTGCCCCTCCCCCACTCATACTCTCTCTCTCTCTCTCTCTCTCTCTGTCTCTCTCTCAAAAATAAATAAATGTTAAAAAAATAAAAAATAAATTTAATGCTTCTAGTGAATAACAATAAAAAGAAAAGGATTTGAGATCTGATATTTGCATCTGATGAATACAAGGGGGCCAATGGAAATGTCACCACCACAACTATCTCTGACTTGGGACCATGAAAGCTCTTGTTGAGGCAGGACCCATAAACTTAAACTTGCCCAAGGACTCCAGTAACTCAGCCAAGAAAAAGAGCTGCCAACATACGCCTTTCTATGCAACATGCTGAGGACTGCAATGTTCCTATACAAACAATGTCATAGACCGTGGTTGCATTCCATGGTAGCACATTAAATCTGATTTAGTAAAGCTGTTTGTTTGCTTTGTATATTTGCCATGAAAGTCAGTAGAATATACCTCTGTATTTTATATATTACAGTTCAACTAACTTCTGAGTTAATAAACTTTTATAAGACTAGCCTGGGCATGGGCATCTGACTTCTATATTTTTTCCCTAAGTTTTATAATTATAGCTGTTGCATTTAGGAAAATGAAGTCCTAATTTCCATCTAACATATAAATGAACTTCCAAATAATAAACTCTGTGTAAATTGGGAAATTAGTGTGCTTTTTTATCTTTTTAAATTTTATCTCTTTTTTGTTTATCCTTGTTCAGATTTTTGTTCCTAAGAGTAAATGATCACATTCTAATATGTCATGTTATCAGTATTAAAGACATCCTAGTAAGGAAATCTCATCAGGAGTCTGAACATCTACCTGTTGAGTTGCTACAGTTTTCTTCTTGAGATTTCCTTTTATTGGCTTAGATATCTTATTTTGACTTATTACGTTGGCAAAGACCATGTCCTCTTTACTCTGAACTGCACCAAGGACATTGTCAGCCCTCAGTAAATATTTCACAGCAGAAGCATCTGCAGCTTAAGGTGGTCTGGTTGCTGAGCATTCCTACCATGTCAGGCAGAAGTAGTTTGAACCAGGACAGAGAGAGTGGTCTGCTTGACCTAGGAAGACGCTCCAGGCATTCTTTCAGTATAAGCATGATCAGAATTATTTGTGACTCTTCTGTGCAGCCTATTCCTGTGTGAAATGGGTATGAGGTGGCCAATGAAGCACTTTTCCTGCTGTCTGTATCGCAACTAACACCAAGAAGAAAAATAGAACCTTCAGTGTATTTCTACCCTACTTTGTTCCCCCAAAGTATGATCTCAACAGGTTTCTCTCTCCCAGAGCATTCATTGAGGGCCCAGATATGTACACAACCAATCTGTCAGTGAGGAGAAGGACGTGCCAAGAAGCTACTAAAGATTGTGAAAGAGAGAGGCAGCTCATTCTTACCTGGGAGGAGGAGAGACTGTGAAGGGTGTCTCTCAGTTGGTCCTTAAAGATGAGCAGGATCTGGAAGAGAAGCAAGGAAGAGACGTTTCAGGCCGAGTACAGTATGTGCTAGATCAAAAGGACAGGAAAGCACCCCTCTTTTTAATTCCTGGTTGCCAATCTCTTGTGTTCCAGAGGAAAGCCAGCCGGCATACAAAAGGTGAAGACAGGAACAAAGTCACCAGCAGGAGCATCGGTTTGGACACAGCCACATCACAACCAACGGACAGCAGAAACCCACCTGCAGAGTGCCTCCTCTCTCCTTCTGGAGAGTGTTGGACAAGAGAGAGGAGGCCGACACAGTACAGCAGCTTCTCCGGCTTCAGCAGCAATGACAGTGTCTTACGGGAATTAGACGACGGTCAGTTTGACCAGGAAGATGGAGTAACTCAGGTCACTTGTATGTGAGCAATGAAGTAAAGCAATGGAAGGCCCTGTAAATAACTATTAAAATAATTGCCAACTGACTTTATTGTATTACTTTATCTGCATTTATGTAATACTTTGAATTTTTCCAGATTCTGTCTTTCCTCTAATCTGCATAAACTTTGGCTCAACCTCCCAGACAAGGAAGAATAACCAACGTATTTGTAAATTTAGAATCATGTTTACGCTTCTCTCAACTAAAACATCTGTTTAAACAGATGTCTCATTAGGTTATTAACCAATAATCTACTTCAGTTTCTCATGAATGTACAAGATGTACTTTTCATTCATTTCCTGGTAAGAAGACTAAATATATTAGCCAGTATTTCACCTAATTAGAAAGTTCTCAGGAAGTCAAAATCTTACTTAAGCTGAAAAGCAATCTCTCTCTCTTTCAATCCCCCTCTCTTTCACATACATGTAAAGGGCTAATTAATGAAATACCTATTTCATGAATATAACAATAATCCAAATTTTGTCTTTAACTATAACACGTATATACAAAGCAAGCCCCTGTTTGTGAAAATATTCTTCCAAAAAAAAAATCCTTTTTATTTGTCTTTTTCTTGGGAGAGAGAGAGCAAGAGCATATAAATAGGGCAGAGGGGCAGAGGGGCAGAGGGAGAGAGAAAAAGTTTAAACAGGCTCCACACTTAGCATGGAGCCCTACATGGGGCTCGATCCCAAGACTCTGGGATTGTGACCTGAGCCGAAATCAAGAGTTGGACATTCAACCAACTGAGCTACCCAGGTGCCCCTGTATGTCTTTGCTTTTAAAGAAAGGGTCACCATGTTACCAACTCCATACTGATTCACTGAGCTTAAACTTTATTGCTTCCAATAGCTTAGAAATAGAGCAAAGCAGCATCCCTTAAAATTCAATATGAAAAGAACCCACAATCTCAACATTTAGAAACCTTGGTAGAAAGAAAGAATTTCTTTATTTTAAATTGCAGATAATATGAAGAGCAGAAAGGTACTTACAGCTCCATGTGTATGGAGACCCATCTGTTCCATCTCTGCTTTTCTTGCTCTCCTAATAGGGATGGCTTTGCCTTTCCCAGCCTTTAACAGTTAAAGATGAAAATTCTACATAATAGAGGATCTTCATTTATCTGTGAAAAGCTTACTTGGAAATGTGGGAATCTTCGAGGGAATTACAACTGACTTTGCCATTGATGAATTTAGCATATTATATATTTTTATTAGCATTGGTGTTGACATTATAAGATCATTTGAATAATAAAATGTCATTTGTTATTGGGTTATCATTTTCTTGAACACAAATGCTCATTATACATTTTATACATATGACAGGTACATATTACATGTATAACTAAACTAGGACAATCTCCATGAATTGTTGATAAGATTAACATGGAATTATCCCACTTCTACCATGCAGAAGCATTATCTTGATAAGTATAAAGGAACTTAAGAAGATTTTGCTTAGTAGTATTCTTTGGAAATGGCTATTAACAATATTTGCAGAAATGTTTTCTTTGTTTTAATTTTCAGATGAACCTGAGTCCCATATTCAAGGGTTGGTAAGTTTTTGGTAGAAACAAGCATTACTTCTGCAGCCCACACAATGTCATGAGTTATGAAACAGGGAGTGTTCTCAGAAACGTCAGTTTTCACAATGCCAGGGTCTACAAGAGGTGGACACTCCTATGTCATTCTGTCAGTATATAGAGGGGATTTGAAGTATTAAACACAGATAGAAATTTATATTTCTAATTTAAAGGAAAAGTCAGGAATTTATCGATCACTTTTAAGTTTTTTAATTTGTGTTAATCATCTTTTTTTTTTACAGTTTGCTTTTAATCTGTATTATAATGAAATAATGACCAAGGTTTTAGAGCATTTAAAATATATATAAGTAGCTTTGAGTCTATTCTTTAAAAACAAAAAAAAAAAAGTAACAAAACTTGGACTCTATATGACTAAGGAGTTAGATGCGACCAATCATTATCTGTCAACTATATATTTGGTTCTTTTCATAATACTATGTAATTCTAGAGGCCTGACATATGAATTTGTAATACCTATAAGTTATAATGATAAAACATCAAGATCATAGATGTGGGTGTGAAGTTCTGCCATTTTCCTTGGTGCAGTATCTCCTGTCTTAGGTCTCAATAACCACCTGTTAGGGCTTTCCCATTTGGATTGAATGCCACCCTGTTATCTTTCATGGCAATATTTAACACCTACTCACCAGAAAAATCACCACTGAGCTGATGAGCAGCTCTATCAATACCATAACAATTCCCTTCAGTATAAAATAAATGGAAAAATTAACAGGCTTTCAAGAATCTTCAGACACCCATAAAAGCAGGAGGCAGAGCTATAGTCAATCCAGATCACAGCTAACTCCAAATCTTTTATCAGGAGCGGTTGTTTATATATTTGAATATAAATGTACCAGATGTGTTTTGATTTCTTTCATTCTGGACAAGCTGAGGACTGTCTCATTTTCCTAGCCTTGACTGACTACCCTGATTCCTCACTACCATTCTCTCAGGGCTGGAAGGACTGTGGCTCTTTCAGCATCAGGCTAAAAAAGATTTCCTTCTCTCAACTACTCAGGGCCCCAGAGTATCCTTGTATGAAAAGGCTAATCAAGTGAGAATTCAAATGGAATAGGTGCTAACAGTGGAGAAGGTCTGTAACTAATCATGTTAAATCAATATACTCCTGGGTATGTAGGAAAACTAGCTAAATGCAAACTACCAGAATTTAGGGCACGTCCATTTAACTAATATTTGTTGTGCAACTTATCACACCTTGAGAGTGAATTTATTGTGCAATTACCTAAAGTTTATACAGCCAGTTCTGACATATGATTAAGTTCTCAGATGGTGTTTGATGGTGGAATATTAGGCGAAGCTCTAAAATAATGAGCCTGGTTTCTGCTACGGTCATAAACTTCTTGTGGAGCCAATTCCAAAAATGTTTTGGGCATTAATATCATGGTATGTGTAAGTATCAAGGTGATTCTTTGTAGGCTTATATCAACCAATACTCTTAGTTGCAAGCAACAGAAATTGACCTTGGTTCATTTAGCATTAAAGGAGTTTAGTTCAAAAGGTAGCTAGAATTGGACTTCATCAAAATTTAAAACTTCTGTTCATTAAACTCATGGTTTAATAAATGAAAATGCAAGCTGCAGACTGGGAGAATATGTTTGCAAAGCACATACCTGGCAAAAGATTCATAATAAGAATATATAAATGGCTCCAATAAATCAATAACAAAAAACCCCAGCACCCAATTGTAAATGGGCGAAAGGCTTAAACACTTAATGAAAGAAAATATAGAGACTTCTGCTTGCAGAAAGATGGGAGTAGATTCCTCCCATGAAGTATGTATAACTGAAACCCTGAGCATTACACATAAAACAAACATAAGATGACCAGTGGCAAGTTCCTTGATTTTATTTTTGCCTCACGTATCTCAGACTTGAGACCTGAAGAAGCCAGCAATCTTGAAATGCCAATGTTGCCGATCAAAAAACCCTAACAAACGCCTACCAAGACAGCAAATATTTAGACTATAACCACTCTACCCCAGCCAAACACCAAAGAAAAACCTGCGACCTCACCCCAACCTACACCAGTACAGACGGAGTGGGAAGCATAGATTGATTATACATTGGCTAGGGTGATGTCAGAGAAAGACGAGCAAGGAATCATAATTTCATCCTCACTGGCCCTGCAGCCCTCACCCCAAAGCGTTAGTGGAGGTCCTGTGAGAAGCTTGAACTTCACCTCCATCCAGTAGTAATGAGGCATCTCTCTCCTTCCCCATTATGGTATCAGAGGAAGCTTAGTGAAGAGTCAGGACTTTATTGCCCAGTGGTAATGAGACCACTTCCACAGAGTTGTCAGTGGAGACCACATAGAGAACTGGAACCCCCACCTGTGCCCAGCAGTAGGGAAGAACACCCCTCTCGTGTGTCAAACAGAGGTTGAGTGGGGAACTTGGTCTTCTAGCTCCACTCAGAACTGAGTAGATGGTACCTCCCATTCCTGAACTGGAGTAGTGTCAGAAAAAAGCCAGCTAACATAGAAGGTATAAATATTTAAGATCTATAATCTCATAATATGAAAATAATACCTAGTTTCAATAGAAAATAATAAAAACCAAGAACCAGAAAGATCCCAAACTAAATGAAAAAAATGCAAAAAATAGATGCCAACAATATAGTGATGTCAGAATTAACTTTAAAATGTTTTGGAGCACCTACGATGAAGATGCTTCAACAAAGAATTATGAATGTGCTTAAAACAAATGACAAAAATAGAAAACGTCAGCAAAGATATAGAAGACATAAAGAAGATCCAAATGGAAATTTTAGAACTAAGAAATGCAATACCAAAATAAAAAGGTCATTGGATGGGCTCAACAGCAGAATGAAGGGGACAAAAGAAAGAGTATCTATGAACTGAAAGAGCAAAAATGACCAAATCTGAACAACAGAGAGAAAATAGACTTAAGAAAAACAAAAACAAAAACAAAAACAGCCCCTTCAGGGCTTTGGACTATAACAAAACAACAAAAGATGTAATATTCCTGTCATTAGTGTTCTGGGGGGAGGATTGGAGAAAGGGAATGGGGTTGCTGAAAATTTCCAAATCTGGTCAGAGACATAAACTTACAGATTTAAGAAGGTGAAACTAATCTATAGTGACGAAAATCAGAGTAAGAGCTGCTTGTGGGGTTGGGGTTAGGGTGTGACTATTGACTCAGTCTGTTCAGGCTGAGAATACCACAGACAGGGTAGCTTTTAAACAATAGAAATTTACTTCTCACAGTTCTGAAGGCTTGAAGTCTAAGATCAAGGTGCCAGCAGATTCAGTGTCTGGTGAGAGCCAACTTCCTTGTTCATAGACGGCTGTCTTCTGGCCGTAACTTCACAGGGTAGAAAGGGCAAGGGAGCTCTCAGGGCTCTCTTTTGTATGGGCATAAATCCCATTCATGAGGGCTCCACCCTCATGACTCAATCGCCTACCAAAGGCCCACCTCTCAATACCATCACACGGGGGATGAGGATTTCAACATCTGAACGTTAGGGAGACACAGACACTCGGTATGTAGCAACTATAAAGGCACATAGGGGAACTTTCTATGGTAACAGAAATTTTCTATATCTTTATTTGGTTGAAAGTAACACAAGTATATGCAATTGTCAAAACCCTTTGAACTATACACTTAAGATAGGCACATCTTACTATGTGTAAATTGTGTCTTAATGGAAGAAATGCTGATTGAAGAATTTATAGAGTTGTTGGGAGGACTAGAGACCCAAGCTCAATGCTAAGCTTCAGGACAAAGAACAAACCTACACAAGAGAACTCACCAAGCCTGGCGAGGCACCGAGCAGCCCTGCCAGGAAGCCAGCTTTCCGGTGGACAGCTGCAACTGTTTTCGGGACCTGCAGCCCCAAACCCAAATGTTTCTGCTGCCATTCTTTTCAGCAAAATGACTGCCGTTTGCTCAACTTTCTTCTTCTCATGACTCGCTTGTGAATCGGCATCTCACGTGGGTGAGAAACTGTGCTCCAGCTTGGGAATGAGAATGCAGAATATGAGTATTGTAAGGACTGGGCAGGGCAGCACTCATCAGGTTCAAGATCCTCCAAACACAGCGCACATGTTTATTCATGGTGCCAAGTCGAACTCTGATTGGACCTGAAGCAAATGATCAAAAGTTAACATCACCAATAATGGAACAAACCAACATCCCTGACACAGGACACAATATCATTTCTGCGGTACTCCTGGCAAAAAACACACAACCTGAATGAAATCATTAGGAAATGCCACATGAACCCAAACATTCTATAAAACAACTGGCCTACATAGTTTAAAAAAATGTCAAGGTCATGAAAGACAAAAAATGTCAAGGTCAAAGGACATGAAAGACAACAGGAACTGTTCCACATTCCAGGAAACTAGAGAGACATGATAACTAATTGCAATACATGACCCTGGACTGCATCCTAGATGGAGAGGAGGGGTGGCTGGTGCGTCAGTCAGAAGTTACATAACATAACTGGGACTATGGACTGCTGATTAGATTATGATATTGTTATCAATGTTAAATTTCTTGATTTTGGTTAAAGTACTGTAGCTGTGTAAAAAAAAATTCTTATGAAATACAAAAATATTTAGGCACAAAGGGACTAATACCTGCCACTTATTCTCAAATGGTTCAGAAAAAAAAAAAAGTATGTGTGTATCTATGTTGAGAGACAGAGACAGAGAGATGGAAAGTTTGATAAAGCAAATGGGGCAAAATGTAAACAATTGGTGAGTCTGGATAAAGGGTATGCAACAGTTCCTTTTTTTTTTAAGTATATTCTACACCCAGCATGGGGCTCAAACTCATGACCCTGGGATCAAGAGTCACAGGGTATACTGACTGAGCCAACCAGGGGCCCGCATGAGTTGTGGTGTGTGTGTGTGTGTGTGTGTGTGTGTGAGAGAGAGAGAGAGAGAGAGAATTCTTTTTTAGTCTTCTGGCAACTTGTTTGTAAGTTTGAAATTGTATCCAATAAAAAGTTCGAAAAAAAGAAAGAAAAGATGCCAGTCCAGTCAGCCAGAAAACATAACACATGATTACTACAAATAGTAGCTTTCAGTGATGTTCACTATAAAACAGCAAACACATGACTCAGAAGATCTTCATTATGGGGCTCACACCTAGTATGATGGCTAGATAAAGCTTATTCTCTCTACCAATTTAGTTAAGGATCCTGCATATTCTACCCAGAATTCTTACAGCATGTTAAAAGGATATTAAGAATGCTATAAAATATTTGTATTAAAGCCTATAAAATTTTCTACCAAAAGATGTCAAGCCCTAAAAGAAGGGAAGAGACTAAAACTGTTAAGTGGCTTATATTTACCAGATCCGGTGGTTTCATCCTCACCACAATCACCTAAATTGGGGTTGATTCCAGTTCACAGATGTGAAAACTGAGACTTAGAAAGTTACAGCAAATTGCTAATGATACACAGCTTTGAAGTAGGGAAACTAGAATTCAGAACTTGGCTTGATTCCAAGTCCACCGATCATTAAGAAGTGATTAGAGGCATGCCTGGGTGGCTCAGTCAGTTGAGCATCCCACTCTTCATTTTGACTCAGGTCATGATCTCGTGGGTTCCTGACATTGAGCCCATCATGGGGCTCCCCACTGGGCACAAAGCCTGCTTAAGATGCTCTCTCTCCCAAGAGGAGCCAAGATGGTGGAACAGCATGGAAGTTTTTTGTGTGCCTCACATCTATGAAATACAGCCAGACCAACACTAAGCCATCCTGCACACCTAGAAAACTGATCTGAGGATTAACACAACAATCTGCACAACCTGAACTACAGAATTCAGCAGGTACGTGGGGTGGAGAGGGGAACTTGGGGAGAGAGAAGCCTCGGAGGGCAGGGAGCTGCTTTTGCGTGTGGAGAGAGGATGGAGCCTGGGGGTGGGGGGAGAATACGGGAAAACACCCCTTCCCAAAAGCAGCTGGAGAGAAAGTGGAAAATTGGAAACAGCCACAGGGACTGAACTAAAAGGGGAGAAAGGAGAGGATTTAAATTCCATTAAGACTGCAAACAGGGGGAGTGCAGAGTCTGAAACTCCACAGTTCGATACCTGGCGGTGCTCTGGTGGGAAGGGCAAATCCCCAGGAGCAGAGTGGGGTCCAGGAGGTTCTCGGGCCACATGGGGAGAAGCAGTTCCACTGCTGGAAGGACATTTGGTAGAGGTTGTGAGGCCACCTGGGCCCAGCAGACCCCAGAAAATGGCCACATTCGCTGGTGCTGGAACAAGGTCGTTGGGGTGCCAGATGTGTGCCAGATGTGTGTTGTGATTTCCCATAATCCCTGAGGCGCTGCTGCTACACTGTCTCATGAACTTTTTCTGGGGCGGAATTAGAAGACTTGCCTGTGTGGAAAGAAAGTTTGAATGGACCAACGAGTTTCAATCGAGTGTTCATTATGCCCTCCCAGTTAATCATTGCTGCCCTTGGGCAGGTAGACCTGGCTCCCTGGCTTGGGTTGGCCAAGACCCACCCAAATAGACATCTGGGAAACCTGAAGTCCAGGATTTCTAATGTAAGAATTTCTTTTGTTGGTTATGAGAAAAAAACTACTAAATACACACATGTAATTTAATGGGCATGCTAATCAGGGACAAAGTTGTTTTCAACGTTAAAATTTCAAATAGAGAACCACTCACATCACTGTAATAGATGTGGTTAGCACAGTGACTTTTAATTTCTTAAAGCATGTCTTTTCATTTCAGTAATTAATATAAAACTGAAATACACCAAATTTGGATATTTACATTTCCTTTTTCTTTCCCAGACTAGAGGCATAGTTTAATGTTTACACTATACATAGAAAAGTGGGTGTTAACATTTCAGTATTTTTTCTGAAAACATTAGTTCCTTAACCACATATCATTCTTTTGAATTTGTTTTTCTGGGAAACCATATGTCTCAAAATTTTTATTCTTTTTTTTAATGTTTATTTATTTAGAGAGAGAGAGAGAACAAATGGAGGAAAGGCAGAGAGAGAGGGAGAATCCCAAGCAGGCTTGTTCAGCATGGAGCCTGACACAGTGCTTGATCCCAAGACCACGAGATCATGACCTGAGCTGATATCAAGAGTCAGAGGCTTAACCAACTGAGCCACTCAGATGCCCCTCAAAATTTTTATTTTTTAATCCCCTCCAAAAGTATTAGTTAGGATTCCATTTTTTTTCAAATGTCCAGCTTTAATGATACAGCCAGTCTGACAATCTGTGTATGTTCTTCCTTTTTTTCCCCACATCTTTATGTAAAAAGCTATGGCTATAGACCAAGTTACAATGAACAAGATTCATTCCTTATTCCAAAATATCTTCCAGATGAATTAAAGATTTAAATGTAAAAAAACTATAAAAGCACATATATGAGCAAATATTTAAAGCATAATTCAAAACCAGAAAAGACTACGTAAATGCCAAGACTAAATATTTAAAACTTACACAGAAAAATGCTCCATTAACAACATCAAAAGGTAAACAAAAAACTGGAATCAAGAAATGATCAAATGACAAAGGGCCAATATTCTAAATACACAAAGAGATGTTAATAAAAAACAGATGTACAATGGAAACCAATTTGAAAATAAATCATATATATATATAAAAAAAAAGTCCTGGGGATGTAATGTACTGCATGATGGCTATAGTTGACATACTGTATTATATATTTGAAAGTTGCTAAGAAAATAAATCTTAAAAGTTCTCATCACAAGAAAAAAAATGTGTAACTGTGTGTAGATAACTGGATGTAGTGTGGCAATCACTTTGTAATAGATACAAATATTGAATTGTCATGTTGCACACCTGAAACCAATACGATGTTGTATACCAATTACGTCTCAATTAAAGAAATGAACCACTAAAATAAATAAATAAATAAATAAATACGGTATGACATATATAAAAAAAAAAACAGATGTACAGCCAAATAGAAAAAAAATGCAAACACAAAAACAAATAGTTTAAAAAAAGAAGCATAAATAACCAAAAAAAAATGATGATTTCAACTCACTAATAAAATACTGCAAAACACCCCCAAAAGATGTCATTTTTCTTCTCACTGAGTTGCCAGAGTCTTAAAAAGATTGATAATGCCCAGTGTAGGCCAGCGTGTGGAGCCTGGAAAGGAGCAGCCTTCTCGTGGAGAAACCGTGAATTAGCCTTGAGGATGCAGGCCCGGAGGATGATGGGATAGAAAGACAGAAGGAGCCTGGGACACGGATGAAGGACTGGGAGCCGCTGCACTAGTCTAGGACTGCTGACCCGTGGGCTTGTTACAAAGAAAAGCAATACCTCATTTGGGTAAGTCACTCCATTTCAACACATACTGCCTAATGTGATCCTACTCAAGGACTAATGGGGTGTTCCAAAAATGGTAGCAGCAATGCTCAGAAACATATGAGCTGGCATAGCAAAATGGAGAGGCCTGAGCTTTGGAGCCAGGACTGAGTTCATATCCTGGCCCTACCACCTGTTCCTGTATGCACTGAACAAACACCTTGAAGCTCAGTTTACTTGTATGTTAAATTGGGAGAGCAACAAACAAATTAAATTGTATGAAGATTAAGTGGGATCATGTGGGAATGTACTTACCAGTTCGTGACACCTAGTTACGTGCTCAATAAATTGAAATCCTTATTTTTTTTTTTAATGTCTAATTTTAAGTTTTCAAAAAAGTTCCTTTTAGTGTGGTGAACAAGATTACTCCCGGGAAACTCCAGAATAAACATAGGGCATCTTTAAATTTTGAATATCCCCAAAGATTTAAATATATTTCTAAGTAGCTAATAAAAAGTTTCTTCACTACTTTGTCAAGTATATGAGGTAGTTCCCAGGAACTCCAGAAGAGCCAGATATCCAGGGCCGGACACCAAGCAGTCAAGAACAAGTGCTGTTAAAGGCAGACATCTTTAATAAAAGATGGAGGAGGGTATATTTTAAGAATGCTTTTTAGTTTTCAGTGCTGAGGCCCTTGTCAGCAATGAAGCCCTCCTCCTGAAACAGAACCCCTGTAAGAAGTTGCAGGTTCATGCTCTCATCCACTCATTCATATTTATTGATTCTTGGTCAGATGCCATGCTAGGGACTAGAGAACAAACAGGCAGTCTTGCCCTTATGGGATCAACAGGGTAGCAGAGGAGAAAGATGAATAATAATAGAAATAATCATATAATTGTAGTTGATGGAAGGAAATAACTCTTACAGAAAGCAAAATTTGCTAGGAGAGCATATAGCAGACAAACCTAACATATTCAAGGTCAGGGAAGGCTTCCCTAAGAAATGATACTTGACGAAATAATGACAATATTTCTAATAATAGCCTGTGTTTGTGTTAGAAAATTATAAACAGATCATTTTAAACATGAAGACCTATGAACTTTTCAGGGATCCCAAAAAAGGTTTGAAACCAGTTTTAAAAATATGATGGCTCTGGGGCGCCTGGGTGGCGCAGTCGGTTGGGCGTCCGACTTCAGCCAGGTCACGATCTCGCGGTCCGTGAGTTCGAGCCCCGCGTCAGGCTCTGGGCTGATGGCTCAGAGCCTGGAGCCTGTTTCCAATTCTGTGTCTCCCTCTCCCTCTGCCCCTCCCCCGCTCATGCTCTGTCTCTCTCTGTCCCAAAAATAAATAAACGTTGAAAAAAAAATTTAAAAAAAAAAAAAAAATATGATGGCTCAAAAAATAAAACTACAAAACTAAAATATTTAAACAGCTATAAAATATAAAATATAGCAACATTATTTCCTTTCATATTCATAAAAATGTCATTAATTTTGAAAATAATGTGTAAATTAGCTTTTCTCAATTCCAAGAAATCCCAGAGAATGTGTGATTACTGATGAGAAACCACAGCCTATTGTAACTAAGTGACCAACAGAGAGCCCAATTCTTAAAATCAATTACAAAAAGCTGTTCAAATTTATATTTTTAAATATAAAAATTGCATTTAATTTGAAATGGGATTACATTTTAATTTATTTGGTCTTGTGCAGGGTAGAATCTATTAACCTACAAAGATCTTAAAATTCTCTGATTTTAAGGTCTTCAGAAGTTCAGGGCACAGGATCTCAGACCATGCAAAGTAGCACATGGCTGTGTCAGGACCTGAGATTAGGGGTTACCGATGGGCCCTTATCAGTAGATACAGGATGTCACAGGCACTGGAAGAGAGTAGGCAATCGGGAACTCACAGGTTGAGAGGACACTGACATCAAGAGAAGTCTAGTCCTGTCGATATCCACCTGGCATCCCATTTACCATCACCACTACATTTCCGGGCCACATCTTTGACCACTTTTCACACTCCATTTTGGTTCCAGCTAAGCAATGATTTTTATTTTTGCGTGAGTACATAATAAGCTCTAGGGTACTGGTGAGCCCTTGAATCTTGCAACTGAGTGGTGTCTGAGAAGTGGCAGAAATAATGATGCCTTCCATTTGGAGGGCCCTGACAGCCAGAAAGACACCCTTGAGAGGCAACTCCTTCTAATGAGGCCCACCCTTCTGCCACTTAACCCCTTACTTCACAGACAGGCCTCTCCTCATGCCCCAGAAATGTGACATCGATCAATATAGTTACATTCAACTTGCTATTATCTTGCTAAATCTGAGCTGTCCATTCTGTACTGATGGGTTCTTCTCAGAGTGATTGCTCTATATCTGGAACTCGTATTGAATTATAATAATAAAAACTTATTAATCTCCACCCTTGCCCTAAAGGTGGATATCTCAATCAGAAACAGCAAACCTCATTCATTCCACCCATAATGCTCTCACCACCAAGCTCATTCTGCCACACACCATATTTCCCTTGCCCCAAGCAATGCTTGAAAACTCCCTCTCCTCCTAATTCCCCTAAATCATCACTAGTTATTTTAAATCCTGTTGTATTAACAAATTTAACTATGTTCAGATGTTAAAAATAACTATACATAAATACACCACCAAGAAAATTGATTGATAAATGGACAAGGTATGAATATAGGTTAGAAAAAACTTCCTATTAATATGAATAAGCAAAAATATTTTAACAGAGGTTGTTGACAAGTCCTAGCCTTTTTAGACAGGATAGGACATTAGTATAAGCCATTACAGTAGCCCCCCCTTATCTGCAAGGGATACATTCTAACAGCCCTAGTGGATGCCTGAAATCATGGAGAGTACTGAACCCTATGTAGTGTTTTTTCCTATACATATATACCCATGATAAAGTTTAACTTATTAGGCACAGCAAGAGATTAACAACACTTAACAAATAATGATAACAGTACACTGTAATGAAAGTTAGGTGAATGGGGTCTCCTCTTACACTGTAATCACCCTTGTGATGATGCGAGAAGATAAAATACATAATGAGAGGAAGTGCGGTGAATGACATAGGCTCTGTGATGCAGCAGTAGGCTACTACTGACCTTCTGAAGATGTCGGGAGGATCATCTGCTTCCAGCCTGCAGTTGACCCCAGGATAGTGAAACTGCAGGCAGCAAAACCGCAGATATGGCGGGGGTGAGGGTGGGGGAGAACTACTGTATTATCACACACAAAATTTGCATGTTGTTCACTGAAATTTTTTATGAGACTGAGGACCTTCAGATACTCAGTGAAAGTTTTTTTAATGTTTATTTTGAGAGAGACAGAGAGAGAGGTGGGGGGAGGGAAAGGGAGAGAGAGTGGGAGAGAGAGAGAACTCCAAGCAGGTTTCCAGCTGTCAGTGCAGAGCCCAATTTGGGGCTCAAACCCATGAACTGAGAGATCATGACCTGAGCTGAAACCAAGAATCGTATACTTAACCGACTGAGCCACCCAGGTGCCCCTACTCAGTGAAATTTTTTTAACATAAAGGCAGTTTTCTCAAAGTAACGCTAGAATGTAGAACTAAAAAACTATATATTGTAAGATAATCCAAATTTAGTAAGGGAGAAATTGAATATCTATAGTTAAAGATGCATTTTTTCCATAACTTATTCCTCTATGCTTGAAGGTCACAGACATCTCACATTTTCTTTCTTTCTTCTCCAGCAGTCTCATTTCTGGTTTCCAGAAACTGTGCTGTTTACATAGCTGTTATCTAAAGTTTATTTTATAATTTGCTTTCAAGATCATAAATACAGTCCTTAGAATGCTGCGTTCATTTACCTAACTAGACAGATACAAATGTATTTTTCACCAGAAAAAAAGGGCTTCTTTTAAGAGAAACCATTCATGAAATATGTCCTCTGCATTAATAGCTTACAATATCAGGGCACCTGGGTGGCTCAGTCGGTTGGGCGTCCGACTTCAGCTCAGGTCACGATCTCGTGGTCTGTGAGTTCGAGCCCCGCGTCGGGCTCTGGGCTGATGGCTCAGAGCCTGGAGCCTGCTTCCAATTCTGTGTCTCCCTCTCTCTTTGTCCCTCCCCCGTTCATGCTCTGTCTCTGTCTCAAAAATAAATAAACGTTAAAAAAATTTAAAAAAAAAAATAGCTTACAACATCTCAGCTTATTCACTCAACTGGATCTAGATTATCATAGACTGAATTTTTGAAGGGTGATGATTTGAATTTCCGTATTTTGTATTAAATCACTTGCTACGTAAACAGAGAAGGCTATAGCCAAGTGACAACACCTGCAATGTACAATTCTAACTCAAAGAAGCACATTTTTGTCGAACTTGAGAGATCCATCAGGTTAGTGGTTGGTTGTATAGGAAGCCCTTGGGAAGAATGAGTACATTGTGAAGCTTTTGGCATACTTGTAAATTAGCTAGTGAAAGCTGAAGGCAAATGGGATTTTAGCCAGTTGATGACTGACCTACTTTTAATTTAGAATTGTAAGCAGGAGAAGGGGCTGTTTATAATCAGCCCAAATCACAGTAGTCATTAAGATATGCCCTGGAAATAGATCAGGGGTTTTGGAAGTCCCCAAACCTCCCAACTATTTAGTGTATTACACTCAGATGTACCAAATACTCTATTAGATGAAAAAATTTCACACAACTCCCTGACTCTAACCTGCTCCCAGAGACTAAGATAAAGACTGCCTTGTTAAGCTCTGGCCCCAAGAAGTACTTTAGGACCCAGCTAGAGAATCCTATGTAACATGCACTTTAACTTGGGTGTTTTAAGAATGGCAATCACCTGATGGCCCATGTTTATGGTACTGTACTACTGAGAAGTCATGTGGCAAGGGATGCTGGTTTCCTAGACCCCATCAGATGAACTTTTCTCCTTTCTTCATCTTTTCTACGTTAAGTTCCACACTGTTGAGGGATCTGAGGCCCCAGCTCTGCACTATCTGTGGAAATTCTGAACAATTTCTGTGGCCTTGGTTTCTTGTTGAGGTTTTTTTGTTTTGTTTTTTTATTGATAAAACAAGAGGACAAGAAAAAGGAGGCTCAACTCAGTAATTCCTAAGGTTCTTTTCTAGCTCTAAATATATTTTCTCATCTTTCTCCTTGGGATTTGCTAATACCAGCACCACAGAGCCCTTTGGTTGTGCTAACAAGAGCTGTTACTTTAGATTCAGTTCCCAAAATTAAGCAAATCACCCAAATTAAGTGGTGATATGAAGGCTGATTCAATGTCTGTGTTGCTCCCAAATAGATACATATGTTCCTCAGTCTAGAATATGCTAAGCAAGACTGCACACACCTGATGGCCCTACTAAGTGTCCTAAAGATTCCAGACCAACAGGTATGGGGCACACTCACGTATGGAGATAGAGGAAATTGCAGTTTAGATTTTCTTTTTGGAAGACGTGAGTTGTAAAAGCTTCACAAATGACTCTGATATGCCATCCATTTGGGAAACCACTGGGAAATGTAGGAGGTGAGGTAAAAGGTACACTTCTTTCAAATCAATAAACAGTAATTGTTAAATATTTTCTTGAGGGGGAGATAAATCTGGTGACAGCAACAACATTCACTTTGGTAAGTTCCTAGAGGAAGGAGTGGGGTTGGGACATACCACCTGCTTTTCCCCGGGTCACAGAGGATGATGAAAACTACATAAAGAGGAAAACAGAGAAAGAGGGTAGCCCTCAGCTGACCTCCCTCTAAACAGCTTTGATGCAAGAGTTGGCAGTTACCTTGTTTTGTTTAAATGTGAGAGCCTATTTGAAACATGTTGAATCTTATAATTTGGTGGAATTCAAAAGCCTTGTTTTATAACGACACTAATACGAGAACTTTTAACTGTGGCATTAGAGAGGATAACCCTCTTGCATTTTGGGTTGATTTGATTGAGGAAAACCAGGTAAATTTTAACAGGCCTGGAATGTTTGGTTGCTTACAGAGTCAGATTGCTGCCATTGCAGAAATTCCAAGTTTATCTCAAGTACATAACATACAAGAAATAAAAAGTACCACAATCAGATTAAAAATTAAGCACATAAAATGGAGAATTAACAATGAATTTGAAAGGATTGTTGTGGTAGGCTGAATAAAGTCCACTTTATTAAAGTCCACTAAAATGTCCACTTCTTAATCCCAGAACCTGTGAATATTAATTTGTATACAAAAGGGACTTTGCAAATGTGATTAACGATTTTGCATTGGGGAAATTATCCTGGATTATCCAGGTGGGCCCAATGACATAATCACAAATGTCCTAAGAAGAAGGAAGCAGAGAGATCACTACAGAAGAGGAGGCATTAGTAATGATGGAAGGAGAGAGTAGTATGATGTGGCCACAAGCCAGAGAATGCCTGCCAGCAGCCTCCAGCCAATAAAAGAGGCAAGGAATGGATTTTCCCCTGAGCCTCTAAAAAGAAAGAGGAACCTAATTTTAGCCCTAATAAAACTGATTTCAAGCTTTTGACCTCAAGAACTGTAAGAGAAGAAATTTATATTAAGCCACTAAATCTACTACAGCAGACTTCAAAAATTAATACAATCACTGACTAATGGTTATCTCAAGGATCAGAATCCAAGATCTGCATTTGCTTTGCAAAATTATGTTTAAAAAAACCAGAAGCACCAAGTATTTTTAAAGTGGTTTAAATACTACCCAATCAAGGCAAGCATATATTTTTTTCCTATACACACCTGGTTTTAAAACACCGTAATAGTGGGGCGCCTGGGTGGCGCAGTCGGTTAAGCGTCCGACTTCAGCCAGGTCACGATCTCGCGGTCCCTGAGTTCGAGCCCCGCGTCGGGCTCTGGGTTGACGGCTCAGAGCCTGGAGCCTGTTTCCGATTCTGTGTCTCCCTCTCTCTCTGCCCCTCCCCCGTTCATGCTCTGTCTCTCTCTGTCCCAAAAAAATAAACATTGAAAAAAAAATTAAAAAAAAATAAAAATAAATAAATAAAACACCGTAATAGTGTTTTAAACACATTTGTAATAGTGACCATACCCACCCTTTTCTCATCTTAGGAGTTTTACTATTCCTTTAACTCCTTCAGTTTATCTCTGAGGGATATGATAGAAAAATATGAGGACACAATCCCATCATTCCTACTCGATTTAAACTTACTTAAAAAAAAATTTTTTTAATGTTTATTTTTGAGAGAGAAACAGTGTGAGTGGGGGAGGAGCAGAGAGGCAGACACAGAATCTCAGGCTCCAGGCTCTGAGTGGTCAGCACAGAGCCCGATCTGGGGTTCGAACTTGGGACCAGTGAGATCATGACCTTGGCCAAAGTCGGATGCTTAACCGACTGAGCCACCCAAGCACCCCAACCTCTTACTTTTTAAAATGTATGAGAGAGAGATACAGAGAGAGAGATCAGGGGAGAGGCAGGAGAATCTCAAGTAGGCTCCAGACTCAGCACAGAGCCTGATGTGTGGCTACAACCCTGAGATGACCTGAGCCAAAATCAAGAGCTGGACATGCAATCCACTGAGCCACCCAGGCGCCCCTAATATCTTTTAAAACAATGTATAAAGCATTAAAAAAAAAAAAATAGAACATTACATTTTCTTACTAACTTCATGGATAGAAGTGCAGGATGTCAATTGTATTTAACTTTTGGGAATGTAGGTTGTCAAAATTAGTATTCTCTGCTTAATTACATTAGGTTCTCCCATTTGATATAAAGCTTTGAGTATTATAAAAATAAATGTAAATAGCAGAAAAATCAAACAAATGAAGCAGTTAGATTTCCAGTCCACATAAAATACCAGGTATCCCCAAATGTTAAGAGTGAGGCTCCTAATCAAATCTTTTAGATGAGTAATCTAACCCTCTAGTGGTTTCACTTGGCAGTTATCTGGTTTTATTGTGTATACCACACTAATAATGCCTATTTTTTCAGAAGCCACATTTAGATCTTTAGACCATCTCAAATAAGTAGCTAAATGTGTTAAACATCGGTAGTGTCTTAGTCAACAATTAGCTGCATCCAAGAAATGAAAATCAACTTTTACTAAAACATTTGCATAGCAAGGAAAAACACCAAGAAACCTTTTAACTACACTTAAGTATTCAAAAGGTATATAAATAAAATGTAGAATTTGTGCAAATAAAATTATAGGAAGCCTTCAGGCAAAAAACTGTCATCACGGGGCAAAATACCCAGGGAAAAAACAAATTAGTTCTATTACAATGAATTTAACATCAGTTAGTGGGTTTAAAACTGTAACATTACCCTGGGAATGTAAGATGGTGCAGCCACTCTGGAAAACAGTATGGAGTTTCCTCAAAAAACTAAAAATAGAACTACCCTACAACCCAGCAATTATGCTACTAGGTATTTATCCAAGGGATACAGGTGTGCTGTTTCGATGGGACACGTGCACCCCAACGTTTATAGCAGCACTATCAACAATAGCCAAAGTATGGAAAGAGCCCAAATGTCCATCGATGGATGAATGGATAAAGAAGATGTGGTGTATATATACAACGGAGTATTACTCAGCAATCAAAAAGAATGAAATGAACTTG
Organism: Lynx canadensis; assembly: GCF_007474595.2. NCBI lineage: Eukaryota > Metazoa > Chordata > Mammalia > Carnivora > Felidae > Lynx > Lynx canadensis. The sequence continues at coordinate 183,463,378 of NC_044310.1, read as the reverse complement.
CCATTTGCAACTACGTGGTTGGAACTGGAGGATATTATGCTAAGTGAAATTAGAGAAAGACAAATGTCACATGACTTCACTCATATGAGGACTTTAAGAGACAAAGCAGATGAACATAAGGGAAGGGAAACAAAAATAATATAAAAACAGGGAGGGGGACAAAACAGAAGAGACTCATAAATATGGAGAACAAACTGAGGGTTGCTGGAGGGGTTGTGGGAGGGGGATGGGCTAAATTTGGGTAAGGGGCACTAAGGAGTCTACTCCTGAAATCACTGTTGCACTATATGCTAATTTGGATGTAAATTTTTAAAAATAAAAAATAAAACAAGTTAAAAAAACTAACATTATCCTTGCTAACAATGTAATCATGGATTAATTTTTTTTTTAATGTTTGTTTTTGAGAGAGAGAGAGAGAGAGAGAGAGAGCGCACAAGCAGGGGAGGGGCAGAGAGAAAGGGAGACACAGAATCCAAACAGGCTCCAGGCTCCCAGCTGTCAGCACAGAGCCTGACATGGGGCTCAAACTCACGAACAAAACTGTGAGATCATGACCTGAGCCAAAGCTGAACACTTAACCAACTGAGCCACCCAGCTGCCCTATGTAATCACGGATTTCTAATTTGATTCTATTAGAAAGCATTAACTCATTAAGAATTTAACTGAGAAACTGAGAAATGCAAAGTTAACACCTCAAGTCAGGGAAAATGTACACACAAAAGAGAACTAGGATACTTACAGAAACATAAAGATAGCTACTTTCCCAGTTATGACAGGAGAAAGAGTGAGTTAAGAGTGAGTTGACTATAGGAGCAAAATTCATGGAAAGTTTTAATTTTGGGATCTATATTGGATAATCAAAAAAAAAAAAAAAGCGCAGCCTAATTTCCTTATTGCACAGAACTGCGAGTTTTCTTTTCCTCCTTTCTTAGATTTACTGTATAAATCAATCTTTTGTCAGGTTAATTTTTTAATACCACTTATGTACATACATGTGTATTTTCAAAATTCTGTAAAGAGTATTAAGGAAAAACAGTAACTGTTTCATTTAGGTCTTATACCTAGTACAATGAGTCAATTTCATGGTACAATGAGTATGAGTAAGACCTCAATGTGAATACAAGAGCAAGCCTACAAACTGATGTTTTCTTTTTGGGGTATTTTTTTTTTATGATCAATTCCAAACACACAGTACAGGGAAAATGGAATGAGTAAGAAAAAACATACTTTATTTCCCCGTTAACACCAAGTCTTATTATTCAGAATGTGTTTCAATATACTTAGCCAGATCACCAATCCCAGCCACGGCCTTAGTTCAAATGTTTACTATGAAAATAATCAAGCAACAGAAATCCATTGTGAGACACCATCTAGAGAGAACAGCTATATTGCTATATATAATTTATTAACTTAGTAGTTTAGTCTCTCGATATTTAGCAAGTTTGTGTAAAAATTACTACTCCCATTGGTTTCTAGTGACATTAATATAAATGCATAATTTCAAAGTCAACATTGCTTTCACTATGAACACAAAACTTCTTAAAAAGATAGTTAGTTGTGAGTTAAAGTAACGACTGGCTGCTGGGATAGCACTGTTCAAGGCCAGGCTTGGAAAGGCATAAATATATACATACACACTCAGTTTGCTATTTCCTACATATTTGCTACACGTCCTTTGTTGTATAGTATGGTATAAATTATTTCCTTAAATTTGAAAAAAAAAAAATCAAGATGAATACATTTTCATCTTCATTTCAAAATAACCCCTTTAAATGAAAAAGTTCTCATTTGTTAATTCTGTTCAAGAGATGGATTTAAAATATTTTCTTCACTACATGTATAATTTTTTGCCCTATCTTAGTGCCTCATTACAACCAGTTTAGCAATAAGACCTCCAGTGCTTTGTTAAAAATTGCATTCAGTAGATGAAAAGGTTGTAAAATCTGCAGTTGAATCTTTCTCAAGATACTGAATTATAACAAAGTCAAAAAAATGTATGACCATTCAACACCCTTGGAAGCTGTGAATTATTGCAAAAAAAGACTCACATGTGCATATAATTCAAACATAAACTTTGTGGGGAAGGGATGTAAAATAAATACTACAATATTTTTCAACTCTTAAATGTTTCTTAGATGGTTAAATGAAAAGATTAATATTACTAACAGGAAGAATCAAACTATCTTAAAGAGTGCTTTCCGTAATTAGAACAATTTTGCAAAACAAAGATAAGCAAAAGCCTATGCCAATACATTTTTCCTGTAGTGTAATGTAATTGCTAATATGAGGTATAATCTGTAAGCAATTAATACAAATATAAATAGGTAGAAGCCACACTAAATCACAGTCTGGTGAAAAGCTTCCCAGCTAATGTAGTTTGGGTAAGGAATTAAGGGAAATGAGAAGGGCAGGGCAGATTTCCAGTGGGAACATCATTTACATGCCTTATCATTATCATCATCTTGTATCTAACAGTCCACTGCTGCAGAAAGGTAAGTCCTTTCCAAGTATGCTGGTCTAGAATATACTTTATGTAGCACAGTAAAATTATTTAGGTATTACTAATACTTCATTTGCATTTATATTTGGATTATACACATAATCATATATGTGTATCAAAAACTATAAACAGAATTTGAAAACACTTTCATCTCATTTTTGAAAAGTTAACAGTTAAGACTGAACTATGTACTACAGAATTTTCTAAAATATCTAAACTAGGGGTAAAACCAAAGGAAAATATTATCATTTCTTTAGTAAATGGCTTGTGCGAAACCTCAAGCTCACTCATCTTTTCATAGACAGGTTTATCTGATGAGGATTGTGATCCAATGATTGTTTAGCAGCAATTTTACCAAACTGTAAATTCTTTTATTAACAGGCATTATAAACAGATAATACTAATCTTATTTAAAAACCATGAGTGCCACACTGGTGAATATACAGCTCATGAATAACTTAAAAAGTATTTCCCGTTTTAAAAGGCAACACTCAGCATACAAAAACCTATACTAAACAAAGAAACTATAATATGGATACATGATTGATGTGTCTAAACGATATATATACAGTACATAATTACTGTTAATTATGTGATCAGTACATTTTTTTCTGTATGATTCCCTTCATGCTTCACTTTCCCCAGAAACTGAATTCTGAACTTCCTCTTCTAAAATTGGTACGATCAGGTTATCCTTGGACATCAAATTATATTTCATCACAAATTTAGTAAACCGGTGACACAAAAATGTTTCATTCTGTAGGGAGGAAGAAAAAAAGATATTTTACTATTCAAAACCAAAAAAGCCTACATGTAATATCCATGTATATTATTGTCATTCTGATAAGAATGCATCAGGATAGTGAAATATACTTACTTCATATTCATCAAATATCTGCCGATGATGAAAATAAGCATGTGAAAATATTCTGTAAATCCTACGGCATACTGATCCTAGTTTTGCTACAGATGATTCCTTTATGCTAACCCTAGAAATAGGAAAGAAATCAGATTCATAGAGCTGGACAGATCTTAGGAACAATGTTGTCTAATCTTCTCAATTGACAAGTGTGGAGACTTAAACCTTGGGGAAAAAAGTGACCAGTGCAAGGTCACAGTGCTAATAAGTGGCAAGAGCAGGACCAGGACCCCTCCCTGTTCCTTACTCCTGGGCCAGTGCTCTTTCTACGTAACCACAGTGCCTAAGATACTCAGTATTGTAAGCTTTGAGACTTTATGAAAGTTCAATGCAATTAAATCCCCAACAAATCAAAATTTCCTAGAACATAACATTTACCACATTAACACTTTGTACACTACAGATGATTAAAACTACTAAAAGGAATTATTGCTTTATTCTACAGAATTTGATTTTTTCAAATAAAAAATGCTTGCATATTTTTGATATTAAAAAATATATACAGGATACTGAAGCAAAAAATAGTATCTTTTAACGTATTTTATATGAGCTCTTTGAAGTTGATATTTGGAGCGGCGGGGGGGAATCTCCAAATCTATCCATCTGATAACAAGTGTCTTCATAGAATAAAAGGCCAGTAACAAACCTCACTAATAACATATTACAATATGCAGAGCCTTCTTCCCAGATGTTAAAAATCTGTAAGCAAGGATAAGGAATCCTTCAAAAACAAGCAGTCCAGTCCAACTTAGAATTAGAAATTGTGCTCTTCAGGCATGCTGTCTAAGAGGAGGCTAGCTCTATCACAGAGATTCAAGAAGTTAAGTGTGTAAATACCACAACTCTAAAGCAGAAGAGGGACAGCCCTGCAGGAAGTACCCTCGACTAAACTGGCCTGTGAGCTTTGCGAGCCAAGTCCTGCTGCTTTTAGTTTAACCACAACCTTAATTTCAAAATTTGAGTAATTCTCAACTAGCTAAATATAAAATAGCTAAAAAAAAAAAAAAAAAAAAAAGTTTAAAGAACAGAATTCATTAAGCAGCAACCTAGTTTGTTTTAATAAAAACATCAACCTTTTAAATCAAATCCAAAAAAGTTTAACACCATGTTTACAAGTTTTATTTACCTGCTGGGAAAATATTTATTGCTATTCAGAAGACATGCAGCACCATCAAGTGTGTGTCTAGTATAGTCTATTGCAGGACACTATAAAGGAAAGGATATAAAAAATGCATCAACATAGAGCTCTACCTCTTGCATGAGGTCTGTTATGAAATACTTGTCTTATTCCAAAAACATGAGCATGTCTGAAGAAAAACGTCTTACAATATCAGAATGACTATAAAATTTAATGTTACAACAAAACTACATTAAAAAAGAACAGGTGAAATTAATTTTAATGATATAATTTATTTCTCTATCTACCCCAAATTATGTTAACATATAACTGCTACAAAAATTATTAATGAACTTCTTTGGGGTATTTAAAAATTAGCAAACATGTAATTCACATGCCATAAAATTTCTTTTAAAATGTTTATTGCTTTGGGGAGCAGGGGGCAGAGAGAGAGAAAGAGAGAATGAATCTCAAGCAGGCTCCACACTGAGCCCCGATGTGGGGCTTCATATCACGACCCGAGTGGATGCTTAACTGACTGGGCCACCCAGGGGCCCTGGCAAAATTTCTCTTATAAAATGTACAACTCAGGGACACCTGGGTGGCTCAGTCGGTTAAGCATCTGACCTCAACTCAGGTCATGATCTCACAGTTCATGAGTTCAAGACCCATGTTGAGCTCTGTGCTGACAGCTCAAAGCCTGGACCCTACTTTGGATTTTGTGTCTCCCTCTCTCTCTCTCTGCCCCTCCCCCATACACATTCTGTCTCTTTCAACAATAAACATTTAAAAAATAAAATAAATAAATAAATAAAATAAAATAAAAATAAAATAAAAACTCAGAAGTTTTTAATATATTCACAAATTTATGCAACCATCATCAACTACATTTCTGAAAATTTTCATCACCCCAAAAAAAAACCTAGTATCAATTAGCAGTCACTTCCAAATCTCTCCTCCCCCTAACTTGAAGCAACAATTAATCTACTTTCTGTTTTCCATGGATTTGCCTATTCTGGATATTTTCTAAAAAATGGAGTAATATGTGGCCTTTTGTGTCACTTAGCATTTTTCCAAGGCTCACCCATAGTGCAGCATGAATATTACTTCTTTTTTCGATTCAAAATCTTTTTAAACTTTGTTTTTAATATATACAAAAATGCTGTAATCCCTCATAGACTTCATTCTTTTCTATGGCTGAACACTATTCCGTTGTGTGCATGTATCACATTTTGTTTATTTACTCATCTTCAGTTGATGAAAATTTGGTCGTTTCCATGTTTGGCTATCATGAATAATGTGACTATATCAGTGTACAAGTTTTGTATGGACATATGTTCTCATTTCTTTTAGGTATACACCTAAAAGTGGAACTACTAAGTCATATGGTAACTACGCTTATCATTTTAAAGAACTTCCAAACTACTTCCCAAAGTGGCTACGGTATTTTATAGTCCTATCAGCACTGTATGGTGATGCTCCTTTCTCCACATCCTGGCCAACACTTGTTATTATCTCTTATATTTTGATCATTCTAGTAGGTGAAGTGTATGCCATTGTGGGGTGTGTCTTTTCTTTTTCCATTAAAAAAAAAAGTGGTAAAATACATTTAAGATGAATTCTGCCATTTCAACCCTTTTTTTTTTTAAGTTTATATATTTTGAGACAGTGTGTGTGTGGGGGGGGGGGGGGGGGAACCAAGATAGAGGGAGAGACAGAATCCCAAGCAGACTCCATGCTGACAACAGAGAGCCTGATGTGGGGCTCAATTTCACCAACCATGAGATCAGGACCTGAGCTGAAGTCACGCACTGAACCGACAGAGCTACCCAGGTGCCCCCTCCCCTGTCTCAACCTTTTTTAGATGTACAATTCAATGCCACTAATTACATTCACTATTGTGCAACCATCACTTCTATGTATTTCCAACCAAAGGTTTTTCATCATCCTAAACAGAAACTCTGTAAACCATTACGCAATAATGTCCCATGTCCACTATCCCCCAACCCCTAGCAACCTCTAATGTACTTTCTACATCTATGAATTTGCTCTTTATAAATATTTCATGTAAGTGGAGTCATGTAACATCTACCCTTTGGTGTCCGGCTTATTTCACTCAGCATAATGTCCTCAAGGTTCATCAACACTGTAGCATGTTATCAGAACTTCACTCTCTTTTATGGCTGAATGATATTCCATCCTGTACATTCCATTTATCCACTCATGGTGGTTTTGATGATTAATGAGCATTTTTTCATGTGCTTATTGGCCATTTGTTTATCTTCTTCAGAGAAAAGTCTATACAAATCCTTTGTTCATTTTTAACTGGGTAATCTTAATTTTTTTTAAGTTTACTTATTTGAGAGAGAGAGAGAGTGAGCATGTGCATGAGTGCACGCAAGTAGGGGAGGGGTAGAGAGGGGAGATAGAGAAGATAACCCCAAGCAGGCTCCACGTTATCAGTACAGAGCCTGACACAGGGCTGGAACTCACAAACCATGAGATCATTACCTGAGCCGAAATCAAAAGCTGGATGCTTAACTGACTGAGCCACCCAGGCACCCCAACTAGGTAGTCTTTTAATTGTTGAGTTGCAATAGTTATGTATCTGGGTATCAGACCCTTATCGGAGATATGTTTATAAAAAATATTTTCTCCCATTCGTAGACTGTCCTTTCACTTTCTTGACAGTGTCCTTTGAGGCAAAAAAAATTTTTAGTTTTGATAAAATCTGAATATTTTCTTCTATTACTTGTGTTTTTGGGGTCATATCTAAGAAATTATTGCCTAGTCCAAGACCATGAAGATTTACACATATGTTTCTAAGAGTTTTATAATTCTAGTTGTTATATTTAGGTTTCTGAACCATTTTCAGCTAATTTTTGTATAAGGTGTGAGTTAAGGGTCTAACTTCATTCTTTTGTATACAGATTACCTAGTTCTCTCTTAATGAGATATTTGATGTCTTTCTGTACTCTTTGAAAGGGTATTTTATTTCATACTTTGAGCATATCTCAGTTTGGACTACCAACATTAAATGCTCTGTAGCTGCATGTGGTTCATGACTACTATTGTATCAGCATAAATTTAGATCTTTGATTGGTTACTGGAAGAAAAAAAAACTTTTTTGGAGTTGGGGGAAAGGTTTTATCTTGTTTTAGCTGCTTCCCTCCATCTCTCTCCAATTAACTCTCAGTTAACTAATCCTATTTTGTATCATTTGTAACAGCAAAAAGTTAGCAAAATATACAAGGTTACAAAATAAGAAACAATTTGTTCACAGGCTTTTATAAATTCTATTTTGCCAAATATATATTTATAATGCTACTGCAGTCTGCATGTGACTGAAAGGGCTAGCAGATGATAACAAGTTGTTGTTGATAACAAGTTGTCACTTACAGTCACTATGTACAATTAACTCTATCTGTTGCAATGACTCTTTAATTCTCAAGAACATTGAGTAAAATCACCATTGGTGCTGAGTACCCTGCCTCTTCTACTTTACAATCTTCCCTGTTCTTTTCATCTGTAAGAACAACTTTCTTAGTTCCTAATTTGTTAGTTGCTATTATTTCCTGACTACACAATTATTCTAAGAGTTCATAAAGTGTCCTTTCAAGATTTTCTTTTGTATTTTTACAGAAATTCCTTTGCATACAACTTACCACTTGAAAATGCCACCATCATTCATCCTCCCTTGACACAATTCAATGGAGCTGGTCTTCAGCAAACAATGTTACAATTCTAAGACTCATTCACAAGACCTAATGCTGATAATCATCCTATCTTATATTTATTACTAATCAAGAAAAAAAGCAAATATGACAATGACAGTCCATATAAATCTCATAATACATCACAAACTGGGTATCTTTTCCACTCTAAAGTGAGAATAATGCATCTTTACTATTTGCCAAAATGAAACTAGCCTTCTTGATTCAGTTTCCTAATTGCAATTATCACATAATTCACTATACTATGTAGCCAATTTCAATAAATTATCAATAAAACTGCTATGTGGATTTTCCCATATATAAAATGATAATCTTAATATTGCTTCAATTAACTAACACAAAAAGAGTAACACCCTGAATGAAATTAGTCATCCAAATAAGTCATCCAATAAGTCAACTTGTCTATTTGCTTAGACAAGTACCAGATACTTCTTATTTTGGAGAACTTGCCTTTTCATTTTTTTTTTTTAATATGAAATTTATTGTCAAATTGGTTTCCATACAACACCCAGTGCTCATCCCAACAGGTGCCCTCCTCAGTGCCCATCACCCACTTTCCCCTCCCTCCCACCCCCAACAAACCTCAGTTTATTCTCAGTTTTTAACAGTCTCTTATGGTTTGGCTCCCTTCCTCTAACTTTTTTTTTCCTCCTTCCTCTCCCCCACAGTCTTCTGTTAAGTTTCTCAGGATCCATCTACATAAGAGTGAAAACATATGGTATCTGTCTCTCTCTTTATGACTTATTTCACTTAGCATAACACTCTCCAGTTCCATCCACATTGCTACAAAGGGCCATATTTCATCCTTTCTCATTGCCAAGTAGTATTCCATTGTATATATAAACCACAATTTCTTTATCCATTCATCAGCTGATGGACATTTAGGCTCTAAAAATATGGAACGCTTACGAATTTGCATGTCATCCTTGCACGGGGGCCATGCTAATCTAGTCTGTATCATTCTTCCAATTTTAGTATATGTGCTGCCGAAGCGAGCACAGAACTTGCCTTTTCAAATAAAAGAACATCAGATGTGAATTTTGCAAACAGAAAGTCACTTGTCTTTAAGCCTTAGAGGTCTATCAATAAAATGGTCATTTGACAGTTTATAATTCTGCAGAATTGGCCTAACCCCAATTATTTTCAATGAGTTTAAGTATCCAAAAAAAAAAAAAAGTACTATGGATTAAAAGGAATGCAGATCAAGGAAAATGCAATGCATAGTTTAAACAAACTAGCTGCAACTTTTGAAATAACTAAGGAAAACTGAATATGTACTGGATATTAGATAATATGAAGGAATTACTTGTAACTAAAAATGTTCTATAAACAATTGCTACTTCCTATACTCTCACCATGACAAAAACTAAATGAGGAGAAAACAACATGAATAGCTTTTTCAATGTAGGGCCAATTATGAAGAGGAAAATCATTATGGTGGGTTTCAAACAAATAGTAAGAAATATAAGGGGTGCCTGAGTGGCTCTATCGGTTAAGTGTCTGGCTCTTGGTTTCGGCTCAGGTCATGATCTTATGATTTGGGAGATCTAGCCCCGCGACAAGCTCTGTGCTGACAGTGTGGAATCTGCTTGGGATTTTCTTTCTCCCTCTCTCTCTGCCCCTCCCCCACTTTCATACACACTTTCTCTCTCAAAATAAATAAACTTAAAAAAAAAAAAAGAAATATTAAAAAAAAGTAGGTAAAAAATACTGACCTATAAAGTCAAAAAGCCCAAAAACAACATTTCTTTAATAGATAACTCATCAACTTGTAATCACCAACAGTTATTCCTATCAAAAGAAATTACGAGGCACCTGGGTGGCTCAGTCAGTTGAGCACCAGACTCTTAATTTCAGCTCAGATCATGATCTCATGGTTCATGGGACCGAGCCCTACGTCGGGCTCTGTGCTGACAGCATGGAACCTGCTTGGGATTCTCGCTCTCTGCTCCTCCCTGCTGTGCACGCTCTCTCTCTCAAAATAAATAAACATTAAAAAAATTATAACAACCAAAAAACTAAACATGTATATCTCATCCATTATACAGTAGCTATCAGCATCATATGGTAGATGTTATTCTGTAATAGGCAACGAATCATAAAGTGAGTTCTAGCCCATGATATTATCCAATTATGAAAAATGATAATCATAAATCCTAAAATAGCACTGGGGCAATAAACTTAAAACAAAGAACTCTAAACCAAACAGCAAAATAAACAGTGAACTAAAACACTAAAAATTTATTGACCACTCTCATGGAGAGATTTAGGTTATGATGATTTTATTAGGCATTCTATTTCATAATGTCTCACCTCTTTTGGAGTCTTATGAGCTGCACAAAGAAAAATCCATTGTTCAGTTGCAGTCATCTGAGTACATGTATCTGGATGGCACTCACTCTGTTAGAAATAGTTACACTTCTTAATATGTAAAACAATGAAAAAGTCTATCATTTGGGTTACTACACTCCCATGTAAAAGTACAGAATAATTAGAAATGTTGGGTGAGTCTTTGGGAGCACCTAATGTTACAAAAACAGAAAAAATCAGTACTTTCAATAATAGCTTTAACTTAAAGAAAATATTACCTGAAGTTTGACAGCAAGTCCATTTAGTTCAAGACAGAATTGCCTAAAAATGCAAATATATAAATGAAAAGTCTTATCCATCCTCCACATTATTTTCAGAATACTAACTGTAAAAACAGAATCCCATCAGTACCATCCTTCCTTTGTCGTCACCACTGTCAACACCATCTGAATTTACATGGCATATTTTGTACAAAGGCATACAGATTAGTATGCAAAACCCAAAACTAACAACCCTAAAAATGTTCAATATCAGCCTCCAGTGAGTTGATCATAATTATACACTGGAAATTGGTGGAATTTTTCTGAATTTGGAAATAGTTACCAAAATGCTTAGGAAGTATATACTTTTATTTACAAAGTCATTCTCCTAGAAATCTATTCTAATAAAATAATCAGAATTGCATACAGATAAATGTATAAAGACATTCACAGAAAATATAAAATTTTTTTGAAACATTCCAAATAATCAGCAATTGCAGAGTAGCAAAATGTTGGTATATACATAAACAAAGGATACATATTTATATTTACAGTAAGATTCTAGTTATGTAAAACACCATGTGTGTATTTATCTGAATACAAACATAAAACTAGATGTTTTAAATACCTGAATATTCTACAAACTTTGTTCTGATTACAAACAACATGTTCCTTATGAAAACTTTAAATATGATCAAATATATAATGTACAATAAGAAGGTCCTTCATAATTCTACCACCTCTCCCAAAAGTTAATTATTACTTACATACAAATTTGATTTTCTATGCAAAGATTAAACTATATTGGGACCAAATCATACACAATTTTTTATCTTGCTTTTTGGTCACTTAGTAGATTGTAGCATTTTTTCATGATACTCTTCTAAAACTGCCAAACAGAATTATAAAGCCTAGAATAATTCTTGGAACATAGTAAGTGTTCAAAATGTTTTTTAATAAGTGAAGAATAGAGGAAATTGTGTAAGATTGAGATCATCATTTTTAGACAAACTTGTTATTTTATATGAAAAGACCATCAATCCTCTATGTCACTAAGATAACTTACTTTAATAGCTGTCAAAATACTGAACACATCCCCTCTAAAAATCTTACCTAATTAATCACTATTATGTTTCCCCAACAAATGAGAACAGTGTGGTTCCCTACAAATGCAAAACTAAAACCTACTTAGTTAGAAGATAAAGGAGAGTCCCAAAAGGGAAAAAACAAAAAACCCCACACATATATGAAAGAAAAGCTACAGAAGAAAGCAAATAAGGAGTCAGATTTTCAGTTCTCTGTAAATGTATTTCCTTTCCAGATCCCTAACAATAATGCAGTTCTTAGATCACTAAAATAACACTATTTCTGAATCACCACATCACCCTCTACTGCCCTGTATCTATAGGCTGCATGCAAGTTTTCAAGTTGTTTTCCACTAAGTGGTAATAAAGACAGGTGGTGAAAAATAAGTTTCTCATCTACTTTAACTCACGTATGGCCAGCAGCAAAACTAAGCTAACTGATTTGGCAGTGTTTATGGGTACAATCTGTGGCACACAGTGCAAATCTAACAGCTTCCAGTTAATTCAATATAGGGCTAACATATAGAGTTGTGCAGCTTAAGAGACAAGCCAGAGCTGAAATCCAGCCTATGCTCTAATCTCTTAAGTCATACATAGGATTGCATCCACTCAGAAGAAGGAGCATCTCTTCCAATTACAAAGATTCCATATGGGCTAGTGGGAGATTTGAATGAAGTCCCATTAGCATCATAATATAATCAACAATATTAACCAATAAGAGCAAGTATTAAGCCTCAAATCAATTACATCAAGTACATGCAAAAACTCAAAAAGCTACTTTTGAAATTCTTCTTGGTCAACTATAAAGATATATACACTATGATGAAGACACAAAAGAATATATATGTGATACTTAATACATAAATACGAAACCAAAATAAAGTGGCTAATATTCAGGAAAAAAAAAAAAAACTAAAAATAACAGCACCAGGACAAATGGAATATGCATGAGAAAGATTTTATAAGTTTTGTATACTGCATATTTTATAGTCTAATTAAATATGGAGGAAAAGGTTTTCCTAGATCTGAAATTAAAATCTTATATGCTAAAATCAGCCCTCACTTGTTAGGATTATGCTTGTAGTGAAAAAAAATCCCCACTTATTTTCATCATTAATCCTAACAGGTAAGTAGTTATTTTCAAAGCTGATTAAAATAAGGCAGAGGGGTGCCTGGGTGGCTCAGCTGGTTAAATGTCCGACTTCGGCTCAGGTCATGATCTCATGGTTCATGAGTTCGGGCCCTGCATCAGGCTCTGTGCTGACAGTTCAGAGCCGGGAGCCTGCTTCAGATTCTGTTACTCCCTCTCTCTGTCCCTCCCCTGCTTACATTCTCTCTCTCTCTCTCTCTCTCTCTCTCTCTCTCTCTCTCATAAATAAATAAACAATAAAAAAAATCTTTTAATAAAAAATAAAATTAAAAAAAGCAGAGAATCTAAAGTGCTATTTTGATTTATAAGAATGGGAAAATATCTACATATTCATACCTTCAATTATCATGCACTGAGATGTATTTTTAAAAAACTATGTCAGGGGAACCCAGCTGGCTCAGTTGTTGGAGCATGTGACTCCTGATCTCAAGGTTGTGCGTTCGAGCCCCACGTTGGGTGCAGAAATTACTTAAAAATAAAATCTCTAAAAACACTAGATCAAATAGTCAAGTGATTTGTCTAAGAAACCAGCAGAGTACAAAGAAGTCTTAGCATCCTGAAATTGCTGGACTGTTATGACAAGATATTATGTCTTAGCAATGTCTATATAACAAGTCTATAGCAAAAAAAAAACCCAAAAACACAGAAGATCAAACCAAACCAAACTGAAAAACAGTGCCCACTCTACAATTTGTGGGACTCATCAAAAAAGTGGTCTAATTTATGCAGGGAAAGTCCTATTTCAATTTCACTTATTATTTAAAACTTAAAAAGTTACAAACCCTAATGAACATCTATCTCTAGCTACATTCTTTATATTTAACCTACCAATTCATCTCAGCTCCCGTTTACAGAGAAGCTTGCAACTTCAAGAAATAACTTAGTAACTTCAGGATTAAGCTGCCTTTATTTATTTTTTAATTTTTATTTATTTTGACAGCAAGTGTCAGCATGGCGCTTGATTCAGGGCTCGTTCTCACAAACTACAAGATCATGACCTGAACCAAAATCAAGAGGTGAACGCTTAACCAACTAAGCCACCCAGGCACCCCTAGGATTAAGCTGCTTTTAAAGTTAATTCTTGTTAACTAGTCATTCACTAGTCATCAATTTTCTCATTCAAAGGGCATCATCAGAAGTTCCCAAACTCCTTCAGAATTACAATTAATTTTTATTTACAATTAATTTTTATTTACCACAGTTCACAGTAGTTAATAGGCAACTCATCAGACACCAAGCTTAGACTGGAAACTTGTGTTACTTTATAGTGAAATAAACTTTATAGAGAAATAAAGTTTATCATGAGTGGAAAAAAAGAAACAATGTATTTGTGGTTAAGGAATAATTTGTGTTTAAGAAAAACTATGTAGGGGCATCTAGATGGCTCAGGTGGTAAGAATGCTACCAACTTGATCTTGGGTTCATGGACTTAAGCCCCACACTGGGTATAGAGATTACTTAAAAAGGCCGGGGGTGGAGGGGGGCGGGGTGCCTGGGTGGCTCAGTTGGTTAAGCATACGACTTCAGCTCAGGTCATGATCTTATGGTTCGGGAGTTCGAGCCCCACATCAGGTTCCATGCTGACAGTGTGGAGCCTACTGGGGATTCTCTCTCTCCGCCCCCCCCCCCACAATCTCTCTCTCTCTCTCTCAAAAATAGTTTTTCATGGGCGCCTGGGTGGCTCAGTCAGTTAAGCATCTGACTTCGGCTCAGGTCATGATCTCACAGCTCGTGAGTTCGAGCCTCACATCAGACTCTGCTGACAGCTCAGAGCCCGGAGCCTGATTCGGATTCTGTCTCCCTTTCTCTTTTCCCCACCTCCCACTTGCACTCTGTCTCTGTCTCTCAAAAATAAATAAATGTTAAAAAAAATTTTTTTAAATAGTTTTTCCAAAAAAAAAAAAAAAAAAATTGTGTAAAAAGATAATAATGCCCAAATCCATAAATTAGAAAAAAAATCAGTGAATAACAAAGTTGAAAACTTTATAATACCAAAAACACAAAAACTTTAGAATTCAGCTTTTTAGTCTGCAATTACATAATGATTTTATTTATGATTCATAATCATCAGCATTAAAGGTTATTTTTACTAATAGAAATACTACTACTATTTTGATATATTATAAAGACTTACCTTAAATGTTCATATTTCCATACACCTTCATCTTGGCCTTCAGGTGGTTCAAGAATTTTGTCAATATTGGAACAATCTGCTCTTATGTTCTGCTGAATATACTATAATAAAAAAAGTTCTCATAATTAATTAACATACTATAGTACATGGTAAATCTTAAAATATATTTAATTTTTGAGTCCATGATTGCTCCTATGTTTCAACTTTTTTAGGTTATACACATAACAGGAAATCAAGTAATTCAGAAGATAGGAGGTAACCCTTACCTTCTCCAACTCAACTCCTTTGGGATAAGATATATCACATAAATGCAGATATGGTACTTACCAGGATCGGATGTGGGATCAAAAGTGAAACTATGATTTTCACAAGGACACAAAATGTAAACCATATAACTGTGGTACATAATGCATGATTCTATTAATATGCATTATCTAGAATAGCACATCTATGGAGACAAAAAATAGTTGTTCAGGACTGGAGAAAGAAGGGGAGACAGAGGAGAATGGAGATAACTGCTAATGTGAATGAGGTTTCTTTTGGTGGGGAGTGAAGATGTTCTAAAATTAAACTGTGGTGATAGTGTAGAACCCAATGAATATACTAAAAACCATGAATGTTTATTTTAAATGGGTGATTTTAGGGTATGTGGTATCCAATAAAGTGTTTAAAAAACAAAAAATGACTAGCAGAAAAGCTAAGTTAAAAAAAAGGCATGGACATTCACTTTTAAAATTAAATAAAAATTTCAGATCTTTTTAATGTTTCATGCAATCTATGATTTAAATAATCTAAAATTTGAACAGGCTAAATAAGACTAAGATACCTAATTACAGAAATGACTACAAGGCCTTGTTATGCCAATGTATTTTGCCTATTTTCAGGCAACCTTTCTTTGAAAATTACTCTGTCAAAAGCTTGCTCAAAAGATTTTAATGATTCTCTAATGCCTGTTTAAACTATTCTCCCTGGTTTTCTGACCCCATCTCAAGTTCCAAAGTTCTGCATGAAATCGATTCTCGCAAATAGAACCAAATTCTTTACCTTTTCCACCGGCCACCTCAAATTCCATACAATTCTTTCCAAATTCCCTTTCCCCCCAACACACTCGTCTTTGCTTTTATTCAATATATAGCATTTATTTATTTTTTAATATCTCCCTCAAAAAACAGAGACTCGGTTTTGTTTTAAATTTTAGTATTAGGACCTGGCACATAGGAGGTTTTTAACAAATTTTCACTGTCTTTTCCTAAACTACATTACTTGAAGTCAAGGATAAAGATACTACTTACCTGAAATGTTAAGACCATGGGGGATTAGAGATGAAAAAATTTACCAAAAATGGGGTGGAGACTGATTCTTTAGTATTCTCTGGTGATCCCCAAAAGAGTTTGGTAGTTAGGCACACAAAAATATATTCTATGCAATACAGCTGGCTCATAATGAATACTAAGTCTTTAACCACATGTTTAGTAACTGAATTTACTCAAAATTATTCAATTTTTTATAAGTAGAGGTACAAGTTGTCAATCTTCAAGGAATCTAGATTTTATTAATGATAATACATGTAAACAATTAAGAAAACAGGGGCACCTAGGGGGGTGACTGGGTGGCTCAGTCAGCTAAGTGTCCAACTTTGCTCAGGTCATGATCTCACAGCTTGTGAGTTCAAACCCTGCGACAGGCTGTGCTGACAGCTCAGAGCCTGGAGCCTGCTTCAGATTCTGTCTCTGTCTCTCTCTGCCCCTCCCCTACTCACCAGTGTTTCTCTCTAATATAAAGAAACATTTAAAAATTAAAAAAAAAAAAAGAGAGAGAGAGAGAGAGAACAGGTGCGCCTGGGTAGTTCAGTCAGTTGAGTGTCCAGCTCTTGATTTTGGCTCAGATCATGATCTCGTGGTTTGTGGGCTGACACGGATCCTGCTTGTGATTCTCTCTTCTCCCTCTCGCTCTCTGCCCCTCCCCCTTCCATGTCTGTGTACACGCTCTCCATTTCTCTCAAAAATAAATAAAACTTAATAAAAAAGAGAACAGAAGAAATCCTGAACTCTGAAAGAAAGCAAAAATGTGAGTCCTCCATACTTTTATGGAAAGAGAGACAGCTATCATCTAAAATGAGCTAAGAAAGGGGCACCTGGGTGGCTCAGTAGGTTAAGCATCTGACTTTGGCTCAGGTCATGATCTCGCGGTTTGTGAGTTTGAGCCCCAAGTGGGGCTCTGTGCTGACAGCTCAGAGCCTGGAGCCTGCTTCACATTCTGTGTCTCCCTCTCTCTCTCTGCCTCTCCCCCAATCACACTCTCTCCTTCCTTCTAAAATAAATAAACATTAAAAAAAAATTTTTTTTAACGAGCTAAGAAAAGTAAATGTCCTAGTAGCAGATGGGTGGCTCAGTCAGTTAAGTGTCTGACTCTTGATTTTGGCTCAGGTCATGATCTCACGGTTCAGGGGACTGAGCCCTGCATTATGCTCTATGCTGACAATGCAGAGCCTGCTTGGGATTCTCTCTCTCCCCCTCTCTCTGCCCCTTCCTCACCTGCGCTTGCTCATGCTCTCTCTCTCTCTCTCTCTCAATAGAAATATTAAAAAAAAAAAAAAAAAGAAAGAAAATACCTAAGAATAAACCTAACCAAAGATGTAAAAGATCTCTATGCTGGAAACTACAGAAAGTTTATGAAGGAAATTGAAGAAGGTACAAAGAAATGGAAAAACATTCCATGCTCATGGATTGGAAGAATAAATATTGTTAAAAAGTCAATACTACTCAAAGAAATCTACATATTCAATGCAATGCCAATCAAAATTGCACCAGCATTCTTCTCATAGCTAGAACAAACAATCCTAAAATTTGTATGGAACCACAAAAGACCCCGCATAGCCAAAGTTAATATTGAAGAAAACCAAAACGTGAGACATCACAATCCCAGACTTTAGCCTCTACTACAAAGCTGTAATCATCAAGACAGTATGGTATTGGCACAAAAACAGACACATAGACCAATGGAATATAGACCCCAGAATTGGACCCACAAAAGTATGGCCAACTAATCTTTGACAAAGCAGGAAAGAGTATCCAGTGGAAAAAAAGACAGTCTCTTTAACAAATGGTGCTGGGAGAATTGCACAGCAACATGCAGAAGAATGAAACTAGACTTTCTTACACCATTCACAAAAATAAACTCACAATGGATGAAGGACCTGAATGTGAGACAGGAAACTATCAAAACCCTAGAGGAGAAAGCAGGAAAAAACCTCTTTGACCTCAGCCACAGCAATTTCTTACTTGACACACCTCCAAAGGCAAGGGAATTAAAAGCAAAAATGAACTATTGGGACCTCATCAGGATCAAAAGCTTCTGCACTGCAAGGGAAAACAATCAACAAAACTAAAAGGCAACTGTCAGAATGGGAAAAGATATTTGCAAATGACTATCAGATAAAGGGCTAGTATCCAAAATCTACAAAGAACTCACCAAACTCCACACCCGAAAAACAAATAATCTAGTGAAGAAATGGGCAGAAGACATGAATAGACACTTTTCCAAAGAAGACATCCAGATGGCCAACTGACACATGAAAAAATGCTCAATGTCACTCATCATCAGGGAAATACAAATCAAAACTACAATGAGATATCACCTCACACCGGTCAGAGTGGCTAAAATGAACAAATCAGGAGACCATAGATGTTGGCAAGGATGTGAAGAAACGGGAACCCTCTTACACTGCTGGTGGGAATGCAAACTGGTATAGCTGCTCTTGAAAATAGTGTGGAGCTTCCTCAAAAAATTAAAAATAGATCTCCCCTATGACCCAGCAATAGCACTGCTAGGAATTTACCCAAGGGATACAGGAATGCTGATGTATAGGGGCACATGTACCCCAATGTTTACAACAGCACTTTCAACAATAGCCAAATTATGGAAAGAGCCTAAATGTCCATCAACTGATAAATGGATAAAGAAGATGTGGTTTTTATATACAATGGAATACTACTTGGCAATGAGTAAGAATGAAATCTGGCCATTTGCAGCAACGTGGATGGAACTGGAGGATATTATGCTAAGTGAAATAAGCCAGGCAGAGAAAGACAGATACCATATGTTTTCACTCATATGTGGATCTTGAGAAATGTTAACAGAAGACCATGGGGGAGGGGAAGGGGAAAAAAAAGTTACAGAGAGGGAGGGAGGCAAACCATAAGAAACTCTTAAGGACTGAGAACAAACCAAGGGTAGATGGGGAGTGGGGGAGAGGGAAAAGTGGGTGATGGGCAGGGAGGAGGGCACTTGTTGGGATGAGCACTAGGTATTATATGGAAACCAATTTGACAATAAATTTAAAAAAAAAGAGATTTAAAACCAAAAAATCAATTAATTAATTAAATTTAAAAAAAAAAAGAAAAAGAAATATTCTTTTTTTTTTTTTTTTTTTTTTCAACATTTTTTATTTATTTTTGGGACAGAGAGAGACAGAGCATGAACAGGGGAGGGGCAGAGAGAGAGGGAGACACAGAATCGGAAACAGGCTCCAGGCTCTGAGCCATCAGCCCAGAGCCCGACGCGGGGCTCGAACTCACAGACCGCGAGATCGTGACCTGGCTGAAGTCGGACGCTTAACCGACTGCGCCACCCAGGCGCCCCGAAAAAGAAATATTCTAATGCTCCCTAAATATAATGTTTACCTTACGGAAATTTTTATATTGTTTCTGAGTCATTAGTACTATTAGCAATTTCTGTTCATTCTGAAAAATTATTTTTATCATTCTCAAAACATCTGAAAACTAAAGATTTACAACTGTAATGTTTCTCTATCCTGTCCCTGTCACACATAATGTGGTATAAATCTAAACTTGGATTAATTTTTTCAAGTGCATCACAAGATACACAAATATGAAATGGGGAAAAAAAAGCAAGAACTGGCCCTATCATGAAAAGCTGTAATATTCTTAAGTACATTTTCAACATTATCTTTATTATGTTACTTATTTAGTAATTCAGTTAAAGGGAAAAGTAGTACCATTACTACACAAAACTTTTGCTG
Source organism: Lynx canadensis (assembly GCF_007474595.2). Lineage (NCBI taxonomy): Eukaryota > Metazoa > Chordata > Mammalia > Carnivora > Felidae > Lynx > Lynx canadensis. The sequence continues at coordinate 183,443,128 of NC_044310.1, read as the reverse complement.
CTGAATTTTAAAGCTGAGAGAGGTTTTGAAGCTGAGTAAGTTATACAACTATTATTTAAGAAACTAGCTTTGTACTCTTTAAGAAATTCTACCAAAAAAAAAATCCAGAAAACAACCACACAAGAGTGTTCTTTATGCTTCCAAGAACTTTAAAATCCTAACTTACCACCATTTCTTGAAAAGAATTTTTTCAGGTAGCTTCTAAAGGTATTACCACTTCTACTTCATACTGTCACCTGATCAAGCTCACTAGCATTTCAGATGCTCTCAGTATATACTTACTTCCCAGGCCTTTCAAGTCTCCTCAGTACAGGAATATACTATACCATACTTCTGGACTAAGTTTAAAAAAAAAAAAAAAAAAAAAAAAAAAGGGCATAAAATTCTTCCTTCTGTTATGAAAAAGGCACAAACATATCCTTCCAGTGATTTATTCCTGTGGGCTGTAATTATTAAGAATTACAATGATCTAGTATGGTGTTTTACAGAAGATTTTTCCTAAAGCAGTTTTTAGAAATCATTTGGGAACAGTAAAATACCATTCAAAAGCATTTTATTGCTTCCAGTTGTAGGTAAGATGGAGTAAACACACATCAACTTTTCTCTCCCACCGTACACAATTATAAAATCTGGACAGAATGCATGGTATAGCAATTTGAGATCTTTGAAGAACACATATCAAAAAGAAGAGCTGGAAAGAACACCAGATTCAAAGTATCACTGAACTCACAGTGAAGTTGTGATGTTTCTTTTCCCCTCTGGTATCCCCTGGCCTAAACTCAATATAGGATGCAACCCAAAAATGAGCTCTGTTGGTGCTAAAAGATCCAGGAGAAACTACATAGTTCTGGCTCAAGGAGTGGAAAATGGTACTCCTAAAAGCTCAAAAAGAATGAAAGAAAGCTGCTGGCTTTTTGCCCTCTGCTTTTTCTCTACTTTCATAGCCTATGCCTAAGACAATTCCACAATGGCAGCAAAAGCAGCTGGCAACAGAAAAATTCAAGAGACAAAATTCTCAGGAAGAGAAATCGTCCTCTCCATTTGGTGGTGGATCAAACCCTATTTCTTTTTCTCTCTTTGTCTTCCCACAACTGCAGCACAATTCTAGTAAGTGGTTTCTGGTTGGAAGATCAAAAAGGTGGGCCCCAGGGAACCAGAATGTATCAGAGAGACATTAAAGAGAGCAAAATTCAGAAATGTGACCCCATAAGGTGTTTATGAACTCCTGAGCTCAATCCTAATCTGCGCATGCCCACATACATTGATCTGATCATAATTAGCATATGACAGACTTTGAGAAATGAACTAACAGATATACCTCCACCCAGGCTGACCACAGATTGGTACACACAGAACAGATTCAAGGAGGAGTACAAAGATTTGAAATCTGAACAAACAGTGGAACCTCGGTCAGGTTGGAACTGGTAACCTGTATCTAACGAGGTCAGATACCTGCTAAAACAAAAATAACATTCTCCGTGGGATTAAATAAGACCAAAGTCTCAACATAATATTCAAAATGTCCAGAATACAATCCAAAATTACTTGGTATACAAAGAATATGTGAAAATCTCAATTCAAGAAGATGAGTGAACTGGGGGAAGGGAGTAGTGGAAAGTTGTTATTGTTTAATGGACACGGAGTTTCAGCTGTTAAAGATAAAAAAGTTCTGCAGATAGAGGCTATAATGATTCACAATAATGTGAATGTATTTAATGCCACAGAGCTACACACTTAAAGGGCCCCTTTATAGTGTAAGCTATACACTTAAGCTGGCTCAATCGGTAGATCTCAGGGTCATGAATTCGAGCCCCACGCTGGGGGCAAAAATATAAATAAAATAAATAAATTTTTTTAAAAAGTACACTTAAAAATGGCAAAATGGTAAATATATTTACCACAATAGAGAAAAGCAGAGTGAACAACAAATAAAAACCTCAAAGAAATCCATGCTTAGACACATAATGAAGCTGCCAAAAACTAAAGATAAGCCAGTGAAAAAAGACACATGACCTACAAAATATTTTAAAAACTGCCACTTTCTCATCAGAAACCACAGACAGAAGGAACTGACACAACATGTTCAAAGTGCTGAAAGAAAGAACTATCAACCCAGAATTCTATATCTAACAAAAATACCCTTCAGGAATGAAGATAAAGACATTTTCTTTTTTCTTTTTTTTTTTTTTTTAACGTTTATTTACTTTTGAGACAGAGAGAGACGGAGGATGAACGGGGGAGGGTCAGAGAGAGAGAGGGAGACACAGAATCCGAAACAGGCTCCAGGCTCTGACTGCCAGCACAGAGCCCGACGCGGGGCTCGAACTCACGCACCGCAAGATCATGACCTGAGCCGAAGTCGGACGCTTAACCGACTGAGCCACCCAGGCGCCCCAAAGACATTTTCAGATGAAAGAAAACAAAAGATAATTTCTAGCCAGCAGATCACTCTAAAAGAACTGCTAAAGGAAGTTCTCTAGACAGAAGGGGGAAAATATAACACCAGAAGAAAACTTAGAATCAAGAAAAACAGAAATTATAAATATCTGGGTATAATTATAATAGGCCATTCTCCTCCTGAGTTCTTTGAAATATGTTTTGGCAGATGACAGCAAAAATATAACATTGACTAATGGGGTTTCCAATGTATACAAATGTAATATTGACAGGAAAAGCATAAAGGGATAATGGGATCCATAGGATGATAGTTTCTACATTATATATTTCAAATATATTATACAGAGGCACCTGGGTGGCTCAGTTGGTTGGGTGTCTGACTTGTAATCTTGTGGTCAAGGGACCAAGCCCTGCAGCAGACTTTGTGCTGAGCATGGAGCCTGCCTGGGATTCTCTCTCTCCCTCTCTCTCAAAATAAATAAACTTAAAAAAACATATTACATAAAGAGACAGACAAAATTAGAATTAAAATAGAACACTAAAAATGTTCAAGCTGTAAAAAGGCAGAAAAGAGGAAACAAACAACAACAAAAAACCCAGAGGGAACAACCTAGATGGTAGACCTAAATGTAAACATATCTACCAGTAACTAAATTAATATTAAATGGCCTAAATACACCCATTAAAAGACACACACTATCACACACACAAAAAAAAAAAAAAAACAAGAAAAGATAACCCAACTATACACCGTCTACAAGAAACTTACTTCAAATATAGGTAGATTAAAAGTAAAAGGATGGAAAAAGATATACCATACAAACATCAATCAAGAGGAAGCTGCAAGGAATGAAAGGTGGTTCAGTATTAATAAAAAAAACAGGGGGGCGCCTGGGTGGCGCAGTCGGTTAAGTGTCCGACTTCAGCCAGGTCACGATCTCGCGGTCTGGGAGTTCGAGCCCCGTGTCAGGCTCTGGGTTGATGGCTCAGAGCCTGGAGCCTGTTTCCGATTCTGTGTCTCCCTCTCTCTCTGCCCCTCCCCCGTTCATGCTCTGTCTCTCTCTGTGCCAAAAATAAATAAACATTGAAAAAAAAATTAAAAAAAAAAAAAACAAAAAACAAAAAAACAGGGTGTCTGGCAGGCTCAGTTGGGAAGCATGTTGAACTCAACACTCCCCAATTTCAAAACTTACTACAAAGCTATAGTAATCAAAACAATGTAGTATTGGTATAAGGATAGACATGCAGACCAATGGAAGTGAATGAGCCCAAAGAAATAATCCTTACATAGTCAAATAATTTTTGACAAGTGTGCCAAGACCATTCAATGAGGATAGCCATTTAAACCATTTTTAAGTGTATAGTTCAGTGGCATTAATTACATTCACAATGTTGTGCAACCAAAGAAAAGACCCAATGGCTTCAGTGGTGAATTTTACCAAACATTTCAAGAATACCAATCCTGGGATGCCTGGATGGCTCAGTCGGTTAAGTATCCAACTTCTGCTCAGGTCATGATCTCATGGTTCATGAGTTTGAGGCTCACGTCGGGCTCTCTGCTGTCAGCAGAGCCTGCTTCAGATCCTCTGTCCCCCTCCCTCCCTGCCCCTCCCCTGCTTGCACTCTCTCCTTCTCTCTAAAAATAAAGATAGATTAAAAAATAATAACAAAAAAAATAAAGAACACCAATCCTCTTCAAACTCTTCTAAAAAATCAAAGAGGAGGGAATACTTCCTAACTCATTCTATGATGTCAGCATTGCCTGACACCAAAGTCAAACAAAGACACGTGAGGAAAACTAGAAACCAATATCCCTTATGAATACTGACACAAAAAATCCTGGCAAGCCAAATTCAACAGCTAATTAAGAGAATTATAGATCATTATCAAGGGGGATTTATTTCTAGAATGCAAGGATGGTTCAAGATACAAAAACTGATATATATGCCTCATTAACAAAATGAAGGGGGAAAAATCACATGTTCATCTGAATTGGTATATATGACAAAATTCAACACCTTTTTAGGTCAAAAACAGTCAACAAACTACAAACAGAGGAAACCAATAACATAATAACTCAACATAATCAAGGTCACATATGAAAAACCCACAGTGCACCTCATACTCAATTGTGAAAGACTGAAAGCTTTCCTCTTAAGATCAAGAACAAGATGCCTACTTTTGCCACTTCTATTCAAAGGAGTATTAGCAGTTTTGGCCAGAGCAATTAAGTAAGAAAAAGAAATAATAAAAGGCAACCAGATTAGAAAGGAAGAAGTCAAATTGTTTACAGATGACATGTTCTCAATATGTACCTAAAGATTACACGCACACACACACAAAAAGTTCCAACTAATAAATTCAACAAAGTAGCAGCACACAACCTCTACTTTTAAAGGGAGATGGCTCAGGTCATGATCTCACAGTTCGAGCCCCACACTGGGTTCCATGCTGACAGTGCAGAGCCTGCTTGGGATTCTCTCTCTCACTCTCTTACCCCTCCCTGGCTCACTCTTTCTGTCTCTCAAAAATAAGTAATAAACTTAAAAAAAAAAATTTAAGGGAGAAATATCCATACACTTTTCCTGTAATTTTTCCCAATTTCCAGGCATAGAACTCTAGGTTTATATTTCTGTGTCTTCCACAAGGCCTGTCTCATTGCCCAATAAATATTTGCTGATTGAACAATACATTCTTTAAAGGCAATGAACAAATAAAGCCATTCATTCATGAATACTCTTCCATTTCCTGTGCTAAATATTATACTGAGTCCATTCAAAAGGTTTTTAGTATTTCTGTTAATATCATGAATTGGTTTTTATGCTCAAAGAATTCAACTGTATTCCTGTTTGATTTCCCAGAATCTTCAAATAACACAATAAATCCAAACAGCTTCTACTTCTATTATCTCACTATCAAGATAAAGCCAAGCTTCTCTTTATTACATATTTTTCCTTTAAATATGTTAGTTAACCAGGGCCCCTGGGTGGCTCAGTTGGTTAAGCGTCTGACTCTTCACTTATACTTGACTCTTGACTTCGGCTCAGGTCACGATTTCACTTTGAGTTGTGAGTTTGAGCTTTACATCAGGCTCTGTGCTGACAGTGTGGAGCCTGCTTGGGATTCTCTCTCTACCCCCCTCTCTGCCCCTCCCTTGCTGGCACACATGCTCTCTCCCAAAATAAATAAATAAACTTAAGAAAAAATGTTAGTTAACCAATGCAAAATCCAACTTACTAGTCCAACTGGTTAGTTAACCAATTCCTAGTCCAATTTTACTCATCTTTTTGTTAACCTCTTAATGCAACTTTTAATAATTGGCTATAGCAAGTATTTCTTTCCTAGATTCTAGATTTTACTCATTTTGGAAGAACTATTACATTTTTTTTTAAACCCAATGTAGGGTGATTCTCAATAAGAACGTTTAAGAATCCCCTGAGGGGCTTTTCAACCTACACAAGTTACAGAAGTCCATCTCCTTGATAATCACTGCCTTAGTGAACTACTTAATAGTGGCAATAACCTAAAAGGAGGCATCTTAGCCCTCAAATGTATGAGAGAGCACAAACATTAAGAGCTAATGGCAACTAAAATTTAAATGTAAATTTAGGGGCGCCTGGGTGGCTCAGTCTGTTAAGCAACCAACTTGTGATTTCGGCTCAGGTCGTGATCTCACAGTCGGGCTCTGCACTGACAGCATCAAGCCTGCTTGGGGTTCTCTTTCTTTCTTTCTTTCTCTCTCTCTCTCTCTCTCTCTCTCTCTCTCTCTCTCTCTCTCTCTCTCTCTCTCCCCCCTTCCCCCCACCTCTCTGCCCCTCTCCTACTTGCACTTACACTCTCTCTCAAAATAAACTTCAGGGGCGCCTGGGTGGCGCAGTCGGTTAAGCGTCCGACTTCAGCCAGGTCACGATCTCGCGGTCCGTGAGTTCGAGCCCCGCGTCAGACTCTGGGCTGATGGCTCAGAGCCTGGAGCCTGTTTCCGATTCTGTGTCTCCCTCTCTCTCTGCCCCTCGCCTGTTCATGCTCTGTCTCTCTCTGTCCCAAAAATAAATAAACGTTGAAAAAAAAAAATAAATAAACTTCAAAATAATTTTTAAAAATGTAAGTTTAGATACATGTTCTCAAGTTTCAGCAACCACGTATGCTCTTTCTTCCTACTTAATCATGTTATTCTAATTTAGCATTCAATTAACTTTGAATTAAATTCACTCTAAAGTAAAATTTGGTACCCCAATTTGGCACATATTAATAGATATTAAAATGTACTTAAGCTTCAGTATAGCTTACTATGCCATCTTAAAACAAAATGACTGATAAAAATTTTAAATAGGCATCCTGTTATTTCCATGGATTCTGACTTATGCTAAAAGACATAGGAATATTTAACTACTCCAAGGGAGGCAAAATGCTCAGGTTACTGGAGTTGCAAAAAACTATTGTTATTACCTGCTGAACAGCTAGTGTACTGTCCATTTCATCAAAGGATTCATCAGGCCAATTATAGAAATCCTATAAAAAAAAATTCATGGTTAAAGCACATACAAAGTTACAAAGAGGCAACATTATTTTCATTAACTTTAATTCTTAATAAAGTTATACTGGAGAAGAAAGCTCTCATACTATAAACAGCATGATTATCAGTTAATAAGTCAAAGGAACTTTAAAATGAACACCAAGATTTTATTTAACTGAACTACAAGTTAAAATTTTCAACCATAAATCCCTAAACTGTTCATGGATTACCTAAGGAGATAAATCTATCACTTTTTTGTTTATGGTGGTTAAATATCTCTCAAAAAGTTAAGTTGAAAAAAAATCTCCAAGCACTGATTCAGTTTTTACCTAAAGAGAATAGTTTGTGACAGTGGTGGCAGTGGTGGTGGTGCTAGTAGTAGTTATTGTCCACAAGTACTATTTTAGACAGACATTATAAATTATTATTCCAATTCCAAACGGCGTTTTAAATTTCTAAATCAAAATATGAGCTCCGCTAAAAAGTAGTCAACCAGTCTTCATTAAGGGCAATTGGTACTTTTGTGGATCACCTTATATCAGTTCTGAAATTCTCTATAAATAGTCCAGTTCACAGACATTCCCCTAAGTATTTAAGAATCTTCCCATCTGACTGATTTTTTTCAGCAAAGTCTACCTATGTATCCTTAGCAGGCAGCACAACATATAGTAGTTGCTTGATAAATGACTCTGGGGTAAAACTGAGGGAAACAGGAGTAGTGAACCAGTGATATATAACCCTGTATCAATCAACATGGGTAAGTCTCCAAACACTTTAAGCAAAAGCTGGAGCAAATGACAAATTCAGTGTACGATACCACATGAATAAAAATTTAAGAAAGTGCAAAGCATAATTCTGGAGACAATGCATACATAGTAAAAGTATGCAGCAAAGCAATGATAATCACTATCATTTGGTTGGAAGAAAGGAGTAGAAGACAGAAGAATGTGATAAAGAGGGATTTATCTATATTAGTAATGTCTTAATTATGAGAGTAGATGATAGGTATACCTTAAGTGTCTTAAACTTTTCACATTTTTCTATAGTTGCCCTATATGAATGAAAATGAACTAACTTATTTTAATATGTCAGGAGGGGCACCTGGGTAGCTCAGTCAATTATGCATTCCACTCTTGATTTGGGGCCAGGTCATGATCCCATGGTTCCTGAAATTGAGCCCTTTGCTGAGCTCTGCGCTCATAGCTCAGAACCTGCTTGGGATTCTCTCTCTTCCTCTGTCTCTCTCTCTCTGCCCCTCCTCTGCTTGAGTTCACTTGCTCTTTCTCTCATATTATTTAATGTTATTTAATATGCTCTCATGTTATTTAATAGGTAGATCAAGAAATAAAAATAACTTTCTAGAAATTGTTCCACGGTGTTTTTTTCCTAGATAGCATGTAGTTTTTTAAATTCTTTCTATGCAATTTATACTGAAAATGTTTTCCATCAATATGCTTTGACTATTCTTCCCTTTAAAAAAATTAAGGTAGTTTGTAAAATATTTTGTTTTAAAAATATTAAAACACACATATAGGAATATACAGAAAAGATATAAAAGTGTTAGCTGGTAACCAAATGTTTTGTCTCATCATAACTGTCATATGCTTTAAATACTTACAAAAGGAACCAAAAATTGGCTTAATGAACATTCTCATGCATTTCATGAAATAAACATTTACTGAAAACCAACTATGTGCCTATATCCCAATCTAACCAATTAAAAAAAAAATAGGAAAAAAATAAGTAGAAAGACACCTCACCTACTCTATTATAGTTCTAAATAAATAATTTAGAATAGATCTATTTCACTGAAGGAAATCAATGTGACAGATAAGAAATAGGAAAGAATGCTGCTTAAGCAGTCTTCTTTTTTTAATCCTTACCTTTTCTGTGACATTTTATTTAACAACCTTGATCTATGACAATGTGGGGAAAAAAGCAAAGGAGAATTCTTATATGTTACTTACTCATAACATAGGAAACAGATGTTACAATATTAACTTAAAATATATTCTTTCTAACCTTTCAAAATTAATAACTGAGTAAATAAAAATGGATGGAGCTTCTCAGAATGTGAGAACACGAGTCCACCTCAATATAAAAATATAAAAGCTGATCACTTAAGAATCAAAAACAATGTTCCTACAGAATAAGAGGTAAAAGTTTCTGAGAAAAAGAGCATTTATAAAGAAAGACTGGAAAAAGTAAAAAGCAAGCATATATAATATTGGGGTGCTGGGTGGCTCAGTCGGTTAAGCGTCTGGCTTCAGCTCAGGTCATGATCTCACAGTTCATGAGTTTGAACCCCAAGTCAGGCTCTGTGCTGACAGCTGACAGCCTGGAGCCCACTGGATTCTGGGTCTCCCTCTCTCTGCTCCTCTCCCCCTCCCCTCTTTTATGCGCTCGCTCGCTCTCTCTCTCTCAAAAATAAACACTAAAAAAATAATTAAAGAAACCATATACAATATGTAAAAAAACAATATGACATGTCCACAAAACTGCCAAAAGTAACTGACAGCTAAATGTGACTCTATAGTAAGACTTTTAAACTAAACTCTCCAAAATTCTGTGCTAAAAGCAACTTGATGAATAAACAAGGTCACCAATGAGCCAGAGACTATGTAACCTTGAGCAAATGCAGTCAATTCTCTGGGCTTCAGTTTCCCTGTCTGTAACATGGATCTGGGAAGTGTCTGGATATAAAAGATACTTTGAAAGGACTTCTTTTCCAAAATTCTGTGCAGTATATTAAAATATTTTCTCTGGCATATGGTCAGAGCTCCATGTTTTTTTCCAGTTTGTTTTCCCCACTTATATCACTTTTTCTTTAAAATTACATTTTAACACATCTCTTCTGATTTTAGAGCACCTATTCAACAGCTGGTGGATTAAGCACATCAAATCTAAATGTCTATTTGAATATTTTCTTAGAATGTGAGGCATCCGCCTTTTGAAAATCCCCCAGAACCAATACCTAAAGGAACACAAACTCACCCCAGATACTGCCTACTAAAAGTTGATAAAACTATTATCAGTTTATTCCCAAACTATGCCTCACACGTAATAACAAGGAATGACATCTAACAAGAGCAACCTGATGATGAAACTTGTTGGGCCAGAGAAAAGCTGCAGCGAGAAATGGTCAAAGGCAAACCGCAGGAGGATAATCGCCACCAGGATCCGGCTAGACAAGCTGGCAGGCAGAAGCCGGGCAGGCACGTCACAAGCCAGGTAGGAACCGGAAGCCAGAACAAGGTTGGCTGTTTACACCCCCTCCCGCCGTGGCGGCACCGACCCTCCCAAAAACCCAGGGTCTCCACCTGGCCGGCCGCGCCCCTCGGACGATAGTCAGAATTCAGGGGAGAGACGAGAACAAGTAGTCGCTGCCGACGGGCTCGCACACCGGGGTCCCGGCGGTCACCGCCCGAGGCTCGCACCCAGCCCCTCAGGCCCACCCTCAAGTCAGGGCTCGGCAGGCCTCGCGAGCGGCCGCCGCCTCTGCCAGACCCAGGGGTTGCGGCTCCGGAAGAGCAGGCCGGGCACGGGTGCCCCCTGCCCGCCAGCTTACCGCCCCGGCCCAATCTTCTTTCGGGGGCGGCCAGCTTCCAGGTGCGGCGCGGCTCGCCACCGAGAGTGCCCACGCAGAAAAGGTGCAGAGACGGTACCTGCGCCTTGGTGCCCGGCCTGTTCCGCCTCAGCACTGCCGTCCCCTCCGCCATGACCATAGTGCCAAAGTCTAGGCGGCTGGAGTCGGTACCCGGATGTAAGGGAAGGCTGCCTGCGCCGGGGCGGGCGGGGGGAGTCGGGGGGCGGGACGGGGTGGAGCGGAGCTCTGGGTCCGGGCGCCAGGGAGGGGCGGCAACTGAAGGATCAGCCGTGGCCCGCGCGGAGCAGGGCGGGAGGACGGAAAAGAGTACCGGAAAGGAACAGCTGGCGGAGGGAGGGTCACGAGAGAAGGAACAGCCGACGACTCGCAAGTCGCGGCGTGGAGGAAGGGACAAACATGGCAGCGAGGACGAGGACTGGCTTTGGGAAAGTCCGCAGGCCCCGCCGAAGCCCGCTTCGGAGTGAGCAAGAGCGTAACACATTGCTGCATCCCCCTGGGTTTAGGTTAGTTACACTCAACGGATAGAGCTTGCACAATGGTGACCGTTTCAGTAAACCTTTGTCCTAGCAGATACCCAGAGAAGCATAATTGTGTCCCGAAATCCTCATAGACAAGCAAAGTGGAAAAACAGGCCAGCAGTCGGAAAATTCCACAGACCCCGCATGAAACCGACCCAATCTGAAATAAGACTAGGGCTTAGATTGTCAAATGGTATTTCCGCCATCCTCTGACTTCAAAGCCAAGGACCTTTTCAATGACAAATTTGTGAAGATAAAAGTGAGACACTAATTATCTGAGAATGGACATCTGGTACACAAAATTAACTCGTAGTTTTTGCAAGTCAGAAGCAGGAGGAGGAAATGATGCCCCTTGACAGATGGTGGGAGTTGTACATCTTTACAGGATTCTAAATTTCCTTTGTTGCAAGTTTTAAGTGTTCTCTTACGTTATGAAATCATGGCAGTTTTGGCAAACTTTTGTTTCCTGTTTAGAAACGTTAAATCTTTGATCTGGGTTGAGGGGGGCCATAGGATACCAGATAGAAAGCCAGCTCAAAGGGTGAAAACTGCATATGCTAGGGTGATTTTCAAGAGAATAAAACATCAGATATCCCATCAAATACACTTAAAAGTGTATCAGGAATGCTGAGAGGAGAACTATGTCCCAGCCTCCAAAAATGGAAGAGTGTAAGAGAGGTTGGTTAAATTGAGTAGGAGCAAAGCTGAGTAATTAGCAGTGACTTGAACTTGGCCCAAAGGGTCCTGAGAGCAGGAAGTTGGTTCGTCTTTAAGATTCATTCATTTTGAAAGATGTATAGACTGGTAACTTTTCCAGAACAAGGAACTTAATTCCATCACTACTTCCTAGGATATCAAAAGATTTATTCATTCAACAAATATTTATTAAGCCCCACGATGTGTTCAGCACTGAGGTACAAGTATGAAAAGGCCCATCTTTAACCATGAATTGCTTAGAGTGTAGCAGTGGAGAAAGACGTGCAATCACCAGTTCTCTTACTAAATACAGTGAGAATCTTGGACAAGTGGCACCCAAATTGTTGCCTCCCAAATAAAGACATGGGGTGGATCTGGGGAGAACAGAGTGCTAGGTAGGACTATAAATCTTTAAACAACTCTACCTCACTTACTCCAAGGATTAAAGTTAAAATTTCCCAGATTGTGTGGTTATGTCCCTGAATTGTAAATAACAGTTACCTACAATTGAAGGGGCTCATCCTAATGTTCTCTTAAGTCCAGATTTGTTATATTGTTTCAGCTCATCTGAAAAAAAAACAAGAGAAAAAGTGAATAAGTAGAATTAAATTCAGAAACAGAATAGGCATTCATCTCTGAAAAATCCAGTAAAGTTGTATTATGATGTCGACTCTGGCCTTGTTTACAGGAAGAACCTTGTTCTTTAGGTTTGAAATGTTTCTAGCTCATAACCTTCACATTTATTTCTTCATCACTCTGCAGATTATGACCTCCAAACAAAACCACATATCTAAACTGTTATTTTGGTGGGTGGGGGAAGGGAGGGAAGAAGAAGAAAAGAGAGCATGATCAGTAATAACAATAACATGTAATACTGGGTTACTTGAATATTTCAGTTAAAGGAGGAATAGTCTTTTGTTTTTTAATTTTTTTTAACATTTATTTATTTTTGAGAGAGAGACAGTGTGAGCAGGGGAGGGGCAGAGAGAGAGGGAGACACAGAATCTGAAGCAGGCTCCAGGCTCTGAGCAGTCTGTACACAGCCTGACTTGGGGCTCGAACTAATGAACCGGGAGATCATGACCTGAGCTGAAGTCAGACGCTTAACCAACTGAACCAACCAGGTACCCCAGGAACAATCTTTTTTAAGATAAAATGGAAAAGATGGGGCTGGGATTCAGAAAATCGAGATTCTCTTGCCTGTTGACTATAAGACTTTGAACTATCAAATAAGAATCTAGGGTAAGTGGCACCCAAACTGTTTCTTCCCTAAGAGAGACATTTCCTTATTTGTACTGAAAATAGTACACAGCAGCTCTTTCTCTCTACCTCATAGATGATGAAAGCAAATATAAAAGTAAATATTCATGGAGCACCTGGCTGGCTTAGTTGGTAGAGCATGTGACCCTTGATCTCAAGGTTGTGAGTTCAAACCCCACGTTGGGTGTAGAGATGACTTAAAAATACAATCTTAAAAAAATAGTAAATATTCCTTGACTTTTATTAAAGTTTTAAAAGAAAATATTTTAGAAATCCAAAGTATCATGAACAATTTCAAAAATATCTAACCTGTATGAAATTCTCTTGAGCAAATGCTGAGAAACATGAATAAGATGTATAAGCTACTTTCCTCAAAGAGCTTAAAAATGAATGGGGAAAGGTGATATGTAGATTACTACAAAGCAAAATGTCTGAAGTCTGTTGCTTGCTGTCCATTCTTCACACATGTTCTTTGCAAAACATAGTTTGATCTTGCTCAGTATCCATCTCTTCCCATATGACTAGAGAAAGGTAAACCCACCTCTAGCTGACATTTAAGTCCCTATTGGCCTAAGCCAATGTTTAGTTAAAGGGTAAGCATCTGACTCAATTTTAGCCTTAAGAGATATAAAAGGATATCTGATGGAGGACTTTGGGGAAAGGTTTCTTCTTGAGGAGATACCAAAAGAGATGGTTGAGATGGTCCCTTTTTTCTTCCCATGAATATTGCCAAGTTTGGGACTGCACCTACCGCGTTGACTTGAAGGAAGCCAGCCTAAGAGCAAAGCTGACACACTGAATGATGCATGAAGTAGTCAAAATGTACCCTAAAGCATGGGTATTAAAGCATGCAGATTTCATTCCAGGCCAAGCAAAGATGAAGCAGCAGAGAAACATGGGGTTATATGTTCATAGTTGAACAAATTAGTGCCTACATATGGTTTTATACATTTTTCTTTCTTTTTTTTATGTTTATTTTTGGAAAGAGAGAGACAGAGTGCGAGCAGAGGAAGGGCAGAGAGAGGGATATACAGAATCGGAAGCAGGCTCCAGGCTCTGAGCTGTCGGCACAGAGCCCACTGCAGGGCTTGAACTCACAAACTGTGAGATCATGACCTGAGCCGAAGTTGGATGCTTAACCGACTGAGCCACCCAGGCACCTCTATAAATTTTTCAATGTATTAAAAACAGTTCAAACTTAGACACTTTGACTACAGATGAATAAGATACCAAACTCCTATGGCACTTCACTTTTCTGTCTAGAATTCTAGGATATTTGATCAAATTGGCAATTGTGGTAGCCAGCTGCCAAGATAGCCCCCCAATGATTATTAAATCCCTTATGTACGCTTTTAATAGGTAAACTTTATTTTTATTTTTTCAAGTTTGTTGATTTATTTTGAAAGAGAGAGCTCACAAGTGGGGAGGGACAGAGAGAGGGAGAGAATCGCAAGCTGGCTCCACTCTCAGTGTGGAGCCTGATGTGGGGCTCAATCCCACGACCATGAGATCATGACCTGAACAAAATCAAGTCTGTTGCTTAACCAACTGAGCCTCCCAGGCACCCCAAACTTTATTTATTTTGAGAGAGAGAGAGCCAGCGCAAGTGGGGGAGGGGGCGAGAGGGAGAGAGAGAATCCCAAGCAGGCTCCGCAATGTCAGCACAGACCCCAATGTGAGGCTCGAACCCGTGAACTGTGAGATCATGACCTGAGCTGAAATTAGGAGTGGGACACTTAACCAACTGAGCCACCCGGGCACCCCTGTACACTTTTTGTTTATTTTTTTAGTAATCTCTATATCCAATGTGTAACTGTTAACTCATGACTCTGAGATCAAGAGTTACATGCTTTCCCAATGGAGCCAGCCAGTTGCCTCCCTGGTATGTACATTTTTATGTGGATCTCTTTCATACTAAATTGGGCTGGCCTGTATAATAAGATACTGTGAAAATGATGTGTGACTTCTGATGTTAGGTCATAAAAGACATTGTGGCTTCTGCTTTGCTCTCTTAACTCACCTGCCCAGTGTGAGAAAGCTGCCATGTGTGAAGCAGTTAAGTAGCCTTATGAAGGGTCCTGGTGCAGAACTGAGGTTCCCACCAAAATCAGGCATCAACTTGCTAGAGTGAACCAACCATCTTGGAAGAATAGCCTCGAGGCCCAGACAAGTCTTTGGATGATGGCAGAGATACCCCCCACCAACTAGGACCACCCAAATAAGATGCTCCCAAATTTCTGACCTATGAATACTATGTGAGATGTTTATTGTTGTATTAAGCCAGTAAATTTGGGGTGATTTGTTATGCAGCAATAGGTAATTAATACAGTAATTCCTAAACTTTGAGGAAGAGAAAATATGATCAGAAGAGACCAGTCACAACAGACTATTATCCTTTCCTCTTTTCAATAGGTCACCTAATGTCTTTCATGAATTTAGCAGCACTTCCTATCTTTATTTTCTCAATGACACTAATCTCTAATATTTGCAGGGGCACCTGGCTGGCTCAGTTGGTAGAGCATGTGACTCTGGATCTCAGAGTTGTGAGTTTAAACCCCACGTTAAGGGTAGAGTTTACTTTATTTATTTATTTATTTATTTATTTATTTATTATTTCTTAATGTTTATTTCCTTTTGAGAGAGAGAGAGAGAGCAGGGAAGGGGCAGAGAGAGAGGGAGACACAGAATCTGAAGCAGGCTCCAGGCTCCAAGTTGTCAGGACAGATTCCAATACAGGGCTCAAACCCACAAACCATGAGATCATGAACTAAGCTGAAGTTGGACGCTCAACCTACTGAGCCACCCAGGTGCCCTTAGTTTACTTCAAAAATAAATAAATAGGAATGCCTGGGTGGCTCAGTTGGTTAAGCATCCAACTCTTTTTTTTCAGCTGAGGCCATGATCTCATGGGTTTGAGCCCTGCATGGGGCTCTGTGCTGACAGCACGAAGCCTTCTTGGGATTCTCTCCCTCTCTCTCTCTGCCCCTTCCCTGTTTGTGCACACGTGCATAGGTGTTCTCTGTCTCTCAAAATAAATAAACTTAAGAAAAAAAATAAAAAAAAAAATAAAATGAAATTATGCTATTAATTTAGTTGTTTATTTCTCCCTCCTGAATTGTATTCATTCCTGTATCTCCAGTAGTGCCTGGAACTTGCTCAACAAAATGAACAACTTAAAAGGAACAAACTGGCCTTTTTGAACTGACACTCAAGTCAGATAAGTAACCCATTGATGCTTTTTCCAAATCAAGTCTCTAGGCTAAATGATACGGAAAGACCATTTTGCAAGACTTGGGATAAATTTTAACATGTCTTAAAGAACTGGGCTTAATCTGTAAATTATGTTTTATAATAGGAAAATCTCCAGATTAAGCTAACATTGAAATTAAAACAAAAACTATAAAAGCACCTATGGAAGAACATGTAAGTATTGGAGAAGATTTTTCAGTTTGACATAATACCCAGAAGCCATGAATTCAGCAATACCAAAATGACTTCCTGCAAGTTCAAAAAACAATAACAAAATCAAAGCCAAAATTATAAAGAACCAATTTCACTAATAAATAAACATATCACACAAACCATAAAAGACCAGTCATCCATTAGAATGATGGGCAGAAGATATTAACAGTCAGTAGGCACTGTCAGTTAATGGTAAAGAAAATAAAGATGGCTGTCAAACACAAGATGCTCATCCTCATTCATAATGATAAAAGTAAAATTTTAAGAATGGCAAAATAAAACCTTTATAACATCCTGTATTATTGAGAGTGGGAAGAAATCAGTCTCATACATTGCTGTTAGGCTGTTAATTGATAGAACTTCTATGAAGGGCAACTTGGAGACATGCATGTGTATACAACATATATGATCAAAATCCACATACCCTTTGACATAGCAATTACATGTCTAGGAATTTGTCTTAAAAATATACTTGTTCACATGTGCAAAATAATATATGCAAAAATTTTATTCAGTGCAGAAGTGTTTCTAATAGCATAAGACTAGAATTTAAATATCCATCAGTGGAGGGGCACCTGGGTGGTTCAGTCAATTAAGCACCTGACTCTTGATTTCAGCTCAGGTCATGATCTCTTGATTCATGGGTTCGAGCCCTGTGTCAGGCTCTGTGATGACAGCACAGAGCTTGGGATTATGTCCCTTCTCTCACAAAAATAAACATTTATAAATAAATAAATATTCATCAGTGGAGAATGCTTAAATTATGGCTCATCCATATAATAGAACAATATATGGCTATAATGAGAATTTTAAGAAGCTCCTTATGTACTTTATAGATTAATTCCAATTTGTTAATACAAAAAAGGTGCCAAATGGTATATATGGAATGTTATTTCTTGAAAAAAAAAAGATATTTCACATACATGACATGTATGCATGTCCTTGCATGCATACACACACACACACACACACACACACACACACACAATGTATACATAAAATATCCCTCAAAATATAAATCGTAACACTAGGTACCTCTAAGGATGGAACTGTGTGGCTGGGGGACAGGGAAGGGAAGGATATTTTTCACTGTGTATCTTTTCAGTGTATATCCTTTTGAATTTTTAACTACATGAATGTTATCTACTTTTAAATAATGTAAGAAAAAAAAAAGTAAGAGGCCTGACTCAAAATGTTAAGGAATGTCTGGTGCCCTCCTTTTACAATTAATTCTTAAACTAAGAGGAGCTATGTGATTTGTCACATGTCGCATAACTAGCATGTAAGCAACACAGGATCAGAGCTTAGATTTGATTAGGCTTTCTCTTTAAAGTTGCTTAATGGCAAAAGAAACCATGTAAACACTCTCCACATAAATAAATCAAAACATTAAAAACAATTTTTTTTTTTTTTTAATGGGGCACCTGGGTGGCTCAGTTTGTTAAGCGACTGACTTCAGCTCAGGTCATGATCTTAGGGTTCATGAGTTTGAGCCCCGCAAAGGGCTCTGTGCTGACAGCTCAGAGCCTGGAGCCTGCTTCCAATTCTGTGTCTCCCTCTCTCTCTGCACCTCCCCCACTCGCTTGCTCTCTCTCAAAGATAAACATTAAAAAAAAAATCTTTTTTAATCAGAAGTTCAAAACTCTATTTTGTTGTGGGTGCAGTGAACACAGCATTAACTTGCTGGAAGAGACATGATTTGGTATCACTCTGGAGAGCAATCTGGCAGTCCTTATCAAGAAGGTTAAAAGTGTTCATAACCAGTTTGTGCATTGTTGAAAGAGTACAGAGAAGACTTGTCTTATCAAATATCAAACTTAAATACAAAAGTTTGTTTATATTTATATTGAATACAATGTGGTAGAATAGAGAAATCAATGGGACAATCCTATAAAACCCAGGAATAGACTTAAAGATTTAATGTATAATAAAGATGTTACCTCAAACTTCAAGGTGGGGAGTGGTGGTGGGTAAAAACAAATAATAAAGCTGAGACAAGCTAGTCATTACTTACAAAATAAAAGTCAGATACATAGACCCTACAGTAAATAAATTATGGATTAATTAAATGTTCAAAAGAAAAAACTACAAGAATGAGATTTGAGTAGCTACAAAAACCTGCACATCAAATTAGGACAAATATAACAAGTTAGTACCTCCAATATATAAAACCTTATGATCCATGTTGGTTGGTAGTAATGTAAAATGGTGCAGCCACTATGCAAAACAGTATAGAAGTTCCTTAAAAATTAACAATAGAGGGATGCCTGGGTGTCTCAGTCTGTTAAGCCGACTCTCGATTTGGGCTTAGGTCGTGATCTCACAATTCATGAGTTCAACTGGGCTCTGCACAGACACTGCGGAGCCTGCTTGGAATTCTCTCTCAAAATGAATAAGCTTTAAAAAAAAAGATGCAGAGGTGGGTGCCTGGGTGGGTCAGTCAGCTAAGCATCCAACTCTTGATCTTAGCTCAGGTCATGGTCTCATGGTTTGTGAGATCAAGCCCCATGTTGGCCTCTGCGCTGACAGCATGGAGCTTGCTTGGGATTCTCTCTCCCTCTTCCTCTGTCCCTCCCCTGCTGGTACCCCTACCCTTCAAAAGAAATAAATAAATAAGCTTTAAAAAAATAGGGGGGCACCTGGCTGGCTCAGTCAGTAGAACATGTGACTCTTTTCCCCCCCCTTTTTTAATGTTTATTTTTGAGAGAGAGAGAGAGTAAGTGGGGAAGGGGCAGAGAGAGGGAGACACAGAATCTGAAACAGGCTCCAGGCTCTGAGCTGTCAGCACAGAGCACGATGTGGGGCTTGAACTCACGAACCATGAGATTATGACCTGAGTTGAAGTCGGATGCTTAACCAACTGAGCCACCCAGGCACCCCAAGGAACATGGGACTGTTGATCTTGGAGTTGTGAGTTGGAGCCCCGTGTTAGGTATAGAGATTACTTAAAAAAAAAAAAAAAAAAGTCTTTAAAAACAAATACTGTAGTCCTATCTAGCAATCCCACTTCTGTGTATTTGTCCAAAAGAATTGAAATCAGAATCTCTAAGAAATGGTAGCACTTCCATCATTGCAGCACGATTCACAAGAGCTAAGATGTGGAAACAACCTAAATGTTCATCCACTAGAAGAATGGATAAATATGGCATATAGATACAATGGGATATTATTCAGCTTTAAACAAGGAAATACTGCAATGTGACATGACTAAACCTTGAGGACATTATAAGTGAAATATTCAAACACACGACAAATACTACATGATTCCATTTATGACTTATCTAAAATAGTCACTCATAGAAGCAGAGTAGAATGGTGGTTGCCAAGAACTAGGGAGAGGAGGGAAATGGGGAACTGCTAATCAAGACATAATGATCCAGATAAGCAAGACGAAAAAGTCCTAGAGATGTGCTGTACAACCCTATGCCTATAATTAAAAATACTGTATTGTAAGTTAAAAATCTGTTAAGGTAAATCTCATGTTGTGTTCTTACATAAATAGAACAATAAAATAGAAATGAAATCTTATAATCCCAACTTTTTAAATAGAAATCTTTGTAAAACATACATTTTCTACCTAATAGGAGGGAAAACAATCTTAATGGTAATGCTCATACAACACAATAGCTCCCTGGGAATTTTATTATCAATTTCCCAAAATTTTTGTGGAGAATAGTTTAAGCCATGCTTTTAAATCAAACAAATCTGAGTTCAATCCCAAACTATGACTTAAAATTGGTATCACCTGGAGCGCCTGGGTGGCTCAGCTGGTTAAGTGGCTGACTTCAGCTCAGGTCACGATCTAACGGTTCATGAGTTCAAGCCCTGCATTGGGCTCTGTGCTGACAGCTCAGGGCCCGGAGCCTGCTTCAGAATCTGTGTCTCCCTCTCACTCTGCCCCTCCCCTGCTCACACTCTCTCTCTCTCTCTAAAATAAATAAACATTAAAATTTTTTTTAAAAAATGGTGTCAACCTGAGCAAGTTATTCTTTCACCTATGAGGAAAGGAGTATCTGCCTCACAGGGCTGCTAGGATTACATGCAGTTAAACCAGATTATGTTAAATGCCTAGAACAGTGCCTGGAAATGCTCAAGAATAGCATTATCACAAAAATTCCCGTTGGAATTTTACCTACTTTAATTCTTCACTATTTTTGTTTGATCAAAGGGTAAATGACAACATAGTATTGTGAAACACAGTTCCCCACCCTCAACACCATTATTTTCACCCCAAATTTCTCATGCCAAAATCCTTTCCCTATTAATTCCCAATATAATCTCACAACCTAAAATTATTTTTTTTTTAAAGCCATTCTGCTAGAGAAGCATTATGGGACTACTTCCAGGATACAAAAAAATTCCCCCATCCTTCTAAATTAGGTTATAAATGGAGCCCTGAAATTTTTTTAAAAAATATTTTTTTGAGAGAGTGCGAGTGGGGGAAGGGGCAAAGAGAGAGGGAGACACAGAATCCGAAGCAGGCTCCAGGCTCTAAGCTGTCAGCAGAGAGCCCGATGTGGGGCTTTTGAACTCAAGGACGGTGAGATCATGACCCGAGGCGAAGTCAGACACCTACTGACTGAGCCACCCGGGAGCCCCTATGGAGCCCTGAAATTTTAAATACACCAGGTAATTCTAAGAATGAACCAAGGTTTGGAAATTATCACCTTGGGATCTCAAAACTCATTCGCTTGGGTGTTCAAAAAACAGAATTTGGAAATGGTAAAGCCATGGCCTCTGGACTGGATTCCTAACTCTACTATTTACCAGCCAGGTAGCCTTGAACAAGTTTCCTCATCTCCTCTGAGTCAGTTTTGTCATTGGTAAAACCAGGACATCTGTGCTCAACAAGGTTTTAAGAGCAAAGCACATTATCTAGCTGTGCCTAGGGCACAGTAGGACACTGATGACCCGCTCCGATACTGTAAATAGAGCTTTTAATCATAATTTTTCTCTTAGTATGACAAAAATTAAGGCTTAGTATACCAATGACACATTAATGTAAATATTCACATACTTGCCCGATGAGGACATGACCAAAAGTTGACACCATTATTGCATGCCATTTACAATTTCAGTTAGCTTTCAATTCCACAAGACAAATATAGGGCATATCTTTAAAACATGATCACTGGGATGCCAGGGTGGCTCAGTCGGTTGAGCGTCCGGCTTCGGCTCAGGTCATGATCTCACAGCTCATGAGTTCGAGCCCCGCTTCGGGCTCTGTGCTGACAGTTCAGAGCCTGGAGCCTGCTTCTACTTCTGTGTCTCCCATTCTCTGCCCCCTAACCCACTCGCATTGTCTGTCTCTCTCAAAATTTAAAAAAAAAAAAAAAAAAAAAAAAAAATCACAGACTGATCTAGAAAATAAATTTGACCACCAAGAACAGCTGGTCGGAGAGGTAAAGTTTAGGAGTTGGTAACCAAGTTTGGGGTAGGACTGTTTGGGTTCCAATCTTAACCTTCCCTAGCTGCTATTACTAAAAAAAAAAAAAAAATCAAGCTATTTGTTCAGCTGTTTCCTATTTGTTAAATTCAACAAATTATATACTAAATACCAATAATTAGCACTCAAGTACCACCCAACCCTGATACCACAGTGGTTTATAAAGCAGAATTTAAATAATGTATGTCAAGTGCTTGGTTATCTGACAAAAACAGCCACAGGTGAAGTTCTGGTCAGCAGCATCTGGAGATGGACTGATTATGTCCAAATCCTGGCTTTGCCACTTCCTACGGAGCATGCTTGGTTATTACTTAACCTGTGTGCGTGCGCCTTACCTTCCTCCAGATGCAGGATAGTACCTAGCTCACAGCATTGTTGAAAGATCACACCAATTGATACACACCAAGTACCCACAACAGTAGCCAGTACCCAGAAAAATGCTCCTGAGGCCTTGGCTATAAACACTATCACACAGCACCTGACACATAAAAAGCACTCAACCAACGGTAGCCATAAAACCTTGCCATGGACTTTTTTCAAAGCAAATAATAGTACAAAGTTTTAAAAACTGGAAATGTAAACTAAGTTTCTCTAAATACTTCAGAAACAAGACATTTAAACACTAGATTCTATAAATGATAAAGTATACTTTAATAAAAGCTTGTTATATATGAAATCAGAATGATACCTTAAAAATTTTAATGTTCACTTATTTTTGAAAGAGAGGGAGAGACAGTGTGAGCAGCGGAGGAGCAGAGAGGGAGACAGAATCTGAAGCAGGTTCCAGGCTGAGCCTTCTGTATAGAACTCACCAACCATGAGATTATGACCTGAGCCAAAGTCAGATGCTTAACCGACCTAGCCACCCAGGCACCCCTGAATATTGCTATTTTTTAAAACATAAGTGTAAATCCATGGTTTTGTGTCAGCATAATTTTTTTTATTATTTTTGAGAGAGAGTGAGTGAGTGCGAGCGGGGGAGGAGCTGAGAGAAGGGGACAGGGGATCTCAATCGGGATCTGACAGCAGACAGCCAGATGCAGGGCTTGAACTCAAGAACCATGAGACGACTGGAGCTGAAGTTGGATGCTTAACCAAATGAGTCACGCAGGTGCCCCTGTATTAGTGTAATTTCTGTAATCTAAATTCAATGTGAAAGCTAGAGTGCATATTTCCCAGAATTCTCTGTAAGTTACTTGGGGAAAAAAAACCATACTGGAGAACCCTAAAAAATCTTAAATCACCAAATAAAGATTAACCACTCATTTATGCATTTTTATTTGGTAATATTTAGATCAATACACTATAACTAAATTTTAGAGACACTGGATATCATTAGTTTGGATACATTAGTTTATTATAAAAGAGAGACATGAAAATTATTTACATGATGAAAGATTTCACAACTTCACTGGAATGGGCAGCTTCACTTCATGCCATTTCAATAATGATTTATTTCAGTCTACATACTTTCCGAGAATGTCACCATCTCTAAATAAGAAATAATCCTGCAAATAAAGAAAACCATTAGTTAAGAAAACTAATAACAAATACTTAACTTATAGGAAATATTAAATTTACACACCTTGTCATCTAGAACTACTTTGGTGCCTCCATATTCTGGGAGAAGAACTTTATCTCCAACTTTCACACTGACTGGTTGGATCTCTCCACCCTTAAGAAAATAAGGATATTTATTAGTAAAGACATCTAGATCACCAAAAACTTACACCTAACTTTTATTAATCAAATGTGCTCATTCAAATCAAGTGTTAAAAAAGGACTTAGTGGCCAAGTGATATGATTTACATTATAATCGTAGTTCACTCAAAAATATCACTGTAGAATTACACTTTGAAATAATGCATACCTGGAGCTTACACCAAAACCTGCTTTCAGTGTAAAGTTCAACGAGTTATACTGGAAAGCTAACTTAAGCTAATTTTTTAACTATTAAATATTAACTTCTAGACTATATAAATCAGTTTTTAAGACCAGATATACAGATGTCATGTTTTAACTTCTTCCAACACAAAAATTCAAGAGGAGTTTCCAGAATTTGGAACATATACTTCTTTTGTGACTCAATATCCTCTTCATTAAAGTAAAAATTTAAGAAGAGACTGCAGCATAGTGCCCACTCCCCAGAGACTTCCTATTCCTGACTCTGGGACAGCTGTTCCTAGAGCTTTCTTAGGGGCAACTGGAACAATGAATGCAATTAATGTATTTGACCCCAAAGGCATTTATTGTGTATTCTGGCTGACTTTCAGGTCTGAGGTCTAACCTGTTACTGGAGAATGACTATTAAGGCTAGATCCAACCAGTTCTTTTCGAAAGTATGCCAACTAAGGCCAAAAATGGTTAAAAAGATTAGGGCAATTACAGCGTTAGAGGTTAGATCGAGAGTTTAAATTTCCCCTCAACTAGTCAAAGAACCCACAGATCATCTTGAGGAATTTTTTGTTTTAATCAAAATTTAGAATTTAAAGAAAACACTGGTCATACTCAGCTACCAAATGGCTACTGATTTTAATACTCTGGAACTCTTCCATCCTACAAAATAAGCAACTTTATTTTACATAATCATTTTCGTTAAAAGCGGCATATCAGACATGACTGAATTAGGGAACAATCTTGAAGAAAACACAAAGCTATTTAATAAGAGACTACCTTTAATAACCACCAAGTATTTCTTTTTTCTCCTCCATACAAAACTAGTTTCACTTTAGTCCCATTTACCTTTCCTTTAGAGCCTGATCCAACAGCTACTACTGTTGCTTGCAAAACTTTTCCTTGCGATTTTTCTGGAAGCATAATGCCTCCTTTGGTTACAGTTTCGGCTGCACTCCTTTCAACTAAAACTCGGTCAAAGAGAGGAAGAAACTTCCTAAACGCTTGTCCTGCCTGTAAGAAAAGGAGTATAAAGTTTAAAAACAAAAGCAGTATGTGATTATGTTCGACGCGTTACACATCAAAAAGCACGTGTGGCTTTCAAAATTAACGCCAAAACTCCAATTATTCGTTCAAGAAAACCATTTGAATGTTTTGCTCTACCTGCCGAGTTTAATTTCCATTCCGTGTGTGTTAGGGGGGTCGTTGCTGCTTCTCCGGTCAGCAGACAGCTTTAAGAGTAAACCTAGTTTATCCCAAGGTCAAATATTTTCCTACCTCAATTGTTCTGGAAAATTTCACAGAACTCAAGTCAACCCCTTTGCCTGGAGCCACGCTTTTCAAGATACTACACACCCACAAAGATCTCGCAGAAGTGGGTCCGCAGCTGCGCGTGAGTCCGGGTTCCCGCCCCCAGGCCCACAAGCATGCGGGGTACACGCGTGCAGAGCCCTTGGCAAATAAAAGGGGTTAGTGGGCCTCGCCTCTCCAGGGTTACTGCGGGCGCGGGTCACTGAGTGACCCCTACCCCTCCCGGTAGGCCTGCAAAGAAGCACCCGGGTACCCGAGCGCTATAAGCAGAGAAGTCCTCTTCGTCCTCCAGGCCACGCGAGACTCACCATGACTCTGGACACCGCAGTTCCTGCTCTGCTCTGGAGCTGCCGCCGCCGCCGCAAGGAGACCCGCAGTCCGACCCCCGGGCCACGTGAACGTGGGAAAAGGCCTCCCAACGCGCAGGCGCGCTTGCTCCCGCCCCCCGCTCCTCCCCGCAAGGGAGGGTGGCTGCACCAGCGCGCCGCGCGATTCGTCCCGAGAGTTGTGCGCCGGCCACTGACGCGAAGACGGGGAGGCGGAAGAAGAGAGGAGTTCTTTCTAGGCTTTTCTAGGCCGCCTGCCGGGGTGAAAGTACTAGCTCTTCGCCCCTCTCCCGGAAATGACGCGTTCTGAACCTTGACCCACAGAGAGCGCAGCGCTTCCCGGAAAGTTCTCGAACCGAGTACAGCCCGGGAACTAGCCTAAGCCGGACTGGGAGGGCTGAGCTCACTTGCCTGGCCCTGCGCGGGTAGGGAGGGGCGGAGCCGGGCGCGGTGACTGCCGATTGCGGGGCCCCGGTGGAGGGGAAGGGGTGGGCGCAGCCCGCGCACGCGGTGCCGCGGGGCGGGGGGAAGCGGCGGAGGGAGGGGACACGGGCTCTTTGCCGTGTGCGCCGTGCACTCTGTCCCTCACTCGCCTCCGACGGCCTGCCTCATCGTCCGCACGCCCTGCCGCTGCCCCGCAGGTATACGGCCGCCCCGCGCCGCCTCTCCCAGACGCCTGGGACCTGGGAGCCGGGCCTTTCCCCGTCCGCTGCGGTCCTGCCTGATTGAGCCGGAAGGGGAGAGCCAGGGCTTCCCTACGGCGCCGCAGGCCCGGACCCGCCGGGCCAGGCCTTACGGGTCCATGTCGGTGTCCATCACGTGCGGCGTGGATTGCTGGCCCGGGCAGGGCGCAGGGGGGAGGGCTTGCCCGGTAGTTTGTATGCAATCGGGGGCGTATATTCACGTGGGCTCTCGTTGCAGCCCTGTCCTGATCGACTGTAGGGCCCCCGGGAGGGTGGTCGCAGCCGCCTGGGAACCGCTTTTGGCCCCGTGGGCAGCTGGGGTACGGCATCTCCACCCTTGACCTTGCTGAGGGCGTCCTAAAAACAGACACGTGGGGTTGGGCGTAGAGAGCCGGGCCTTGGCCCCCAGCATCGCGGCCCTGCGGATAGTTTGATACATTAGCCCTGAGTTGATACAAAGACTCCTGTTACTAAACGGATTTTTGCACCGTCCGGAATATTTTTTTTCCCTTGGTCATTCTGGTTTGTAACTTACCCCTTCCTGCAGATTTGGTTTTTTTAGGAGCATTTTTGGAGTGGATTTGCCCAGGAGGCTATTTTAGCGGTGAAAGATTAACTCGTTTTTAGCGGCTGGGGTAGGTGGCCGTGGGGATTCACTGACATGGTGTACTTCGTGCTAGTTCTCTAGGTTAGGCGTGGGAGCGGCCTCTTCAAGCTTGCGTTAGTAGCTGGTGTTTGAACCTATGTTAACGTGGGCCGCGTGTAGGGCAGGGATCAATACAGCTTATATCTAACATTTCTTGTTTTGTGGTGTACAGGTGTCATGTTTGTGCTGTGCTGTAATGCACCACGGATAGTGCTAGTATAAATGTACTGATAATCTGATTGTTTTCCACCCAACAGAAATGCTTCGATTACCCGCAGTACTTCGCCAAATTAGGCCAGTGTCCAGGGCACTGGCTCCTCATCTTACTCGGGCCTATGCCAAAGATGTCAAATTTGGTGCAGATGCCCGAGCCTTAATGCTTCAAGGTGTAGACCTTTTAGCTGATGCTGTAGCTGTTACTATGGGGCCAAAGGTATCAATATTTTTATTTTATTGTGTTATAATTTATAGCATTCTGAATTAAGGAATAATATTTTAATGATGTCACATAGACAGTAAATACTTTAGTCTCCATTGTTGAGAAATCCCAGTTTACATAAAAGAGTTCCAAATTACCGCTTAATCTTTTTTTTTTTAACTTGATTTAACGGTCTTAAAGCTTAAATTTTTTTTTCAAATTCGGGAAACTTTATTTCATATGATGTGTGATGTAATCCAGTGGTAACTCACAACTCAAGGTGGGTTCCTAAACGGAAAGTAGAATTAATTTTGCTTGCCTGCTTAAGTTTTGGATTTTTTCCCAGTAGTTAGTATCAAATATTGACGTTAGTGTGTAACTTAGCTCCAGTAATACCTCAAGTATGTGTTTGTAGGTACTAGTTTTACTTTTCTGCTGTTCATTGTCTTCCAAAGCACATTTAAAATGTTAAATCTTCTTTAACTTAAAGAGGTTGGTGAGGAGTAAAAACATAACTTGAGGCTTTTGAAGATGATGCACAAGTGTAGTGATGCGTGATTTCAGGTTAACGGTTCCAGTATCAAAGTAGTCATACGTACTATATAAAATATGGCATTTGCCTGCCTCACAAGTAGCACCTTTAATTCAAATCTAGAAGCTGCCAGTACTGTTTGTACTGTGTTTGAGATTTAACATTGAACCAGCCTTGGAAGAGTGAACTGTATGTGTCTTGCTGCTAGTATTTTAGTAACTAAATTTTAAAGCAAGTTTAAAAATAAGTTTCACATTATTTTCAAAGACAGCAGGCACCAGACAAAACTATAAATTATGTGAAGAGTATTCTGACATTTTATTATCTACCAAATTGATTTGGTTTATCTTGTGTTTTTGTTTTTTTATGAGATAACATCTTTCAGTCTAGGATCTATATCTTCCATAAAAGATCATCCAAAGTTATACACTTGGCAACAGAGAGGTCATTTTGTCTGTAACCTAAGAACACTGATGAACCTGCCTTTGAAATTACATGCTGCAGATCTGATTAAATAATGACAGTTTGTGTTGAGGCTTTCACGTAACTACTTTTTTATTAAAAGTTCCTGTTTTACGCTAAATAGTACTTAGAGAGTATGTGATTCTGTCACTTTTTTTTTTCTCTGCAATTCTAGGGAAGAACAGTGATTATTGAACAGAGTTGGGGCAGTCCCAAAGTAACAAAAGACGGTGTGACTGTTGCAAAGTCAATTGATTTAAAAGATAAATATAAAAATATTGGCGCTAAACTTGTTCAAGACGTTGCCAATAACACAAATGAAGAGGCTGGAGATGGCACCACTACTGCTACTGTCCTGGCACGCTCTATTGCCAAGGAAGGCTTCGAGAAGATTAGCAAAGGTGCTAATCCAGTGGAAATCAGGAGAGGTAGGAATGTCTTCATTGTCACCACAGTGTTTTGAAGTGTCTTAGAAAGTTGATTCTTATTTCTTCTTTCTCTTAAAAACAATCTTACATGGAGTTTTTCTTCAGCAAATAGCAATTGGATGCCTGGCTTATGTGATGGGTACTATGCTAGGCATTGAGAGAAATAGGACTAAGACATTCTTTGTTGTCCTTCCCTTCCCTGTGTCTAGAGACCCCCCAAACCCCCTCTTCCCCCCGCCACCCAAAGGAACAGTTTGGTGGAAGATACAGCATGTTCTGTATACCTTGAAGATAGTAAACTTGTGGGGATTAGAGCAGGGAAAGAGTATTAAACAGTTTTGCTATTTTACAGAGTAGGGCTAAACAAACTATACCATTCATCCAGGACGTCAAATTTAGTGTGTGTGTATACATAAAAGCAGGATTTTGTTTTGTTTTGTTTTTGCCTGTTAACAGCACATAATGCATTATTGGTCTTCATTTTGTTCATTATTGCTTGCTTTGGGAAACTAGGCCACCATTTAAAGATCTCCTTAGCATGAGCTTCATGGTGATACAAACTTAAGTCCTGTCACTGCTGTTAATTAGCTGTGTACTAAAACTTGATTTTTTGTATCTTGAAAATGTAACTGCTGGGGCGCCTGGGTGGCTTGGTTGGTTAAGCGTCCGACTTCGGCTCAGGTCATGATCTCACGGTCTGTGAGTTCGAGCCCCACGTTGGACTCTGTGCTGACAGCTCAGAGCCTGGAGCCTGTTTCAGATTCTGTGTCTCCCTCTCTCTCTGACCCTCCCTGTTCATGCTCTGTCTCTCTCTGTCTCAAAAATAAATAAACGTTAAAAAAAAAAAATTAAAAAAAAAAAAAAAAGAAAATGTAACTGCTGCTTATCTATAGGGTGTGTTACTGTCCAAATTAGAGAAGACTTGAGAGTAAAGTGGGGTGCCATTAACAATTTTGTCAGAATTGGCATCCCAGCACACTGATGTATCAGCATCCCATCTATTTCAGTGTTTAAGGTACAAATAAATGTTTCATTAAAAGCAGTTTGAATGTAAATCATGGACAAATGTTAATTGAGTTTATTAAAATTACTTCCCTGAAAAAGTGATTACTACATGCCTTTCTTTGGATTTATTTCTTGAAGTTACCCTTTATCAAAATAAAGGGAAGAGCCAGCACTCATCCCAGTTGAACAAAATGAGGTTCTCATAAATCCATACTGTGCTGCCGTTGACTATTAAATATTTTATTTATAATTACATATTAAAGGAGGAGATTTCAGATATTAAAACCTGTAGGGGTATAGAGGTCCTGGGTGGCTCAGTCGGTTAAGCATCTGACTCTTGGTTTTGGCTCACAGTTTGTGAGATCAAGCCCCAAGTCGGGCTCTGCTGA
This sequence comes from Lynx canadensis, assembly GCF_007474595.2. NCBI lineage: Eukaryota > Metazoa > Chordata > Mammalia > Carnivora > Felidae > Lynx > Lynx canadensis. The sequence continues at coordinate 183,413,136 of NC_044310.1, read as the reverse complement.
CACTGCAGAGCCTACTTGGGATTCTCTCTCAAAATTAAAAACAACCTGTAGGGGCATAATCCCTTATTTTCAATTGAGAGAAATGTTGGGTGACCCTGTTGGAAACATGCAGCATGATTGGACTGGGAATAGTTTACACAGAATGAGTTGAATGGTGAGATTCTTGAAATTATACACCATAGTTTTTTTTTCCTTAGTACAGTTTTCAGAATAATTTTGACCTGGTTCTTCATTTATCAGACTTCCTGTTTGAGTGTGCACCATCCAACTCCATGTGATTAGGAGAAGTGCCAGCACAGTATTGTTTAGGCTGTATTAACACATTAAAGCATTTAATATGAATTGGAATTTTTACTTGACAAGGAACCATGAGAGAATAAGCATTGTTAATGGCATTTATTCTTAAATCAGGTGTGATGTTAGCTGTTGATGCTGTAATTGCTGAACTTAAGAAGCAGTCTAAACCTGTGACAACCCCTGAAGAAATTGCTCAGGTAAGGAGTTGTCATATTTTACAATAAACATGTGATTTTATTCCGTAATCACATACCAGTGTTAGAATAACAACACTAACCAGTCACTAACATTGAAAGCATTTTTCTTACTGCCAAATAACATTTGAAAATAATGCAGTGACCATAGCTGGAGTCTTAGTGGGCTGTCACTTTAGTTCTACATGGCTCTGAGTAAAACTCATTTTTTTTGTATGGAAAACGTTCTTTAGTCATTTGTCAAAAGGTACATAGTTTTTGTCATGTTAGAATATTATCACTTTTTTTCGGGGTGTGGGGGGAGTCTTTTTTTTTAAGAGTAGTTGTATGTTTGTCATATCTTTTAAAAACAATGTGGCCAAATGATAATTGAAAACAGAACCAACACTTCCTTAGAACTGTTAGACTGTATCTCCCACACACACTATCAATTTGGAAGTTAGTAGGAAAAGGAAAGGGAGTTGATTGAGAACACTGGCCTTAACTTTTTAACTTGGAAGAGTAACTTGATTGTTTTAGGTTGCTACCATTTCTGCAAATGGAGATAAAGAAATTGGCAACATCATTTCTGATGCAATGAAAAAGGTTGGAAGGAAAGGTGTCATCACAGTAAAGGCAAGTGTGATTTTTTTTTTTTTGATGTTTGTTTATTTTTGAGACAGAGACAGAGCATGAATGGGGGAGGGTCAGAGAGAGGGAGACACGGAATCTGAAACAGGCGCCAGGGTTTCAGATGTGGGGCTCGAACTCACAGACCGTGAGATCATGACCTGAGCCGAAGTCGGCCGCTTAACCAACTGAGCCACCCAGGCGCCCCAAGTGTGTTTTTTATGATAGCTTGGTATGGGTTGTCTGGTGATCAAAACAGTTTTCCAAATAAAACATTCAAACTGTGTGTTGCATATATATATAACACATTGAATATAAAAATTCAGATATGTATTTTTGAAGTTTTTGCAGAATTGGGAGTTGGATGTCCTGGGGCATTTGCATAGTTCTGCCTGGATCCTTTATGATCAATGGGGTCTCCTAATCTGGTCCATAATTAAAAATTTTTGTGTTTCTTTAATGAAATTCGTACAACTAATTGTTTGATTTGTTATAGGATGGAAAAACACTAAATGATGAATTAGAAATTATTGAAGGCATGAAATTTGATCGAGGTTATATTTCTCCATACTTTATTAATACATCAAAAGGTAAGAGCAAGTCAGTAAATAAAAAAAAATAGAGCTTGTCATGTGTCGAACTATAAGCATTAGGCCATACTTCTAAGAAAATAAATTTATGTATTCCAAAAGTTACTGTAAATGACAAATGAAAGGGGAAAAACATGAACTCAGTAGTCACTTGAAATGTACTGAAATTGGGTTATAGCTTTTTCATTTAAAGAAATTGCAGTTATTTCAAAATATTGTTAATGTTTTAACATTGATTTAAAATGTTTTTTGTTTTTGCAGGGCAGAAATGTGAATTCCAAGATGCCTACGTTCTGTTGAGTGAAAAGAAAATTTCTAGTGTCCAGTCCATTGTACCTGCTCTTGAAATTGCCAATGCTCACCGTAAGCCCTTGGTCATAATTGCTGAAGATGTTGATGGAGAAGCTCTGAGTACACTTGTTCTGAATAGGTAATAGGCAGTGGTGTTTGGTTTACATTTTCAGATGAAAGGCAATTTTTTGTATTGATGTTTGAAATCTCTATTATGTATCCTCACATTGAACCACTTGTGTTTGTATTTAGAGTTATGTGTGATACAGGTGTGCTTCATGAACTCTTGGTCCAGTTATAATGGTTCTTTGTATTTGAATGGGTTCTATGTGAAAATCCATAGTATTTGTGCAACTTTCTCATAAGATAGCCTAATTTTGTATGGTGTCCATTTTTTATTATGAACGTTTACAGTTGCTTGGAAGAAATGACTAAGTTTTTTTATCTGGAAAAATATTTTCACAATTACAATTTTGAATGAGAAGTAAACTATCATTTTCTAAGCCTTAGATCAGAGTGTATTTAGCTATCAGCATTTTACATAATCTGTTAAAAGAAAAAATTAATAGGCTGAAATAAATTGTTACTCAATCTAAGATAAGTTGAGGTTAAGATAATTTTTTTTTAATCTATAATGTATTACTTTTGACTTTAAGGCAGGTGCTTAATGCTATAAACAGAATCTTAGGGCATTAAAAAAAAATAAGTAATCTCTACAGCCAACGTAGGGTTCGAACTCACAACCCCAAGACCAAGAGTTACATGCTCTTCCAACTGAGCCAGCTAGGCGCTCCTTAGGACATCATTAAAATGTGCTCCTAATCCTGGAATTGAGGATATTAAATAAATATTTATTTATTTATTATTAAATATTTAAATATTAAAAGTAATATTTCCAATTTTATTATAATGGAAATGCACAAATGAAACAGGTATGTAGGAGAGTTACATGGCTTGACCCAAAAGCTCTGAGTGAGTTTATTTATCCTGGAATGTTTGTTAGCTTGGATTTGCTTTTTGGGATCTGAAAAGTCTTATTGTAGGATTTAAAACCAAAATAAAAAAACAATAGACCTACAGAGTTTCACTGAGCCATTTTACTGGTAGCTATAAAGTTGGGTGTCTGATTTTCTTGGCATATTATCAGAGTTTACCCCTCTGATTTTTATTTGGCTCTAATAGACCAGTTTTGTTTTAGTGTCCATATATTCCTTCTGTTTCACTATCTGGTCTCAAGTGGACATTTCTTTGATTATATATTCCAGGCATTCAGTATCTGATAAAATTGCAGGTGAGCTTAATGTTATTATCGGTAATACTTACATTTATGAAGGAACCAGATTAAGAACACTGCTTGCTCAAATGTAACTGTAGTAGTAACTTGATTACTACTAAATGGAACCCATAGAGCAGTAGTAAATGCTCATTAGATCCCCAAATTTAATATTTAAATATTTTAAAATTAAAATTTAACTCTTCTGATTTTTGAAAATTATAAAATATTTATCACTATGTCATAGTTAAAGGTGTTTTGCTTATGATAATATTTTTGTTCCTGGGTCTAGTTTAACTGGAAAGTAAGGTCAGTTTATTACGAAGGTGATTGGATATTGGCAAATACGGATGAATGGAAAGTTGCCCTTTCCTGTCTTAATTTGACCAAAAGTTGTAAGAAAGCCAAAAATTGTAAAAAGTGTGGTTTCCAGGGGCGCCTGGGTGGCTCCATCTGTTGAGTGTCTGACTTCAGCTCAGGTCATGATCTCACAGTTTGTGGGTTTGAGCCCTCCATTGGGCTCTGCATTGACAGCTGGAAGCCTGGAGCCTGCTTCAGATTCTCTCCCTCTCTTTCTGCCCCTCCCCTGTTTGCATGCTCTCTCTCAAAATAAAAAAAGTATGTTTCCTAAGTAATCATAGTACTTAGAACTTAAGAACTAGATAAGCATTTTTAAATTTAAATCTGATTTTTATTAACTGTTCTTAACAGGCTGAAAGTTGGTCTTCAGGTTGTAGCCGTCAAAGCTCCAGGTTTTGGTGACAATAGAAAGAACCAGCTTAAAGATATGGCTATTGCTACTGGTGGTGCAGTAAGTAAAATAAATGTGATGTTGGTTTACTGAATGTTTTATACTTCCAGGTCTGAAGTTTATTACAGGTAAATTTTACATTTTTCACGGTCAGATATTATCTAAACTATTAATTTGTGTTTATGTTGGACGTTTAGGAGGTATAGGTTGGATTAAGTACTGCTAAGGTCCCCTGTCTAACTTACCATGAGTCTAGCCCAAGAATAGGGTTATTTGACTAATTTGTTTTTTTGTTTTTTAATTTTTTTTTTAATGTTTATTTTTGAGAGAGAGACAGAATGCGAGTGGGTTGGGACAGAGAGAGAGGGAGACACAGAATCTGAAACAGGCTCCAGGCTCTGAGCTGTCAGCACAGAGCCCGACACGGGGCTCAAACTCACAAGCTGCGAGATCATGACCTGAGCTGAAGTCGGATGCTCAGCTGACTGAGACACCCAGGCACCCCAAGACTAATTTGTTTCTAAGAATATTGGCTGGGTGGCTCAGTCAGTTAAGCATCCGACTTCGGCTCAGGTCGTGATACGGCTCGTGAGTTCAAGCCCTGGGTCGGGCTCTGTGCTGACAGCTCAGAGCCTGGAGCCTGCTTCAGATTCTGTGTCTCCCTCTCTTCTCTCTGCCCCTTCCCTCCCTCTCTCTTGCTCTCTCTCTCAAAAACAGTAAAAAAAAATTTTTTTAATAAAATAAAATATTGTAGAAACCACATAGGATTTAAGAGTTTAGGCCTAAGGTCCAGTCCCGATACCACCAAAAATATGACCTTTGAGGAGTTGTTTGAGTTTATACTTTCCTCAAATAAAGCTAATGTTAATTTGATTAACTGAGAAGTTGGAAATGCAGTGGGAAACTCGATCAAGTCTTCTCTGGACTAGTCATAATCTTAAAATCTCATGTTTCAAAGAAATACAGTATTGTAAGATGTTTTTCTCATCAAAACACCCATGTGATGTATTACTGACAGACTTGGTACAGTGAAAAACTAAGCTGCAAGTGGTTCATTTTTAAATGTTTTTGTAGGTGTTCGGAGAAGAAGGGTTGACTCTAAATCTTGAAGATGTTCAGCCTCATGACTTAGGAAAAGTTGGAGAAGTCATTGTGACCAAAGATGATGCCATGCTCTTAAAAGGAAAAGGTGACAAGGCTCAAATTGAAAAACGTATCCAAGAAATCATTGAACAGTTAGATATCACAACTAGTGAATATGAAAAGGAAAAACTGAATGAACGTCTGGCAAAACTCTCAGATGGAGTAGCTGTGCTGAAGGTAAGATTCGTTGTTGTAAATGAGCTTCCTAGGTTCAGAGCTCAAGAATGATTTTGTTTCTGTGGTATTCCCCACTAGGGCCATGTAACTAAAATGTTTGGGGAAATAACTTCATCATGGAGATATATATTATACAAAATTTCTTTGTTGGAATATTCTTTCCTTAAAACCAAGATGTTTTGTTAAAGATCAGGCTGACGTTGGACTGATGTAGGACACTGTACTCACCCTATTAGCTATTTAGTCATGCAGTCACTTTTAACAAGTAGGCAACCTTTTTTACATGGTCTTTTTTTTGGTGTTTTTTGTTTGTTTTTTAAGTAAACCCATTGCAGAGCACCTACGTGGCTCAGTTAAGCGTCTGACTCTTGGTTTCAGCTCAGATCATGATCTCACGGTTTGAGTTCAAGCCCCACATTCAGTTCCGTACTGACAGTGCAGAGCCCGCTTAGGACTCTCTCCCTCTTACTCTGCGCCTCTCCCACATGCCCTCTGCGTGTGTGTGTGTCTCTCTCTCTCTCGCTGTCTCTCGCTCGCTCTCTCTCAAAAGTAAATAAAAAAATCCAGTGCTTTTTAATGACTCTTGCCAGCCAGCATCTTGAATCAGAGAAGCCCATACTAACTGGAATTCTTTTATTCTTAGGTTGGTGGCACAAGTGATGTTGAAGTGAATGAAAAAAAAGACAGAGTTACAGATGCCCTCAATGCTACCCGAGCTGCTGTTGAAGAAGGCATTGTTCTGGGAGGGGGTTGTGCCCTGCTTCGGTGCATTCCAGCCTTGGATTCAATAACTCCAGCTAATGAAGATCAAAAAATTGGTAAAACTGCCTTACAAATGAGTTTATTTGCAGCGTGATTTTAGTCTGCTATAATAATATTGTTGCCCATCAAATAGAACAATAAATCACAAAACAATTACCAGTATAACAAAGGAAGAATAACACTAATAATCGGAGGACAGATGAAAGATGAAATCACATCTCTTGGGGGGGAATGATTTGACCTGTGGAATTTCCCAGTTGGGTTTTCCCTGTATCAAATTGTGTTGTAATTTTTACAAAAGAAAGAATGAAACCAAATTTGCTAAAACTTGTTTTCTTTAGGTATAGAAATCATTAAGAGATCACTCAAAATTCCTGCAATGACCATTGCTAAGAATGCAGGTGTTGAAGGATCATTGATAGTTGAGAAAATTATGCAGAGTTCCTCAGAAGTTGGTTATGATGCTATGCTTGGAGATTTTGTGAATATGGTAGAAAAGGGAATCATTGATCCAACTAAGGTAAATGGTTGGCCATTTTCTAAAAATTCTTTCAAGAATCTTCTGTTAAGTCTTATTTTTTACTAAGGATAAAGGTAATATTTTATCAAACTTTTTCCTTAGGTTGTAAGAACTGCTTTATTGGATGCTGCTGGAGTGGCCTCTCTGTTAACTACAGCAGAAGTTGTAGTCACCGAAATTCCTAAGGAAGAGAAGGACCCCGGAATGGGTGGAATGGGAGGAATGGGAGGTGGTATGGGAGGTGGCATGTTCTAATTCCTAGAATAGCGCTTTACCATTGTTAATGAACTGTGAGAGGAAGCTCAAGGCAGTGCTCCTCAAGAATAACTTCAGAGAAGTCAGTTGAAGGAAATGACTGAAGAAAAGGCTGGCTGATGTTTAAGAAAATCACTATAACCATCAGTTACTGGTTTCAGTTGACAACATATAATGGTTTACTGCTGTCATTGTCCATGCCTACAGATAATTTATTTTGTATTTTTGAATAAAAAGACATTTGTACATTCCTGATAACCGAATGCAAGAGCCATGTACCAATGTACTGCTTTCAACTTAAATCACTGAGGCATTTTTACTATTATTCTGTTAAAATCAGGATTTTAGTGCTTGCCATCACCAGATGAAAAGTTAAGAAGCAGCCTTTCTGTGGAGAGTAAGAATAATTGTGTACAAAGTAGAGAAATATCCAATTATGTGACAACCTTTGTGTAATAAAAATTTGTTTAAACTTAATTGTGTTAGCTTTTCTGTGACCTAGAAGATAAGAGAAATTGAAAGCCAATAGACAAAGAGGGGTAGGGGTAGGATTTGGTACAAGTGTGTAAAACATTTCTGCATATAGTATATTTCCATTTCTCTTTGCTACAATTATATTACTATGTAGATAATGAAATTTTAATATTTTTTATTTCTTTTTGAAAGGCAGAGAGGGAGACACAATCTGAAGTAGGCTCCAGGCTCTGAGCTGTCCACACACAGCTCCACTCCAGGCTCGAATCCATGAATGGTGAGGTCATGGACTGAGCCATTTAGGCACCCTATGGTAATGGAAATTTTTAAAGGTGACAACTGATTGCTGTGGACACTATTTTATGTGTTGAGGTCTGGTCATAAAGGCGCAATTTGTCATTTCTTGTGGAGGTTATAGTTACTGCTTCAAACCGTCAGCATAATAAATGGATTCCTGTTGGGTACCCACAAGTGAGGAGGGCAGGGTGTGTAGAAGGGTGTGCTTCAGTGGAAAGGGAGGTATGCCATTCGAGCATAATGGACAGTGAGGAAGGGCATCCTTGCTTGGTGGGGTCAGCCCAGTATCTTCACTTTTATTTAAGAATGTAAAGCAGATTTTTGGCTCAATGCACTGGAAACAGTATGGAAATGTGTTTCCATAATGGAAACAGTATGGAAATGTGTGTGGTTTTTTTTTTTTTTTTTTTAATGTTTATTTTTCAGAGCGCGTGAGCAGGGGAGGGGCAGAAAGGGAGGCAGAATCCGAAGCAGGCTCTGTACTATCAGTGCAAAACCCAGTGTGGGTCTCAAACCATCCAACTGTGAGATCATGACCTGAGCCAAAGTCAGACACTCAACCTACTGAGCCACCCAGGTACCCTGAAATGTGGCCTATTTTTAAAATAGTACCTGGGTGTGGGGCATGTTGGGGGCAGGATGATTTGTAAGACGTAACTTTGCTTTCTAGATTTACTATATTATGAGTTGAAGGCAACAAAATCTTGCCTAACAACATCTAAGTTCCTGCCTTCACCTGTGCCAAGGACCTAGTCTGTCTTGGCTACAGAATGTAAATCTGCTCTAGATGGGAAGGATCTTGCCCGCCACTTGGTTTGGTCTTGGGGCTGCTGCTTAGAGACTGGTAGAAGCTAGGCATTGAGGCAGTGCTCTCCTTGTTTACAAAGCTTGGGCAGAAACAGGAATAATAAAGTCCATCACAGACCAAAAGCCAAAGTCACTTGAAATCTGCACCTAGGAATACCTGTGCTTTCCTTGGTTTAGAAAAAGAATGACCATAGATTAAAGGGGACTGAATAATGGGCATTTTAAGCGAATACAACTTGCCTAGAATGTAGTTTTAGCTACATAAGTAGCAAAAGGCAAACCAGTATCAAAAGAGAAACCTTAGAGAAAGGATTTAATATAGTTTATTATCTTAAAGGCCAAGCTCAGGGTGCCTGGGTAACTCAGTTAAGCGTTCGACTTCGGCTCAGGTCATGATCTCTCTGCTCGTGGGTTCGAGCCCCGTGTGGGGCTCTGTGCTGAAAGCATGGAGCCTAGAGTCTGCTTCAGATTCTGAGTCTCCTTCTCTGCCCTTCCCTTGCTCGTGCTGTCTCTCAAAAATAAGTAAATGTTAAAAAAATAATAAAGGGGCGCCTGGGTGGCGCAGTCGGTTAAGCGTCCGACTTCAGCCAGGTCACGATCTCGCGGTCCGTGAGTTTGAGCCCCGCGTCAGGCTCTGGGCTGATGGCTCGGAGCCTGGAGCCTGTTTCCGATTCTGTGTCTCCCTCTCTCTCTGCCCCTCCCCCGTTCATGCTCTGTCTCTCTCTGTCCCAAAATAAAAAAAAAAAGAAAAAAAAAATAAAATCTTATGTTTTTAATGTTATTTTTGAGAGAGTGTGAGTGGGGGAGGGGCAGAGGGAGACACAGAATCCAAAGCAGGCTCCAGGCTCCGTGCTGTCAACGCAGAGCCTGACCCAGGGCTCGAACTCATGAACCATGAAATCACGACCTGAGCTGAAGTCTGATGCTTAACCGACTGAGCCACCCTGGTGCCCCCCAAAATAATTTAAAGGCCAAGCTAGGTGATGAGAAGGAAAGGTAAGAGGTGAGAAACACCTGGACTTTAAAAGATTATTAGGGGGTGCCTGCATGGTTCAGTTGGTAAAGTGGCTGACTTCGGCTCATGGTCTTGCAGTTCACAAGTTCAGGCCCCACATCGGGCTCTGCACTGACTGCTCAGGAGCCTGCTTTGGATTCTGTGTCTCCCTCTCTTTTTGCCCACCCCCCCGCCTACTCAGGCTCTGTTCTCTCTCAAAAAAAAAAAATAAATAAAATTTTAAATTAAAAAAAAGGTTATTAGAATGACCAGTCTAAAGAGAGCACAGGAGAGGAAGAAAATAGTGTTATGTGGTAGACCTTAGACTAAATGTAGTACTGCATTAACTCTAAACAATCTTGGATTGGGGACTACTTATTAAACCTATGCTACACGTAATGTAAACAGGCTGTGAGAGGTTAAGTAGCTTATACAAAGTCTCAGCTATTAAGTGGCAGACCCCAGATTTAAACCAGGTTTGAAGAACTTAAACTCTTAAACCAAAGAGGCAGCCTGGAATGAACTCCCAAATGAGGATTAGGCAATTGTAAAACCCTCTGAAAGCTGCAGCCAGAGAAATCGATAGATTGGGAAATTACCTTTTCCCTCTGTTACTAACCTTGCAGATTAGCAGGAAGGCATTTCTATTCCCTCTCTCCACCCCTATACTTCTCTGGGACAAGAAATAGAATCATACAGGAAAACAGAAAAGACTTACAGATTCTGCCATTTGGGAGTCCCCCAATGAAAATGCTGCCTCACCTGGTCACCTGACAGTGAAACTCATTAGTCAGTGTGCCCTACATTAATGCCAATAAGCTTTTTAGTATCTTGATTTCAAATATTAATGGACAAACATGAACCATTAGACAATCAAGCCTCAGCATGAAGGAGAAGAGCAAAAACCATAAGGGACCTAAGGGAAACTTAAAAAATTGTAATATGTTAAAGAGATCTTGTTGCCATAAACTGTGGCTCGGTTCAGCATCTTCACTTCAGCTCAGGTCATGATCCCGTGGTCCATGAGTTCGAGCCCCACATCAGGCTCTCTGATGTCGCTCAGAGCTCATTTTGGAACCTGCCTCCTGCTTTCTGTCCCTCCCCCACCTGCACATTCTCTCTCTCTCTCTCTCTCAAAAATAAGCATTAAAAAAATGAACAATTAGAAAACATTCATGGAGGGGCGCCTCGGTGGCTCAGTCAGTCAAGCATCCAACTCTTGGTTTTGGCTCAGGCCATGATCTCACGGGTGTGAGATTGACTGCAATGTTGGGCTCCATGCTGAGCATGGAGTCTACTTGGGATTCTGTCTCTCTTTCCCCTCTCCCCTGCTGGTGCTCTCGCTCTTGCTGTCTTAAAACTTTTAAAAATAGGGGCACGTGGGTGCCTTAGTTGGCTAAGTGTCTGACTTGGTTTCAGTTAGAGCCCACATCAGGCTATGTGCCGGCAGCGCGGAGCCTGCTTGGAATTCTGTCTCCCTCTCTCTCTGCCCCTCCCGTGCTTGCTCTTTGTCTCTCAAAAATAAAAACAAAAATTTTAAATAAATTTAAAAAACATTCTTGGAAATTAAAACTGTGGCAAATGTAAAATTAACAAAGGGCTGGGAGACAGAATTGAGGAACTCTAAGAGGCAGATCAAAAACATGGAAAATCGGAAAAACAAAGATTTAATACAAGGGGCACCTGGCTGGCTCAGTCAGTAGAGCACGTGACTCTAAATCTTGGGGTTGTTAACCATGTTGGGTGTGGAGATTACTTAAAAATAAAATATTTTTTATTTGTTAGGTGTTTACTTTCTTAATCTGAGAGGGAGAGAATCCCAAGCAAGTTAGTACTGTCAGTAGAGAGCCCCGTGTGGGACATGATCTTATGAACCATGAGATCATGCCCAGAGCTGAAATCAAGAGTTGGACGTTTAAGCAACTGAGTCACCCAGGTGCCCCCCAAACAATTTTTTTTTAGGTTTTTTGGGTTTTTTGAGAGAGAGGGTGTGCACGTGTGGGGGAGAAGGGCAGAGGGAGAGAGAATCCCTAGCAGGCTCCATGCTCAGTGTGGAGCCTAACTCAGGGCTCAAACTCAAACCGTGAGATCATGACCTGAGCCCAAATCAAGAGTCAGATGTTTAACTGACTGGACTTAATACAAGAGATAGAATGTCTAATTGTTCAGGAATACCTGAATGATAGAACCAGAGAATATGGGGAGGAAATGATCAAACAAATGATTCAAAGAAATTCCTCAGAATTGAAATAGAGTCTGACTGAAGGGCTCTCAAGGGGCCCAGCACAATTAGGGCCAGGCAACAGGACAGCATGCAGTTTCAGACTACCCAGGATAGAGTAGATTTTAAAAGCTCCCAGAGGGCACCTGGATATCTCAATCAACAGACTTTGGCTCAGGTCATGATCTTGCAGTTCATGAGTTCAAGCCCTGCGTCAGGCTCTGTGCTGACAGCTCAGAGCCTGGAACCTGCTTTGGATTCTGTCTCCTCTCTCTGTCCCTCCCCCATTCACGCTTTCTCTCTCTCTCTCTCAAAAATAAACATTACAAAAAATTATAAATAAAAGCTTTCAGAATCCAAAAAAATGGATGCTATACAAAGAAATGGGAATAACAGTGGCATAAGACTTCGCAAGAATAAATACCACTGGATGCCAGAATACAATGAAGTCAGATCTTCAAACGGGATGGAGGGAGAGGATATTATCCCTAATGTAGAGTTCTGTACTCAAGTGTGAATATAAAACGACATAATCAGACACAAGGATTCTAAAAATTTAGCCCCACTTGCCTTAGGAAACCACTAAAGGGCTTATTTCCTCAGCATTTGGAAGGTAAATTAAAAATGTGAGGCCAAGACTCAAGACATAGCCCCTAAAAAGAGGGGGAAGGAAAACCCTAGATTGACTGCATGGGAGCCCTAGGATTACAACTGCACAACAGACTAGAGAGCAACCAGTTCAGACTGGAGGATAAAAGTGGCTGCAAGTAACTGAACGACTGAACTTTAAGTGGTTTGGACACATTAGAGGCCTGTTTTCCCACAGAACCAGGACAAAGTTGACAACTACACGGTTGGTTCACTTAGCACTTGATGTTAGAGTTCCAATATGCCTTCTCTGGAATTACTGCCTCTTCTCTGAAAAGGTAGCAGGCGTAGCTGCAAACTTCATGTCCTCACCATCAGGCAAAAACCAAGGAAGAGACATTTCTCTTCCAACTTGCTTTCCACAGATAAAAAACCTTATCTAGCAGTGCTCTCCCATCAGTCTTCCCCTATGAATCCAATGACCAGATGTCACTTCAAAAGTTTATTGGGGGTGGGGGCGCTGAATGGCTCAGGTCATGATCTCAGGGCTCATGAGTTTGAGCTCCACCTCAGGCTCTGATGTCAGCACAAAGCCAGTTTCAGATCCCGTCTCCCTCTCTCTGCCCCTCCCCTGCTCACAATCTCTCTCTCAAAACTAAATGTTAAAAAAAGAAAAGTACAGATTTTTATTTCCATCAAAAGAAAAGTAATATGTACAGGGACAAAAAAATATCTGGATGCTATCTGCCATTTAAAAACATTTTGTTATTTAAAAGGTAATTATATACAAGCTGCAGATACTCTGGAAAGATACTGCTTTACCTGTGTGAAGCCACAACCAGTTCCATGTGAGTAGACTGTAGGAGTACCTCACCACTGTATAACCAGCACCTGGCACACAGCAGGCACTCAAAACAGATTTACTGAAAAAAACTGATGCAAACGTGCTTTTAGGTAGCGAACGAATTATCGAGGTCCCCTGTTGATCCGAAGAAACAAAGTACTCTGGTTGGAAAGGTAATGCAAGGGGGTTGTTAGGTGTGGAGTGAAAGGACGGAAGAAGATCAACAATGATTAAAGGAAGACCGAATTTTGCCCAGATTTGTTTCATAAAATGCCACAATTAAACTTTACTAGGTCTATGTGAAATACATATTGAAATAACACAGGAGGATTTCAATAACCAGAATAACTGTACAAAAAATAAACAAATTAACTTTATTAAGTTACTACTTCACTCCTTAGACATTAATTTGTTTACAAAAATATGTTTGAAATACATTATTGAAAGTGAATACACACAATAAATAGAAAATAGGGATGCATGGTGCTGGAGATATATCAACCAACTTATCTTCATGTGTTGCCCACTGTGTAGACAAAACCGGACACATAATCAGCATTACTGAAAGCAGTCAAAGTACCTGGGAGAGGGCTGCAAACTACAAGAAAAGTAGCTTAAAGATCTGGACCACTCACCAAAAAAATATTCACTGTTTAATCTGGGAGTTAATCTCACTATTGACAGCACTGAATTACCTACTACCCATAAGAATAATTTAAAAATAAGAAAAGTGCCAAGGAACCTTCATTAACAGTATTTTTAAGTCTAAGTTTCTATTTTAAATATCTGATGATTACTCGAATATCCTAAGCCAAGAGGCAGGCCCTATGACAATAAGTTATAAATAGTCTGAATTTAATAACTTAAAGGTGATAATGGTTAACATAATACATACCGTGTGAGTATCTTAACTAACCACTTTCAGGTAAGGTCATAATTAAAAGGTTTAAGTTTACAGTTTCAATTTCTGGTTAAAAGTGATGACATCCTACTATTGTAAATATGCTAATAAACACATTACTTTGAATTACACTTGATTGAATTCTGTGTACACGTGGTTCCATATTCCAAGTGCAAATTCTCAACGGTGTAGGTTTATAATCAAAGCTGGGTTTAACAAATGCTTTCTAACTTCTGAAAGCAAATGATAAAAGCACTTCCTAAAAGTGAATAAAGTTATAAACAGGTGACCAGTTCTTTTTTCCCTTTACGTGTGATGAACTTCATGAAGCATTAATTCCCGAGGTATATTTGTTTCTGGACCATACAGCTTACACGCTCTTCTTTCAAAGGCAGCTACCATCTGCTTTACAACTTCGTCGAAAAACAATGTGGCAAGCTGAGAGTGCAGAAGGGAGCGGAATTCAAAAGAAATCTGTAGGAAAATGTTAATTATTTTAGGAGGATCTTTCTCTTACTCAATGTCTACTTAGGATAATGGTATTCACACTGTGAAATGGGCTGCTCGGCCTGTAAGGTAGAGTTGTACGGGTATATCTAGATGAGATTTTTACCACCCCTCAGAAGACGGAGACTTCTTTTCCACAGTAAGCACAACTACTGGCACAATAAGCCTAAGTAAACAAGGACAGTGAATTTCATTTCAGGACAAAGAATCTGCTTTTATTAAGTTAAAGATAAAACTGGAAAAAAGCTTTGCTGAATGAATACCATTTCGGTCTGGCTTCTTTCTAATGTACCCCTTTTGGATCTATCCTGTTTCCCAAAAGGAAATACAGAAGGGAAGTAACCCTTCTGATAAGGTATTCCTATGAGAAGTAGTAGCAAGAAGATGAGAACTATTTATATCTCCTCAAGATAGAAGTCAAGGCAAGTGGTTCAAGAAAGAGTATTTTAAGGACCAAATAGCCACTAACTTTTAAAACTGCTTTAATTTTCCATTTTGAAGTAATTTAAAATTTGTAAGAAAGTTGCAAAAATACTACAAAGATTTCTCATACACCCATTACCCAGATTCTCCTATTTAGAAAAAAAAATTTTTTTTAAGTTTATTTATTTTTTTGAGAGAGAGAGTGAGCGAACACAAACGGGAGGGGCAGAGACAAGGAGAGACAAAATCCCAAGCAGGCTCCACACCATCAGTGCAGAACCCAATATGGGGCTCAAACTCACAAACTGTGAGATGACCTGAGCTCAGATCAGGAGTCAGATGCTTAACCAACTGCAGCACCCATGCACCCTTAGATTCTCCTATTTTAATGTTTTACAGAACCACAGTGCAATTATTAAAGCCAGGAAATTAAGAGAGAGTTAATGCTACTAGATAGTAACACTATTATCTAATCTACACAGGCCTTATTCAAATTTCCTCAACTGTCTCATTAATGTCCACTAATTTTTTTAATGAATGCAACTCAAGAGCTGAGAACAGCAGCATCAAAATTATGACTATTTCTGGGGCACCTGGGTGACTCAATTGGTTGAGTGTCCAATTTTGGCTCAGGCCATGAACTCACAGTCTGTGGGTTTGAGCCCTGTACTGGGCTCTGTGCTGACAGCTCAGAGCCTGGAGCCTGCTTCAGGTTCTGTGTCTCCCTCTCTCCCTGCCCCTCCCCCGCTCACACTCTGTCTCTGTCTGTCTCTCTCTCTCTCTGTCAAAAATAAATAATCATTAAAAAAAACTTAAGGGGCGCCTAGATGGCTCAGTTGGTTAAGCATCTGACTTCGGCTCAGGTCATGATCTCACAGTTTGTGAGTTTGAGCCCCACATCAGGCTCTGTGCTGACAGCTCGCAGCCTAGAGCCTGCTTCAGATTCTGTGTCTCCCTCTCTCTCTGCCCTCCCCTCACTCATACTCTGTCTCTCTCTCTCTCTCTCTCTCAAAAATGAATAAACATTTAAAAAAATTTTTTAAAAATTATGACTATTTCTTGAAATGCAATGCCTGAGTTGCAAATACAGAGAACAATTCATGTATTATCTGTTGGCAAAGAAAAGCCACAAGTGGCTCTAAGTTATCTATAGCTAAGGTGATGTGAACAAGAAAATGCCATAGTCCCTATTTTAAAAACATATTTTCCCCTTTGCACTTTATCTCTGCACCACAAGATGTAGAAATCAATGTGTAGATTTCATTTGCTGTTAATAAACTGTTATTAAGCTGTTAGTAAATTCTTAATATGTGTCTTATAATCTATGGACCTGTAAAAATTAGAAAATAGAGAATGACTATTCAAGTTTTCAAGAAATAGAACAGAAAAAGAGAAAGATTCATTAGTATTCTTTCTTATAAAGTTAGTACAGAAAAAGGTATTCAACACTCAGAAATTTGAGATTTTCTGAAAGTGTCTTTCAGTAATCACTATGCACCTAAGATTAATTATGGCAACTGGATTCTAATAAATTGATTATTCCTTCTTTAACAAAACCTCACCTAATATTTGGAACAAACTGAGGGCTGTATGAGAGACTTACTGAAAAATCCAAGGTGCAAGTTCTTGGGTAGCCAGGAAGACCAGGGCTAAAACGCCAAACAGTCTCCAAATGATTGAAAAGTTTCCCGTCAGTACAGGATGCCTAGGACAAAATGAAAATACAACAGGTGTAAAATACCATTTGGACTGTCCAGAATCTACAGTTGAGGATGATTTCTTTTTGAAATGTTTGTCGGTCAGACCACAGGTGATAAAAACATCTCATTTTCAGCTTGGTACTAGGAAGTGACCTCTTGCCAATATACGCCAAGATTGTCAGTGCTCGTTTTCACTGCTGCCACCCACTGTGCTTAGACATTCTCCAGGAGCAAAACAGGGAGTGATTTTTTTGGAAGTTTATCTCCAGCCCTGCCACTTATAAGTAATCCTGAACAAGTTAATTTCTAATACTGTATTTCCTTAAATCTATAAAATGAGTATAATACCTATTTTATATCATCATATGATACAACTAAAATATTTATAAGGTATCTGGCACAGATCCCAAGTATAATTCTAGAATTCTTCTTTCCTACCCAAAGACTTCTCTTGTCAGTTACATTCACTCATTAGTCTCTATTTCTAAGGGCATCCGTGGTTCTAGTTTTCCTGAGAGTCTGGTCCTGACCAGTATCCCTGATCCATTGCTTTCTAACCTCTAATCTCTTCAGTGCTCATGTTTATTCTGTGTATGTATACATTGAAACATAATACTTAGCAATACTATGTACAGTCCATCTTGATAGTTCCCATTCTGTCTCATTAAAAGAAGGCTAAGACCCACTTAAGAGTTGCCTCCTGCAATGTGAAAAATGGTGGCCAGGTTCATAGTCACTAGTCTATTGTCAGGACTGTTTACGACTCTGAATAAAGTTCAGCTTCTTTACTTACTATCCTAAGACGGTATCTGGGCCTTCATACTAGTAGACAACTGACCTCAAGAATATGTACCACTTTCCCTCAGCAGCAAACCGTCTTTTAAACCCTTGTTTCAAAGTCAACACATCCCTCCCCAATTAAGCCTTAAGTTTTCAGCTCTATTGGCATATCCTGGGACCAATAAGTGATCAAGCCCCTCTACCCCTTTTTTCTCTGTTAACTTATTCCCCTCAACACTTTAGATTGTCCCTCCTCTGAGCCTATACACTACAGGTTGGCAAAAGGACTTGCATAGATAAACATTTTTCCCCAAAGTGTTATTTTTTCTTCCCTAGCTTCTGTCTCCCTAAACACAGAATGCAAGATTATTTGACTATATCTGACTATATCTCCACAAATAGTTCAAATTGGAAGCCAAAGAGCTTAAAATATATTTGATGTTTATTCTTTCTCTTCATCTAAAGCCTTCTGAGTCAGTTATCACATGAAAACATGGTAGAATCATTATAAAGATCAATTGCATACATACTAAAAAGCATTTATGAAGAAATGCTCTATTTTCACATTCATAGAAGACAGTATTTTAATTTTTAAGGTGGAAACCAGTGAATGTTTTAAAACTTAGGGGGAGGAAAAAATAAATAAAATTTATTTAGACATGATAAAATAATAGTCATTAAAATGCTAACTACTTTATTTTTATTTTAGAGAAAGAGAATGAGCAAGCATGAGGGAGAGCGAGAGTGAGAGAGAATGAATCTCAAGCAGGCTCCATGCTCAGTCCAGAGTCCACTAAGGGGCTTGATCCCACAACTATAGGATCATGACCTGAGCCAAAATTATAGACTTGAATGCTGAACTGACTGAGCCACTGAACTACTCTAATAGCTAAATTTAGTCATATTATGCTAAGTCACTGGGGAGAAGTGAAAATTTTCTTCAAGGAGTTTGTTTTTTTTTTTGTTTTGTTTTTAGAGAGAGAGAGACCACATGTGTGCAAGCAGGGGAGGAGCACAGGGAGAGAGAGACTCTAAAGCGGGCTCCACACTGAGCCCAGAGCCTGATACAGGGCTTGGGGCTCAATCTCATGACAGTGAGATCATGACCCGAGCGGAAATCAAGAATCGGACGTTAAACTGAGTCATCCAGGTGCCCGAAAGAGTTTGGTTTTACTGGTAGTTCAGTAATGAGCATCTAATTTTCAAAAGCATCAAAAGTTTATTATAAATCTTATTATTTCAGTTATCCAACTTTCAGGTAATAGATTCTACCCTTCTTTACAATCACATAAGATGCTTACAGGAAATTTAACAATGAAGGAAAAACTGCTACTGGGAATACTCACAATATACCACTTCCCTCTGACTACTTTTTCACAAAATGTGACAGTGCTGTACTCATACGAATAATCTAGCCCAAGGACCCACAGGTTTTTACTGGTATGTTTAGACATGGCAAAAGGCTTCATTCCTAACAGGAGAGTTGCTGATCACAACAGGAGGTGTTATGATGATGACCTGCAACTAGCTGCTCTGACTGAACTGACCCAGACAATACAAACTATGGCATACAAAATTTTATATTGTGACCCAGGCAGTAAGAGTCATTGAACGGTTGCCTCTATTAAATCTGCTGAAAACTTCCAAGGGCTTCTGGTCATTATAGATTCATGTACACTAGAATTACTGATACATCACAGGCACATCTGAGGCAACTAGTGATTCACCAAAAATGTCACATGGCTTCTCCTGCTCCCTTGGTTATAATGATCTTTATTCTATAGCACATGTGTGTATGAGGTATTAAAATCCAAAACGTGAACCCAGGGACAACAGAAAATTGAACATATATAGTTGTGTGTTATGCTCAAATATATCTTTCAACAATTGACACATTAAGTGAGGCACCTTATTTTATTTTTTTAATGTTTTTTTTTTTAATGTTTATTTATTTTTGAGACAGAGAGAGACAAAGCATGAGTGGGGAAAGGGAAGAGAGAGAGGGAGACACAGGATCTGAAGCAGGCTGCAGGCTCTGAGCCATCAGCACAGAGCCTGACGCGGGGCTTGAACTCGTCAACCGCAAGATCATGACCTGAGCCGAAGTCAGATGCTCAACCGACTGAGCCACCCAGGTGCCCCCAATGTTTGCTTATTTTTGAAGGAGAGACAGAGTGTGAGCAGGGGAGGGGCAGAGAGAGAGAGAGAGAGAGAGAGAGAGGGAGACACAGAATCAGAAGCAGGTCCCAGGCTCTGAGCTGTCAGCACAGAGCCCAATGTGGGGCTTGAACTCACGGACTGTGAGATCATGACCTGAGCCGAAGTCAGATGTCCAACCGACTGAGCCACCCAGGCGCCACTATGAGGCAGCTTATTTTAATGAAAAATACCTTTGCAATTTGACACAAACAGTGTGAATTTGCATAAGGTTCTTAATTTTACTAAGCCTCATAAAATTGAGATAGCAATGATAACTTCATACATGTTATTATGAAGATTTTTTTTTCTAATACAGTTTCCTCCCTCCTTGGCAGGAGTGAAAGTTACTGAGATTATGAGGAACATCTCTGGATCTGCAATAACCCAAAAAGACAGTAATGAGAACTTCTTAAGCACAAAGCTCTCATGACTCCCATCACTGTAGTATTGGTGCTGAGGCCACACAAAGATGAAAAAGAGAAGCTTCCACTCCCTCAAGTAGCTCAACCTTGTCAAGCACAAATCAGATGAAGAAATAAATTATATTGCAGAGTGATAAGAGAAACAAAACATGTACAAAGCCCAGAAGAATCTCCGAAGTAGGACTGATTATTTATATTAAGGAAAGGGAGAAAGCAACATCAGACAGCTAGAATTTGAAGGACTACTAGGCAAAGAATTAAGTTTCAAGAGTGAGAAGTATGCAAAGGCACAGGGCCGCACAATAAGCACCGTATGGTGCATTCATGGAACTTGAAGATGGAAGGTACTGCCTGAACATTTAGTATATTTGTGTGTGTGTGTGTGTGTGTGTGTGTGTGTGTGTGTGTGTGTGTAGTGTGTACTGGGGAAGGGGTGGGGAACAACAATAAAGCAGATGGCTTAATCTTGTATGTATTAAGAAGCAAGGGAAGGTGTGTCAACTATACTTCAATTAAAATAAAAAGCCAGTGAAGGAAAGAAAAAGCTAGGGGGAGAAAATTGAGGGTTATTATTTTTTTTTTTCTCAAGAATTCTTTTAGTTAGATATAGAATATGAAGATTTAAGTTATAAGAGATTAACGTCAGGGGCACCTAGGTGGCTTATTCAGTTGGGTATCCAGCTCTTGATTTTGGTTCAGGTCATGCACGGTTCGTGAGATCAAGCCCCACATGGGACTCTGTCCTGACAGCATGGAGCCTGCTTGGGATTCTCTCGCTCCCTCTCTCCCTCTGTCAGTCCTCTGATTGTGCTCTCTCTCTCTCTCTCTCAAATAAACAAACATTTAGAAAAAGAGAGACTGAGGTCAGGAAACAGAAAAACATTTTCAGATTATATAGATATTCACTGGTGTCAGAAAGACTGAGCTGGAGTCTTGGCTCTGTAACCTTGGGTAAGTTATCTAACTCTTCTAAACCTTAATCTGCTTAACTATATGATGGAGAACAGTAACATTTGAATCTCAAAGGGCTGTTTGGAAGATTAAACAAGTAATTGAAGTGCTTTAAAGCACTACAAAGAGCTCAATAAATGTTAGCTAATGTGAGAGGCAGTGCAGTATAGTAGTAAAAATCTCCAAAACTATGAGGAAAAAGATGGAAATATTCATAATGGCAAAGCCCCGGAGTGGCACAGACTTTTATATGAGTTCAAGTTGAGAGAGGATGAGGGTGGACTCCAAAGTCAGCCTCACTGGACAGTAGACTGATATGAGAGCTGCACCTCCTTCAATGCCTAACAAGGAGCTGACGAAGGCATTTAGCTCTGGCCAATTACCAAGAAATGATATTTTGTGGGCATAAAACACAACTACACTTTAAGTATTTGGCCACGAAACTCTAGGAATTCAAAAGAACTGTATGGAATTCTGCCGTTTTGTGTATTTAAGCCTCAGTACCTTTTCTATATGTGCATTCTCTTTTGACAAGGTAAAATAATCAATAGAATGCATGTAATAGCACTTGGCATTTCAGTACCGCCACATGGCAGTATGACCTTGACAGTGTTCATGTTCTCATTTATATCTTTTCTACCTTCATTCTCTCACCACTGTCCTTTCCTTAACTTAAAAAAACCAAAAAATCAAAAAAACAAACTAGTGCAAAAATTAAAACAGTTCTCACTTGTGCGGTCCAATCTTTTCTAAGGGGCAATAGTCCTCAACTGAAGAAAAAAAAGAAAAAGCTTCTTATTTCCATATTCTAGTCAAATTTCTATTTGGCAAGAATAACACCAATACTGGATAAAACAGCACAGTTAGAAGACATAAGAAATCATTTGTTTTTTCCTTCCTTCTCTGATTAGTTTAGGGACATTCTTTCAAGCTATTATACTTTAACTCACTTGATATAATCAACATTTGGGAAAGATTTAAAAACAACAAAAACTAAAACTATTACCTTTACCAAATGTGGTTTCACCAAGGTTACTACTGATGTATAGCGCTCCAACACAGGTGGAAACCCAATTTCTAATCGTGTTTTGCAATATCCAGTTCTCTTTGATATTACATCTGATTTTTTGCACCAAGGAACAAAATGCTTGTAATCTTCCATTCCTGATACCACATCATACATTTCCTGCATAGAATATCTTAAAAAAAAAAAAAAGAGAGAGAAAGGTGTTAACTGCACCTAGTTATATGGCATACATATATTTTAAATTGAATATGAGGGGCACCTGGGTGCCTCACTCGGTTAAGCATCTGACTCTTGACTTAGGCTCAGGTCATGATCTCACAGTTCATAAGGCTGAGCCCCACACTGGGCTCTGCACTGACTCCGCGAAGCTGGCTTGGGATTCTCTTTCTTTCTCAACGCCTTCCCAACTTGCTGCCTCTCAAAATAAATAAACAAACTTTAAAAAATAATTAAAAGGGGCACCTGGGTGGCTCAGTCAGTTAAGCATCTGACTTCGGCTCAGGTCATGATCTCAGGGTCCGTGAGTTTGAGCCCCACGTCAGGCTCTGTGCTGACAGCTCGGAGCCTGGAGCCTGCTTCGGATTCTGTGTCTCCCTCTCTCTGACCCTCCCCCGTTCATACTCTGTCTCTCTCTGTCTCAAAAATAAATAAACGTTAAAAAATAATTAAAATAATTAAAAAATAAAAAAATTATAATCAAATATATACTTTAAAGTTTACTTATTAATTTATTTTAGTAATCGCTATACCCAATGTGGGGCTTGAACTCACAATCCTGAAATCAAGCATTGCATGCTCTTCTGACCGAGCCAGCCAGACAACCCCTCCTTTTTTTAAGTTTATTTATTTTTATTAAATAAATTTTTTTTTTAATATTTATTATTTTGAGAGAAAGACACCATCAGCAGGAGGAGGGACACACAGAGAGGAAGACACCGAACCTGAAGCAGGCTCCAGGCTCTGAGCTGCCAGCACAGAGCCCAACGCGCCGTTCGAACCCACAAACCTTGAGATCATGACCTGAGCCGACGTGAAACACTTAACTGACTGAGCCACCCAGGCACCCCTGTTTTTTTAAGATCAAATATACACTTTAGAGCAAAGAAATTTACAACATATTGTTACATGAAAAAAAGCACACTACAAAGTAGACAGGATATGCACGATTCTATTATCCATTTAAGAAAAATTATACATAGGGGCGCCTGGGTGGCTCAGTCGGTTAAGCATCTGACTTTGGCTCAGGTCATGATCTTGCAGTTTGTGGGTTCGAGACCCATGTTGGGCTCTCTGCTGACAGCTCAGAGCCTGGAGCCTGTTTCGGATTCTGTGTCTCCCTCCCTCTCTGACCCTCCCCCGTTCATGCTCT
Organism: Lynx canadensis; assembly: GCF_007474595.2. Classification (NCBI taxonomy): domain Eukaryota; kingdom Metazoa; phylum Chordata; class Mammalia; order Carnivora; family Felidae; genus Lynx; species Lynx canadensis. The sequence continues at coordinate 183,389,770 of NC_044310.1, read as the reverse complement.
GTCTCTGTCTCAAAAATAAACGTTAAAAAAAATTAAAAAAGAAAAATTATATGTAAATTCTATATTTCTCACTTTTATTTTTTTTTAAATTTTTTTTTTTCAACGTTTATTTATTTTTGGGACAGAGAGAGACAGAGAATGAACGGGGGAGGGGCAGAGAGAGAGGGAGACACAGAATCGGAAACAGGCTCCAGGCTCTGAGCCATCAGCCCAGAGCCCGACGCGGGGCTCGAACTCACGGACCGCGAGATCGTGACCTGGCTGAAGTCGGACGCTTAACCGACTGCGCCACCCAGGCGCCCCTATATTTCTCACTTTTAAATACCTGATGTTTACTTCTTCCTGAAACTAATTGTTAGGGTAACAGACTATGTGCAATGAAAATCTGGAAGGACACAGATTAAACAATAGTTTTTAACTCAAGAAAAAGAAGTAGGAATAAAGATCGACTCTCTTAGTACATATTCTTATATATTGTTAGATTTTTATACAAGTATGTAGTATTTTTGTAATTAAAAAAAAAAGGAAACTATTCTAGAACATAAAGGAAACATCTCATTCTTTTCATGAGCCAGCATAACACTCCATCAACCCAAACCTGACCAAGAACATAAAAAATAAAATCTATAGACCAATGTCACCTGTGACTACTAAGGCAAAAATTCTAATTATCAGCAAATAAAATCCAGAAATACATTTTGAAAAAAACATTATCAAATGCAACTCTTTTAAAGATGCACGGATGGCTTAACACTAAGAATTATATTATTATAACCATATTAACCAAAAGAAAAATTGTGATTCCCTCCATAAATGGTAAAATACCAAAAGCATTCTCATTAGAGTTAGAAATAAAACAAAGATGCTAGTTATCATTGTTATGTAACATTGTTCTGAAAGTATTAGCTGAAGTAAAATCAGAGTATGAAATATGAGGCATATGTATGGAGAAGAATAAGACAAGAGTATCAGTTGGCAGGTGATATGACTATCAATTCAGAAGATAAGCAATTCAGAATTCAGTAAGGTAACCTGTTAAAGAACCTTTAAAAATAAATACTTTTCCTACACTAACAAGAACCAGTTATAAAACAGCACAGAATTGCAAAATACCTACAAATAAATTCAACAAAAAAACTTAAGGGCCTAAATGTAAAACAAACAGAAACAACAACAGTCTATGGATACAAAAAGACGAGCGGATGATGAGAGCCAGATACATATTATTCTTATAAAAACTGAACACTGTTAAAACATAATTCACCTCAAAACGGTAATAGGAATTTACACCACCACCAAGACCATGATGGCTGGGACTATAATTCTGCCCCCCTCCAATCCCTTCAATAAGTACATGGTCATAATCAACCAGGCCACACCCTACAACTACCCAGTGCCCCTCCCAGATGATGGGAACATGCCCAAGGTGTCCAGCCACCCCCAGGACTCCGGGCCCAAGTCTGGAGTGGCTGAAGAAACAGTGAGCACCTCCAGTTGCAGGGAGGACACATCCTCCCATGGCCAATAATATGTGAAAAGTGAAAGAAGAAAAATTATACAGTAATTTAAACAATCCCAATCTAAATTACAAAAGGGAAGTTTCAGAATAAGACAGAATGAGTCTTTATGAATGTTTAAATTAATCTTTATGAGCATGAAATGAGGCCCACACCAGAGGGGAGGGAAAATCACCCTACCCCTTTGGTTTTAGTTACTTTGAAATAAAGGCCAAAGTAAGTCCCATGAAGAAGTATGAAACCTTGTAGCCTGGAACTTAATTGTTATAAAAATAGTCTACAACAACTCAGAAAGCAGTATATACAGCATAGTGGTCAAGGAGATGGACTTTATACTCAGGAAGGACTGTGCTCAAGTATCAACCCTAAAACACATAGTAAGCCACATGACCCTGGGTAGGCTGTTTAACCTCTCAATTTTATGTTCTTCATCCATAACTAAAAAGTACCTCTACAGGGTTCTTCTGAGGGTTAAGTGAAATCGTTTTGCCATACTGCACAATGCTTAATAAGCACTTAATAAACGGTAGCTAATATGTGTTTATGTCAAATACAGGGGGAAAAGATAAGATAGAGATCACTGGATAAGGCCAATTTGCAATAAAAGAATTTTAGCCTGAGAAAGAATAAGGAAGCAAGCAATAATAAGTAAATACGTTGGAAAAAATAATCTTTGAAAAAAAAATCTTTGGAATCATACTTCATGTACATTATCTCTCTGAGCTTCAGTTTCCTCATCTCTATAATAGGAATAACAACACCTAATATACATGGCTCTTGTGAGAATTAAATGAAACAGTAAAGTACCCAGTAATAGCTGTCAAATGCCAGGTACACAGTAAAAGAAGATATTAACAGTGATTCAAAAGTAAAGCAGGCCAGGGGTGTCTGGGTGGCTGAGTTGGTTTAGCATCTGACTCTGGATTTCAGCTCAGGTCCTGATCCCACAGTTTGTGGGTTTGAGCCCTGTATTGGGCTCTGTGCTGGCAGCTTGGAGCCTGCTTGGGATTCTCTCCCTCTCTCTGCCCCTCCTCTGCTCACGCATGGGCTCTCTCTCAAAATAAATAAATAAATAAATATTTTTTTTAAAAAGTAGACCAATTCACTATTAATCTTTTTATTGCCATTTCTTTTTTTAACTGATACCAGCTCTGGCAAAGATGTCTACCTATCCAATTATTTAGGCTCACTTCACATGGTATACTTGCTGGGAAGAAGATGCCCATCAGGAGGCTACTATTTCCTGGCACAAAAACAGACACTCAGATCAATGGAACAGAATAGAGAACCCAGAAATGGACCCACAAACGTATGGCCAACTGATCTTTGACAAAGCAGGAAAGAATATTCAATGGAATAAAGACAGTCTCTTCAGCAAGTGGCGCTGGGAAAACTGGACAGCGATATAGAGAAGAATGAACCTGGACCACTTTCTTACACCATACACAAAAATAAAAAAATGGATGAAAGACCTAAATGTAAGACAGGAAGCCATCAAAATCCTCGAGGAGAAAGCAGGCAAAAACCTCTTTGACCTCAGCCACAACAAGTTCTTACTCAACACATCTCTGGAGGCAAGGGAAACAAAAGCAAGAATGAACTACTGGGACCTCATCAAAATAAAAAAGCTTCTTCTGCACAGCAAAGGAAACAATCAGTAAAACTAAAAGGCAACCAACAGAATGGGAGATCTGCAAATGACACATCAGATAAAGGGTTAGTATCCAAAATCTATAAAGAACTTATAAAACTCAACACCCAAAAAACAAATAATCCAGTGAAGAAATGGGCAAAAGACATGCATAGACACGTCTCCAAAGAAGGCATCAAGATGGCCAACCAACACATGAAAAAATGCTCAACATCACTTATCATCAGGGAAATACAAATCAAAACCACAATGAGATACCACCTCACACCTGTCAGAATGGCTAACACTAACAACTCAGGCAACAACAGATGTTGGCGAGGATGCGGAGAGAGGAGTTCCTCTGTACTGCTGGTGAGAATGCAAACTGGTGCAGCCACTCTGGAAAAGAGTATGGAGACTCCTCAAAAAATTAAAAATAGAACTACCCTATGACCCAGCAATTGCACTACTAGGTATTTATCCACGGGATACAAGTGTGCTGTTTCAAACAGACACATGCACCCCCATGTTTATAGCAGCACTATCAACAATAGCCAATGTATGGAAAGAGCCCAAATGTCCATCGACGGATAAATGGATAAAGAAGATGTGGTATATATATATACAATGGAGTATTACTTGGCAATCTAAAAGAATGGAATCTTGCCATCTGCAACTATGTGGACGGAACTGGAGAATATTATGCTAAGTGAAATTAGTCAGAGAAAGACAAATATCATATGACTTCACTCATATGAGGAATTTAAGATACAAAACAGATGAATATAGGGAAGGGAAGCAAAAAGAATATACAAACAGGGAGGGGGGACAAAACATAAGAGACTCTTAAATATGGAGAACAAACAGAGGGTTGCTGGAGGGGTTGTGGGAGGGGGGATTGCTAAATGGATAAGGGGCATTAAGGAATCTACTCCTGAAATCGTTACTATATGCTAACTAACTTGGATATAAATTAAACAATAAACAGATTTAAAAAAAAAAAAGGAGGCTACTATTCCCAGTACCCCTCTTGCATTTAGATGGGATTATGTAACTAGTTCTTCCCAATAATCCCTTCCAAATCAATATGGTTTAGAATCAGGTATATCTTTTTAAGAGACTCTGAAGACTAAGGAATTACAAAGGTACAAGTTAGATGGAGCCCGGTTCATAAATTGCTGTGCATGGATGGGGAGTACTCACTTGAACTTTACATAAGGAAGAAATAAACTTTTGGGTTTTACCTATATAGCTGCTAGCTTTACCTTAACCAATACAGTGACTTAGCCAGTAATAAAGGTGATTTTAGTGACAAAAGTGGAGTCTGCTGAAAGTCCTTTACTACAGAAAACTTTACTACAGAAGGGCAAGAGCAAGTGGAAAAATTCATGAAATGCACTTTTACAAGAATTCATGTAATACTTAATGGCCTGTTAAGAATTAAGACCCCCTTGTAGAAATTCCCCTATGAACAGATGCTGTATTTCTGGTTTAGCAGAACTGCAGTCTCTCTATTCTCTCCTGTGTATATGCCTAGATCAGGGGTCAAACCTGGCCTATTGCCTCGTTTTGTAAATAAAGTTTTATTAGCACATAGCCACACCCACTTATTAACTACAGGCTATAGTAGTAGGTCTTTTGGGCTATAATTCTAATGACAGAGTTGAGTAGTTGCTACAGAGATAGTATGGTCCACAAAACCTAACATATTTACTCTCTGGCCCTTTACAGAAAAAGTTTGCTAACCTACGCTCTAGGTGGTAGGAGCCTCTTAGCACATCTGCATGTTACTTACCTATGCATGTGTATATGTTAGGGAGCTATATAAACATATTGGGCCCAACAAATCACTAATGTTGCCACTACAGAAATGAACAGTGTACAAAAATACAGGTCATAAACAGTTCAGTTATTTCCTTTATATGTCAAGATTTAAATCTATCCTATAAAATCACTACATAATTATGTTAATTCAACAAATATTTATAAAACAGCAAAAGCTATGGAAAGGCCAATCCAGAAAAACCAGAGCTTACTCTGTAAGAAGAAAATCCAGAAAAAAAAGTCTTGATACAAGAAAGTTATTATATACAAACCCTATAATTCTCCTCTCTGAATATTCTTTTCTTTTGTTTATTAATGGCGCAGCAATTCTGAAGAAAGTTCTTGCATATATCTCCTTAGGCAAAACTAAGGAGGTATATAGCGGAAGAGTTCTGCTCATCAGTATACCACAGGAAGCAAAATATCTAAAAGACAAAAAATTACCTGATTTAGAATGGCATTGAAAATTAAGAGGAAACACAAATTACAGACTGTAAAATACTATCACACTTTATTTTTTTAAAGTAAGCTCTACACCCAACGTGGGTCTCAAACTCATGACCATGACATCAGGAGTTGCTGCTCCACCAACTGCGCCAGTCTGGCTTCCCAGTAACTATCACACTTTGGAAGGCTTTGCAACTTTAGAATATTACACACAAACACACACACACACACACACACACACACACAGAATTGTGTGCACATGCATGCACAAGCACACAGAAAAAAAATTTATTAAGTACCATGAAGAAAACTAAACATAACAGCTTACAGTTTGGGTTAGAAGTTCCTGGCACAAAAGGGATCTCTCCCAGAAAGTTGGCTTTCAGTCTACCATCACGTATTACAACATATTCTTCCCATACACTTGCTAGAATATTCATCGACTATTTTCTCTTTATTAATGTAAACTCTTCCCCCAATGTGGGGCTTGAACTCATGACCCCGAGGCCATGAGTCCCATGGTCTACTGACTGAGCCAGCCAGGTGCCCCTCATCATCTATTCAACTCATCTATCCAGGTTGTTTTCTCAGCTGGATCCACAGAGGTTCTTTAATTCCTTTTTTTTTTTTTTAATTTTGAGAGAGAGAACATGCACACAAAAGTGGGGGAGGGGCAGAAAGAGGGAGGAGAGAGAGAGAATCCCAAGCAAGCTCCCCAGCGTAAGCAAAGAACCTGACATGGGCTCAAACTCAAGAATCTTGATATCATGACCAGAGCCAAAGTTGGACACTTAACCGATTGATCCAGCCAGGTGCCCCAGGTTCCTTAATTCTTGACCCACTCTGAGACCTGAGATTGGAAATCTAGTGGCCCTCTCAGAACTGTTGCTCTATACTCCTTTACCTTCCAGTCTCCCTTTCAATGCGTATATGTAAAAACACATATCAAAGAAATTAGAATATTAGTTGTTTGGGTGCTTCTAAATATAGGTGCCTGATACACTTGTTTTCACCTGAATATTTCTGCCTTTCCCTAATGAGATTATTGTATAACTATTTTATACTATTATTTATGTATTAGTTCACATACTCATTGAGATCGTGTTCTGTGCTAGGCACTAGGGATATAATGGTAAAAATAAAAATTAACTGTATGAGAATTACTTTGTAGTTGAGCATTCAAAAGAAGTGCTAAGAAAGAAAGGGGGTGGGGACACGTAATTAGGAGCTCCTTTTGATAGGGCAGTCTCAGAAGTCCTCTAACGTTATACTTCAGCTGAGATATAACAGGAGTTAGCCATATAAAGAGAAAAATAGGTATGTATGTACATAATAAATGTGTATGTGTATGCATACACACACAGTATACGTGAGTGTAGTATATGGAAGGAGGGGAGGTAGGCAGGGGGCATTCCAGGTAGTAGGGAAAGAGCCTGGCAGTATCCACAGACTGAAAAAGACTAACAGTGTAGTATCAGTAAAGCAAGCCAGGAGAGTACTATGAAATAATATTAAACTGGTTGGAGCTAGATCATGCTGGGAATTATTAGCCAGGATAAAACAATTTGGATTTTATCCTCAATGAGAAGCTTTTGGAGAATTCCAAGTAAAAGAGTACTATTTCATTAGATCAAATCTTCAAATTATTTTTTAAAAGGGGAATGGAGGGCCTGGTGAAATCTTATGTCATCATACATAAAATTTGTTTTATAAATAGAATTTACACATAAATAAAATTTCTTTGGACATAGACACCCTACAATTTGGCTGGGGAGGAAGAAACAATCAAGTTAAACAAGGAATAGTTGAAGAAATTGGGAATATTCAGCCAGAAGGATGATACCTGAGGCATGGTTCCAAAACATAAACAAGAAGCCCAATCAGAGGGAGACAAATTTAGGCTCCATAATAAAGGAAAGAACTTTTGATAATTCCTTTTTTAAAAAATATACATTTATTTTTGAAAGAGAAAGTGTGTGCCTGCGTTGTCAGCAGACACACACACACACCCACACACCCACACACACGAGCAGAGGAGGGGCAGAGAGAGGGAACAGAGGATCTGAAGCAGGCTCTGTGCTGACAGCAGAGTCCAATGTGGGGCTCCAACTTAGGAACCGTGAGATCATGACCTGAGCCAAAGTTGGTTGCTTAACTAACTAAGCCACCCAAGTGCCCCAAGAAAGAACTTTTGAACAATTAATACTCTTTATAAAAATTAGGTGGTCTTATTCCAGACAATGAAATAAAGGTTAATGAAAATGGTTAAGCTAAACACTGATAACTATTTGTCAAAATGTAATGGTAAAGAAATCAGACATATGAACTATATAGGTGAACTTACTGGCCTCTTTTTAAGACTTTAAAAGGATTTTTCATCCAACTGTAAGTAACACTTCAAAATATAAACAAGGGGATAAAAATATTGTAAAACAAGACAGCTTTCTAAATTCTAGGTTTTTAGGACATCACAAGTAGTATTTGATTTTTTAATGATGGTAAGAGCATATTTTAAAGATATCTCTATTATTTTTAATCAAAAGAGATTTTAGATAAATTCATCTCCTAGAGAGAAAAATATGTTACCAATTTAGACAGATTCATCTAGAGAGAATAAAGGTGTTGTTTCCAAAAATCTTTAAAAATATGATTAGTTATGTGAATCTTATTTTAAAGGCAGAGATAATATTAAAATAAACCTATTGTGGGGCGCTTGGATGGCTCAGGTCATGATCTCACAGTTGGGATAGAGCTTCACGTTGGGCTCTGTGCTGACAGCATGGAGCCTGCTTGAGATTTTCTCTCTCTTCCTCTCACTCTCAAAATAATTTTAAAAAAGAGCCTATTGTGATTTTTTTTTTTTTTAGAGTAAAACTACAGAGTTTTCTTAGAAGTAGGATAATACCGGGGCACTTGGGTGACTCAGTCAGTTAAGCTTCTGACTTCGGCTCAGGTCAGGAACTCGAGGTTTGTGAATTCGAGCTTCGCGGCAGGCTCTGTGCTGACAGCTCAGAGCCTGGAGCCTTCGTGGGAATCTACGTCTCCCTCTCTCTCTGTCCCTCCCCCATTCATGCTCTCCCTCTCTCAAAAATAAAAAATAAAACATTAAAAATTTTTTTAAGAAAGTGGGATTATACCAACGTAAGTGAATGACAGTTACTCTGCTAAATGAAGCAGATCAGTGGAAATAACATAATTCGGCAATTAATTTAGCTTCTCCTTCAAAAAAAAAAATTTTTTTAAGGTTTATTCATTTTTGAGAGACAGAGCACGAGCAGGGGGAGGGGAGAGAGAAAGTGAGACACAGAATCTGAAGCAGGCTCTAGGCTCTGAGCTGTCAGCACAGAGCCTGACACAGGGCCCAAACCCACAACCCACGAGATCATGACCTGAGCCGAAGTCAGACGCTCAACTGACTGACTTCAGCTCAGGTCATGATCTTAGGGTTTGTGAGTTCGAGCCCCATGTCAGGCTCTGTGAAGACAGCTTGGAGTTCGGATTCTGTCTCAATCTCTCTGCCCCCCCCCCCCCACTCACACTGTGTGTGTGTGTGTGTGTGTGTGTCTCTCTCTCTCTCCCTCTCTCTCTCAAAAATAAATATTTAAAAATATTTAAAAAAGAAGCCACATAAAATAATTTAGGATCTCTGTTCGTCATATTGATTACAAACCAAATCTGGTGTACAAAATACCTGATCACCTGTTCCCTTTCTAGGACATTCTTTAGCTGTCTTTGTTATAACAGTTTTACCTATTTTCCCCACTTTTGTTACCTATTATCAGAAGCCAATTATGTGACAGATATTGAAAACACTTATTAATAATTTTCTGATAAATCAGTATCAGAAAAGGCAGCATTTCTGTGATAAACCTTTATTTAAAAAAGATAAAACCGTTGCTCCTGAGAGATGAACTGGTTGCCTATGAAGCTTTTCACTGTATATGGTTTTGAATTTTGTATCAAGTTTATGTAATACCATGTCCCCAACCTCCCACTCTACCTCCCCCAAAAGAAAACACACACACACATACACACACACATACACATATACATATAAAAACCCTTATACAATCTGATTACAACTGTAAAGGAAATACCTGTGTTTAAAGCAAGCTAATAGTTTTCCTGATGAGTCTGCATACTATGGTTACAAGCCCTGGACCGCACATCTATTTTCACACACTATCAAGAATGACGTCTTAAAAAAAAAAAAAAAAAAGAATAACGTCTTCAACTGTAATGAAGAGCCATACAGTCATATATATCGTTAAACCATGATATTAAAACTGAATCAGAGGAAGGACAGTTTTTTGTTACTAAACTTCCGATACTACATCTCACCCTACTATAATAAACGCCACAACCTATGTTAGTGCTTGCGCCTAAAATGAGCTCATAAACTCCCTCCCTCCTCATTATTATAAACAGTAAATACTTGTCTTGGAATTTAAACCTTAATGTAATCACTACAACAATTTTTTTTCTTAAAACTGATTAGAACTACTTTTTCAAGTTATTTTCTTTAACAAGACTTCAGTTTCAACCAATATTTGTTTAAAAAGATTTAGAGTTGGCTGGGGGTTTGATACTTGAAAAACTCTTTAAATTCTTGGAGTTCAACATTTGTGCTTTCTCCCTTCATCCTGTACTGTTTACAACTGAATACATTTTAAATACTAACTTTAGTTTTCGAGCATTAATTTATTACAAAGTCATCAGGAAAAGGAAACTAAGCGGTGGAAGTATGGAATCATTCATGTCTCCACCTCCACCCACCAAAAAGGAGCCAACCAGGAAAATCCAAAGCTGGTTCAAGGTTACAGGACCTCTAAGTTACAGTCGAGCGGGGAAAAAAAATCCAGGTCCCCTACTATGGCTACATTTAGTTTTGCAAGCACCAAAGGGTGGAAGCAAACGTCTCCTACCAAAAACTGGGAAAGTATGTCTGGCCACTTGGCACGCTAGAGGAAAAGAAGGAGGCTCACCGCCGGGCCACAAACTCCCACAGCCAGGGCACCCAGCAACTCTGAGGCAAAGTTAAAAGAGCAGCAACAGCAGCAGGCCGTACGGGAGGAGACCGGAAGAGCTCCAAGTTACCCTTTTCCCTAATTGCTCTATCAGCTGCTGCTAAAGTCGCTCCGCCGATGATTCACTACCTCTCGCGAGGGAAGCGAGTCACCAACTCAGACGGGTGTCTGGAACAGGCCCACGAACCTCTGGCCGGGGTGATGGGCGCAAAACCTGAACTCCTCAAACGCAGGAGACCCTCTTCTTCTGGAGACGCAGAAACGCATCCGGTCAGGCTCCCCCTCGCCCCAAGTCTCCTCGGTCCCCCAACTCAGCAAGCCGGGGCCGAAGGCTACCCTCACTGCAGCACCCCCGTTGTTTATTACCTGACGTTCCGGGTAGGCCTCTGCGCCGGAGCCGGGGTTCCGGCCGCTGCTGTCGACTTTGGACGGCATCCCGAAACCACCTTTCTCAGGGCCCCCTGACCGGCCCGAGCTGCCATGATAGTCTCACTGAAGCCGGTCCTCACCTCCGGGACCTGGTCCTCGGTGCCGCCCTTCTGTGGCCCGCGGAGCCGCCCGGCTCCGGCGCCTTCCAACCAATCAGCGGGCCCCTTGAGCTGCCAGACACGCCCTCTCTTCCCACCCCGAAAGCGCATAACTGACGCAAGCTCCCGCTGCCGTAAGGCCGACTGTAAATGCCTCGTCATCCTTCCAGCCAATCAAAGGGAGCTCAGGGCCGCCTGGACACACCCCTCTTTCCTGGCCGAGCTCCAGTTCCCGCCGCACGCTAAGGCGCCTTTTACGTAAGACTCTTCGTGACCTCTCACCCCACCTCCCGCGCTGGAACTCTTCTCCGGATTCGCCAACCGCCACCGTTCTCTTAGGCGCTGCTTGAGGTCGTGAGGCTCGGCACGTGAGCCCAGTCCAAGGGCGGGAGAAAGCTCGAGGTTCTGGGTGTTCGTTTCGTAACTGTCCAAACCGGTGAGTGCTGAGCCAGACTGCCATCGTTCCTGGCTGCGAAGTCTGGCCGTCAGTCTTGCTGTTTAATGATTGTCTAATACAGTACCTGCCGTGCTTACCCCATGAAATTGTTGCGAGGGCAACATAAGATCATGTGCCTAGGGAAGAGACTCAGTTCTATTTGCCTTCCTCTTGTCTGGCCAACATTTTTATTGGTGTTCATGTATAGTGTGGGTTTCCCATAGTGCAGACAAACCAGACAACTTTGCTTTAATTTACCCATGTCAGGAATCAGTCAGTCATCAAGTCCTGACATTCTTCTCTGTTCCCAGGTCCTTATTTAATCTTTGTATGTCAATGCCCTGTAAACCAGATAGTAGTACTACCTACTGAATATGGTTTTGAGGAGCAAATGAGATAGTTGATTAAATATAATGAACAAATAATTGGGCACGTGTTATAGAAAAAAAATCAGGGTAATGAGGTGGACAGGGGTAAGGTGTGGTGCTAATCTATATAGGGTGGTCAGGTGGACCTATCAGGAGGTGATACTTGAACAAAGGCCTAAAGTGAGGAAATGAACCATGTGAGTATTTGGGAGGAAAGTAACTTCAGGTGGAATAGCAAGTGCAAAGGCCCCAAACAGAAATAATGTTGCCTTGTTTTATGAAGAGCAAGGGCTTTGGATCACAGTGAGTGAGGAGGAGCGTGGTAAGAAATGAGGTTAGAGATAGTGAGGGCTTTATCATAGTGCCTGGGAGGCCATGGTATCAACTTTGGATTTTATTCTAAGTGTGCAGGGAAGTCATGAAAGCTTGAGGGTGGAATAGTGACTTGATCTGATCTACATTAACAGAAATATTCAGCTGCTGTGTGTATATATGATTATTTTGGGGGTGATATAAATAATGAGATAGGGAATTTGTCATTTTTTATTATTTTTCTACTCTTGCTTTGTTCATCGCAGTCATCCCTTACTAGATGCTTTGTGGAACGAGTTTAAATCACTAGCTACAAAGTTTATCAAACACTTTTCAATACAACACATAACATACTTGTTGAAGTGGTGTATAGCTGCATCCAAATGATTCTGTATTAAATTACTTTCAAATACACAATCCCTGCTATTCTTGACCTCACTATTTCCAGTAATGTCTTCCTTAAAACAAATTTTTATCATATTACTCCTTTGCTCAAAAACCAGTTGTTACCAGTTGTCTAGGAGATATAAGCATTACACCACCACCTCCTACTAAATTCTATTTCAAACTATTGATATTGTTAACTGGAAGACCTGTTAAACATACTTGTCAGTACATGATGTGCTTAAGTACTTAATATAAGGCTTTGTTTGTTTGTTTATTTTGAGAGAGCACACATGCATGCACAAGTGGGGGAGGGGCAGAGAGAGAGGTAGAGAGATAGAGAATCCCATGCAGGCTCCGCACCATCAGCGCAAAGCCCGGTGTAGGGCTTGAACTCACTAACTGTGAGATCATGATTGGAGCCAAAGCCAAAGTTGGACGCTTAACTGTCTGAGCCACCCAGGTGCCCCAACACTTTTTTAAAATATATATATTTTAGAGAGAGTGAAAGTTGGGGAGAGGGGCAGAGGGAGAGAGAGAGAATCTTAAGCAGGCTCTATTCTCAGCACAGAGCCTAATGTGGGACTGGATCCCATGACCCTGGGATCATAACCTGAGCCTAAATCAAGAGTTGGACGCTCAACTGACTGAGCCACCCAGATGCCCCAAGGCTTTCTTTTATTAAATTCACCAAACATTTTTTCATTCAACTCTTCTCAGACATATGAAAATACCTACTGAATTGGGTCACTCAATTGAATAGTTTCCCAATCTAAAAAACTTAAAACAATTTTTTTAATGTTTATTTTTTAGAGGGAAACAGAGAAAAAGCATGAGTGGGGGAGGGCAGAGAGAGCGGGAGACAGAATCTGAAGCATGTTCCAGGTTCTGAGCTGTCAGTACAGAGCCCGAAGTGGGGCTCAAACCCATGAAATGTGGGATCATGACCTGAGCCGAAGTCAGACACTTAACCAACTGAGCCACCCAGGTGACCCCCCAATTAAAAAAAAACTTTTAAGGCAAATAAAAGAATCTTTGTAATAGATGACATCTTCTCAGTAAAGGAAATAATGTCATAAGCTTAAAGGTGATAATAAACTCCATTCAGTTTCAGTAGATGACAGTGCTTCTGTAAATTGGGGGTTAAATGGTCTACCAACATAAAAAGATTGGCAATAAATTAAAACTCAGCAGACACCTGTGGGAAGCAATATCTTAGAGTCCAAATCAACTATGCTGTCAAAAATATATTTGACACAATATCATATATTAAATATTTTTGCCAAAATAGTTGAATCTGAATCTGGTGAAGCTTTCAAATAAGCCAGTTTATACAGGGGATAGAAGAACATGTTAAATGACACCATGGAGATACAATCTGCCAAATAAGATGGGAAATTTTATAGGACAAATGCCCCAATTTCTTCAGTAAATGTCAAATAAGGGAGAAGGGGGCAGGGGACTAAGGTAGATTTTTTTTTCCTTTGAGTATGGTTGACACACAGTGTTATATTAAATAAGTTGGATAAGTTTATACATTATGATATATTTCACTGTAAGTGTAGCTACCATCCATACTGATTAGACTTAAAAGATTTTAAGAGGCATTGTTTGGATTTTGTTTTGAACAAACTAAATGTAAAAAGACATATAGAAGCATGAGAAATTAAAGTAGAATCTCTACTTCAGTAAAGATTTATATTGAGGATTTTACAAGTGAAATGTGATGTCTGTAATATGTTTTAAAATAATCCTTGGGGCGCCTGGGTGGCGCAGTCGGTTAAGCGTCCGACTTCAGCCAGGTCACGATCTCGCGGTCCGTGGGTTCGAGCCCAGCGTCAGGCTCTGGGCTGATGGCTCAGAGCCTGGAGCCTGCTTCCGATTCTGTGTCTCCCTCTCTCTCTGCCCCTCCCCCGTTCATGCTCTGTCTCTCTCTGTCCCAAAAATAAATAAACGTTGAAAAAAAAAATTTTTTTTAAATAAAATAAAATAATCCAACATCAGGGGGGAGCCTAGGTGGCTCAGTCAGTTAAGCGTCCAACTCTTGGTTTTGGCTCAGGTCATAATCTCCCAGTTTCATGGATTCGAGCCCTGCATTGGGCTCTGTGCTGGTGGTGTGGAGCCTGCTTAGGATTCTCTCTCCCCTCTCTCTCTGCCCCTCTCCCACCCACACTGTCTCTGTCTCTCTCAAAAATAAATAAACTTGGGGCGCCTGGGTGGCGCAGTCGGTTAAGCGTCCGACTTCAGCCAGGTCACGATCTCGCGGTCCGTGAGTTCGAGCCCCGCGTCGGGCTCTGGGCTGATGGCTCAGAGCCTGGAGCCTGTTTCCGATGCTGTGTCTCCCTCTCTCTCTGCCCCTCCCCCGTTCATTCTCTGTCTCTCTCTGTCCCAAAAATAAATAAACGTTGAAAAAAAAAAATTTAAAAAAATAAATAAATAAATAAACTTAAAAAAATAATAATCCAATGAGGGAGGGGGTGAAGGAATAGAATGGATAAAACAAAATTGATCATTTGTTAATTATTGATCTGGATGATGAGTAAATGGGGAGTGTATAATAATATATCTAAATTTCATGGATGTTTGAAATCTTCCATAATAAAACTATATATGTATGTATACCCACATATTTAATTTCTGTTTTCATGTGATCTTGCCAAATGAAATCCTCCTGGTTGACTTCCACTTAGAATCTCACTTTGTTTGACCTTTTGCTCATTTCAGAACCCTGAATATAGACTGAATAGAACCAGAAAGGCTTCAGGTAAATAGAGATGGTTATGACTTTGTGCCAATACTATTTATAATCAACTCTCCAATCAAATGAATATTGGGTGAATTTTAACCACAGAACAAAACCTTTACCTAAACATCACATATTTTTTCCTGAAATAAAGCAAAAATTTTAAAATTAATCTCATTATTTATACCTTTTTGATCAGCAAAATAGTATTCCCAGTATGCTAAATAATTTTATACGGGGATTATCTTCATGAAAATGTTTGGTTGAAAGAACACATTCCTTTACTGAATCAGGAACTGCATTACAAGAGGTTAGTGCTATTACAAATGTTAGTTGCTGATGAAATTAGACTATGGAAAGGCATTAACTAGATAGTTTACCCTTACTCACTGGCTATGTCAGTCAAGGACTAGTCAGGAAAACTATACCAGTTATTTTAAACAGAAAATTTAATATAGGGATGTTGTTAAACAGGGGTTGCAGAACTATGGTGACAAAAAGTGGATACTGCTATAAGAAAGCAGTAGCGACTGCAAGAAGTAAGTACCACTCTGTGTCCCCAAGACCACTGCACTGGTAGGTTAGTGATTTGCTGAGAAGACTCATGGGACTCAACATATAGTTGTACTCACAGCTATGATTTCTTACAGCAAAAGGATATAAAGCAAAATGAATAAAGGGAAAAGGAGCATGTGGGATATCTAGGGGAACCGGGTAAAACTTCCAAGGGTCCTTTCCCTGTGAAGTTGTAGAATCACACAGGATATGCTTACTTCTGACATTCTGACTACATGTGTGAAATGTTGCCAACCAGATAAGCTCATTAGAGACTGTCGTATACCCAAATTCCAGACTCCACAAACCATATTGCTTTCACAGTTTAGGCACAGTGAGGCAGTCTTATCAATTCTGGGAATGGTGAAAGCTTACCTGAAATACAGGTTTTTAAATGCCTGCCAAAGGCCAACCTTGTAAGCAAGTTGTTCAAAGAATAGCAGGCAAGCCTGACTTTTCTGCATACTCTCCTCCTACTGAGGGAACAAGGAAAAATTCTGGGCTATCAGAACTTAGAAACTTAGTGAAAGGGTCCCACAATACTGGGACTCAGATCTCTGAGGGGAGACCAGTGCTTGGTCGGCTGATAATAGTGCCTAAGAAGCATAAAGGTGACATATCTCCTATTCCCAAACTCCACGGAGCTGGGACTCAGGTGTCTAAGGAGGAAGCATCGATTGATAATGGGGGCATCTAATGGGATGCAATGAGGCCTTACTGAGAACATAGGAAACAGTTTAAAAATAAGTAACTTACACACACTAGAAACCAGCATGGCCAACAAGTGAACACTTATCTTCTGACCTTGACTCAAAATGCTGCTTTGTAGGGACGTCTGGATGGCTCAGTTGGTTAAGTGTCCGACTTTAGCTCAGGTCATGATGTCACAATTTGTGAGTTTAAGCCCTCCATCAGGCTCTGTTGCTGACAGCTCAGAACCTGGCTTCAGATTCTTTGTCTCCCTTCCTCTGCCTCTTCCCCACTCGTGCATGCTCTCTCGCTCTCTTTCTCTCCCTCACAAAAATAATAAACATTAAAAAAAAGTTTTTAAAAGAATGCTGCTTTGGGGCGCCTGGGTTGCTCAGTTGGTTGAGCCTCCGACTTCGGCTCAGGTCATGATCTCACAGTCTGTGGGTTCGAGTCCCGCGTCAGGCTCTGTGCTGACAGCTCAGAGCCTGGAGCCTGCTTCTGATCCTGTGTCTCCCTCTCTCTCTGCCCCTCCCCCACTCTCACTTTGTCTCACTCTGTCTCTCAAAAATAAATAAATGTAAAAAAAAATTTTTTTAAAGGAATGCTGCTTTGTATTATATGACTTCTTGAAAGATGAAGCAGCCACTCTGTAATACCAAAATATTAGAACTGATTTTTAAAACAGCTCAATTAGAGTGAGTCAAAATTGGAAACTTGAGCAAGTTATTCAAACCAGAAATGTAAACAAGAGAAAAGAAGATAATTGAATACCCAGGAAGGGCCACAAAAAGTAACAATATAGTTTAGGGGCTCTTCTCAGCTTTCCAGATTCAGAGATTTTTAGGTTAGGGCACTCAGAATTTATCAAGAAAATGGATCATCCTAGTTATATGACCAGCCTCTTATCCAACCCTATAATTCTCCTTTTGCAACTCCCTGCCACACACTGTGGCATCTAGTCACAGAACTGCCTCTAGATTCTACAGACCCCGTGGTGTTTGTTGCCTATGCTGTCTTTTCCTGGAGACTCTTCCTTCCTATTCCCACTTCCATCTCCTCTACTCCCTTTCACCTGGTTCTTTCTTTCTTCATCCTATGAAACTGATCCAGTGTCACCATATCCAGAAAGTCACACCCTAGGAATTATATATAGCTACATATAGCATGGTTTGATATTTCTGTACAGTTCTAAAATCCTACAAATATATTTATTCTAACCACTTTGTATTATAATTGTTCCTATGAGTCTTTCTCCCAGCCCTGGACTATAAAGCAGCTGAAATACTATGGTTTCTGTGGTATTTCTATAATATATGAAAACAATAGGCAAAATATACTAGGATTACCATTTTAAAAATCTGAGACATAGTTTCTATTCTCCTATCTTCTCTTTTTGGTATTAAACATTATTTCTTTTTTTTTGAAACATTATTTCTTTTTAAAAATATTTATTTTTGGGACAACGCAAGTGGGGAAGGGGCACAGAGAGGGGAACAGAGGATCGAAACTTTGTGCTGACAGTCTGACAGCAGTGAGCATGACGTGGGGCTGCAACTCATGAAATGTGAGATCATGACCTGAGCCAAAGTTGGACACTCAACCAACTGAGCCATCAAGGTGCCCCTGAAACATTATTTCTTTAGTCAGTTTGCGTAGAATGTGGGTTTCAGATTTTTCAGCTCTTGTGTCCTCCACAAGTAGTATATTTTGTTGAGATTGCTCCTAAAGATGCTTTTGTTACATTAGCAAATTCTCTTGCCACCTGGGATGTGGTTGGTTTTGGCCAGGGCACCTTCCTTTACTTAAAGCCATCAGTTACTCTCTTAGTACCGTCACCTTATTTCATTTAAATTAAGCCTATTTCCCTCTTATATTTTTTTCCTTTTACCTTTGGGATTATTTTTCTTAACAAAAAAGAAAGAAACAAATGAATCAGGGAGTGCACTTTGTCTTCTGTTATATTGAGCCATCTACCTGAGGTAACAGAACTCATTTCATTATTCTTGCTCCAAACAAAGGCCTTTGTATTTTCTTTAACATTTTGCCAAAAGCCTCAGCTCATTGAGTGTTTAGCTTTCCTTACACTATTTTTATGTTTCTGCCACTTAAAAATTTCTTTTTTGTGTGTGTGGGGGGGTGTCTGGGTGGCTCAGTTGGTTAAGCTTCCGACTTTGGCTCAGGTCATGATCTCACTGTTTGTGAGTTACAGCCCCGTGTCAGGCTATGTGCTGACTGCTCAGAGCCCGTAGCCTGCTTCAGATTCTGTATCTGTACCTGCTCTCTCTCTCTTCCCCTCCTCCTGCTCATGTTCTGTCTCTCTATCAAAAAATAAACATAAAATTTTTTTTAATTTCTTTTTCCCCCCACCCAAATGTGGGAAAACTTCCTGGGGATTGCAAAGCACAATAAAACAATTGTATGAAAAGAGAAAACAAAAATAACCAGTCAAAACAAAGTTACTGTAGCTGGAAGTACTTAAAATTGGTAATTTGTATTTTTTTTAAAGTTGCATAGCTTTAAAAAAAGTTGCAAGATGATTCATTACTGACAAACTGTTTAGCAGTTTCATTTAAGAGGAAACAATATATTTAATAAGTTGCAATTTAGTAGATAATCTTAGATTTAATTAATTATAATGTAATTATATCACTTGATTTACTCTTTGGACTGCATTGTGATATTGTTAAATATGTGATTTTAAAAATTAACGTTTTAACTTTTTTATGTAGAAGTGTATTTTCCACTCATGGGGGAAAAAAAATAAAAACTTGCGATTGTGGTCTACACTCAGAGAATGTGTTACTGCTTGGTTACATTTATTGGGTTCACATGTAAGACATTAAGGTATAAGAAGTAAATTATGTGGTCTTCAATTTAAGAAGAGGTGTGCAGAAACCTGATGTTGGGGAAATAAAACAGACTCCGAACTAAAAAACAAATCAAAACCTAGGAAGTTGCACAGCTTTAGGGAACTTAATAACAAATGAAATTTTAAATCAGTTAATATTGGCATCTGAATACAAAATGTTTATCAATATTACCTTTGTAGATGACTATCAAGGGATGTGCAGAATTTTCTAAATCCCCATGTGTACTTTGTATACATATTACTCTGTTCTGTATGTTTGTCCATCTCTCTATTGCTGAATCTTAGAGACCTCAGATTTCTGGCTGAGTATGCCTTCATTTTTGTTTTTGTTTTTCTAGTAACGGATCTTCATATCCTTTCACTTTTTCAAGCATCTTCAAAAGACAACAAAATCTATAAAAAAGAAATCTGATGTTTAATCTAAAGGTTGCCCAGGGCAAGATCTGTTTATCTCAAACCATTGGTGCAGCCTTTAAGATCTACAAACAAGACCCTTATGTATAGATAAGGCAATCACACTATAATATCATCCTGCTGCAGTTCTTCAAGGCATATTGCACATTGCTCAGCATCTTTACTCAGTACATTGTTAGAGTACCAGTTCGTTATAAAAGGATATGTCAGGAACAGCTGGATGGAAGAACTGCATAGGGCAAGGTATGTGGGAAGGGAATCAGGGTTTCCATGCTGAGTGTGCCACTCTCTCTAGTGGCCACGTGTTCACCAACCCAGAAGCTCCTGATTTATTTTTTTATGTAGGCCTCCTTTCATCTTTTCTCCTTTTTGTTAAAGTCTAACTTTACCAGGACTTGTTGTATTTATTCATATTAGCATCTTTATGCTTAAACTCTTTCCTTCTTTTTTGGAATAATTTGTGATTTTTATAGTGTGTAATTTTTGCCAACATTTACTTCTTACACAGTCTTCCCTTTAAGAATCTCTGGGTAGGGGTGCCTCGGTGGCTGAGTCGGTTGAGTGTCCCACTTCAGCTCAGGTCATGATCTCATTCATGGTTCATGAGTTTGAGCCCCACATCAGTTTACTGCTGTCATTGCAGAGCCTGCTTTGGATCCTCTGCCCCCCTCTCTCTCTGCCCCTCCTCCTGCCCAAACTTTCTCTCTCTCAAAAATGAATCAACATTTATATATTCAAGTCCCTGTTAAAAAAACTAGTCCTCTGTCTTTGCTTGAGGAATATACAGAGACCTCTGACTTATAAGACAACAGGTACCCTGTTCAGGAACTTTCCTTACTTTCCATCCTGGATCCCAGACCAGTAGCTGCAGTTAAATCATACTCTACCTGGCCAAGAAAATTCTGGACCTGTTAAGGATGGAAAGGGACACCTCAAAGGAGCTAAATGACCAAGCCAATAGGTACCATCCGTAGCTGAAAGACGGCATAAGGAACTAAATTCTGAGTGTCCTAGATCAAGGGGCAGGGGTAGATAGCAGAACATTGGATAGCATGATATGAATCCCTGACATCCCATGATATGATACGCTGACAAGAATCTGGAAAGGCAGTGCTAACACTCTAGTAGGATGGCTCTTAGAAACTCAGAGAAAGTAATGGCCCACATTAAGTGGCAGGAATGGCAGGACTACTGTGGGATATGGTGGATGAAGGGATGATCAAAAGACTCAAAGAAGTAGCTATGCTAGAGTAGATATTCAATGCTAAGGCCGGAAAACTCAGCAGTTATGTTCCATGGGAAGGCTCAGAGGATACTCTGTTTCCTAAAGTAATAAGGAATGTGACAGAGGCACCAGCATCACTGAATAAGACTGAGACTAGGGTGAAGTGAATGAGGTACTTGCCTCAGGTGCAAAATTTAAGAGAGTACCAAAAAGTCCAGTAACCAATATAAATAAATAATCCTCTAATACATTTTTAAAAATCAAAATTAACGCAGGGGCACCTGGGTGGCTCAGTTGGTTAAGCAATTGACTTAAGCTCAGGTCATGATCTCGTGGTTTTTGAGTTCAAGCCCTGCATTTGGCTTTGTGCTGTCAGCATAGAGCCTGCTTCGATCCTCTGTCCCCCTTCCTTTTTGCCCCTCCCCTGCTCATTCTCTCTGTCTCTCTCAAAAATATTTAAAATATATTATTAAATAATATAAAAATATTAAAATTAAAAAATATTAAAAATCAAAATGCAGAAAAATCCATATGAACAAGATACCAAATCTTAAAGACAGGATCAATATTTCTGATTTTCTCGTTTTCCCCAGACTCAATATGGCCCAGCAAAGCACTGTTAGTTATGGTGGCTGTTCTTTACAGGCCTCTGGAGATAGTGGCAGATAAAGTTACAGAGCTGAGTTCCATGATAGCAATGGGGATGATGGGATCCCCAAATAGAGGCCACCTGGTGAGGTTTAACTATCAGAAGGAAGGTGGGCAGAATTATGATTAGCACAAGGTTAGAATGGCTGCCTGGAGGGTCCTGACCTGCAGAATGATATTTAGATGGTTGATTCAGTAGGATTTCCTTAGAGGCAAATTGATGGGCAGTGTACAGAAGTATTGTTCAATTTATTACAACCAAGAGAAATCAAGGATGGATGTTTAGGAGGTTGAAGGCAGCTATTCCAGTTAGGAAAGAAAAAAAAAAAAAAAGTGGTCCTTTCCTTTAGTTTTCAGACCTGAGCTAGTTTTTAAACTTAGAACGGTTTGATTTCAGACCATGTGATTGAAAGTGAAACTAGGTCCTCAGGAAGGACCATGTAACACCGTAGTATGTGTTAATGAATCCCCTAGTAACTTCTCCAAAGGTACCTATCATTTGCTCTCAAAACTATACATTGGGAAAAGTGGAATAACCAAATATTTTGAAGGCTGTAGGCAAAATGTCCAAGTTGACATTGATACCCAAAGTGTCATAGTGGCCTCTCTTAGAATGGTGGTATATAGGGTCATAAATGTCCTGGCCCAGGTCTGGCTCACAGTGCCAAGTGTCATTTCCCAAGTTGCCAAAAGTATAATTGTGATGAGCATAATTAGAAGTTGGCCAAACTCTCATATAGGTTCCAGAGCCTATGGGATAAGAACATAGCAGGGAAGGATACTGAATAGCTCCCCCCACAGCCTGCCAAGATAGGAAATAAAAAACATTATTATATCCTAGGAAATATGGCAGAGATTAGTGCCTTAAAGACCTAAAGCATGCAAGGATGGTGGTCCACATTATATTTACAGTGACGTCAGACCCTTACAAAGGCTACACAGATCCCGAGGATGACAGTGAATTATCACATTCAACCAGGTAGTAGCCTCAATTGCAGTTGCTGTGCCAGATGTGGTTTCTAGAGCAGATTAAGAGATTAACATGACCTCAAGTACATGGTAGGCAAGTATTGATCTGATGAAAGAGTTGTTTTCCATCCTTAACAGTAAGGAGTATTTAAACAGTATGCATTCTCTTGGGGTAGACAACAGTATACATTTTAAATTTTATCCCTGAATTATGTTAACTCCCCCCCAATGCAGTCTGTCATAAGAACTATCATAATACAGTCTTAAGCAACATGGACATCGGACATACAGTGAAACATTGGCCCACTATATTGATGGCATTATGTTAATCCTGTTAATAAGACTAGATGACCAGGAAGTGGTAAATACTTGGAGGCCTTGAAAGACATATATGCTCCAGAAGGTGGAAGATAAACCCAAAAAAAGGAAAGGGTCTGCTCCATTGGTGGTATTTTTAGGGCAGGATTTCTCAACTGTGGCACAACTGACATCCTAGGCCAGAAAATTTCTAGTTTCGGGGAGCATCTTGTGCAACATAGGATGTTGAGCAGTATCCCTGACCTCTAGATGTCAGTAATCTCTCCCTTTAAGTTGCTCTAGGTGTTACAGTCCAATTCAGGGAGATAGACACAGAAACAACGATAACACAAAGTAATAACTTAGAGATGTCTGTGGTATTTCAGGAATACAGCACAGAAATATCAAAGCATACAATCTATATCTCAATCCTAGGGTGAGGTTCCTGGCTGGGGTGGCACTGGGCCAGTCTTACCGGATGAGGACTTACCATGTGACAGAGAGTAGAGGATATGGGGGTGGGAATAGGAAGGAGGATCCTCTAGGAAGAGGATAGAGTTGTGACAACCAAAATGTCTCTAGACATTGCCAAGTATCCCTGGAAGACAAAATCACTCCTATCTGAGAACCATTGTTTTAGGTACATAGTGGCCTGGGGCATGCCTGGACATCCCCTCCAAAGTAAAGGACAACTATTGCATCTTGTACCTCCTACCACTAAGAAGGAAGCACTATGCTTAATAAGTCTCTTTGAGTTCTGGGTGGCATTAAAAACTGTGGGCTTTGTACTGTAGCTATTGTTATTATTGCTATTGCCAACTTGTTGACTCTGGTACCTGCTGACTATACAACACCTGTCATTGACCCAAGGGCCATAGTCTGCCCAAAATTCCTAACCCTCCTTCACAAATCCTATTTCTCTGGTCCTCATATACCACCTTCCTCTCCTCCTACCAATTTCTTAGTTTAGTTAGTGACAACAGTCATCCTAAGGCGAATCATTAGTGACAATGTTTTCTGCTCTTATGTACATCTATCATGAAGAATCCAGTAGCAAAAACTATGTGCCTGCTGTCTCTGTATTAGCTAACAGAGGCAGTATAGAGCAGGAAAGTTTGGAAGATATTTTCATTCAACATTCATTCATTCATTCATTCATTCAACAATGTAATACTGCCAGGCATCTGTGGTACCATCTCATCTCATGCCATTCTTTACTCCCTCCCCCTTACTTCACTCTGGACACAAACCCCAAGCTCATTCCGACCTTGGCATATTTGCACTTACTATGTCTGGAATACTCTTCTCCCCAATCTCATTCCATTATTTCATTTAAATATCTATTCAAATGTCATCCTCTCAGAGATCTTGCCTTTTCTGTTCATCCTAGTCTTTCTTAAAAACATTTTGTTGTTGTTGTTATTAAGTAATCTCTATGCCCAGTGTGGGGCTCAAACTTATGACCCTGAGATCAAGAGTAGCATGTTCCACTGACTGAGCCAGCTAGGTGCCCCCATCCTATCCTCCATCCTGCCCACTCTCCCTTAATACTGCTTTTTCTTCATAGTGTTTGGCAGTACCTGAAATTATACAAACACACACACACACACACAGTTTTTAATCTCTGTCCCTCAAATAATGTAAGCTCCATGAGGACAGTGTCTTGTTCAACATTGTATTCCCAGCATCTAAAATAATCTCTGGTAATTATATTACTGGGTATTTACCCAAAGAATATGAAAACACCAATTCTAAAAGATATATGCATCCCTATGTTCATTGCAGCATTATTTACAATAGCCAAGATATGGAAGCAACCCAAATGTCCATCCCTTATCAATAGATGAATGGATAAAGAAGATATGGTGCATACATACAATGGAATATTACTGAGCCATAAAAAGAATGAAATATTGCCATTTTCAACATGGATAGATGTAAAGGGTATAATGCTAAATGAAATAAATCAGAGAAAGACAAATACCATATGAGCTCATTCATATATGTAATTTAAGAAACCAACAAAGAAAAGAGACAAAAAAACAGACTCTTAAATATAGAGAACAAACTGGCTACCAGAGGGAAGGTGGGTGGGTGATGGGTGAAATAGGTGAAGGGGATTAAGAGTACAGTTATGGTGATGAGCACTGAGTAACGTATAGATTGTTGAATCACTGTATTGTGCACCTAAGACTCATATAACACTGTATGTTAGTTATACTGGAATAAAAAAAAAGGAACAAGTGATAGCTACACACAAGTTATAGAAGACTATAACTAGGATGATTCCATTTACATAGAAGTTAAAAAAAAAACAAGTATACTTGATTACATACATATGTAGTAAAAGTATAAAGAAGTACAAGGGAATAACTAACACAAAATTCAAAACATGGATTTTCAAGTATGACTGGTGGAGCTATAATTGATGCAAGGAACACTGGAGTCAACACACAAGAGACTGATAATATTCTTGAGTAATAGCAGCTGCATGGGAAATTGTACATACTCTTTGTGGATACAATGTGCTCCGTAATTAAAAATGAAATGAAATAAAATAAAATAATGGCTGGTATAGACTAGGTCCTCATTAAATATTTATTGATAGGTCCTCAATAAATATTTTTTGAACGAATGAATGGTAAAATTTACCTTTGGCATTTATATCAATCAGGTTTTAACTGGAGAGACACCAGTAGGGGATACATATTAAGAGATTTACTGCAGGGAATTGGGTTTATGCAATTGTGGACACTGGCTAAGCAAGTCCAAAATCTAAAGGCAGACCATCAGTAAGGGCAGTCTGGAACTTTCTAGCAGAGGCTGAAGTTGCTATCCACAGGTAGATTTTCTTCTGCATCAGGGAAGCCTAAGTTCTGCTGTTAAGGCCTTTCAACTGATTGAATTAGATCTACCCAGCTTATCTAAGACAGTCTCCTTAAAGTCAATTATTGTGGACTTTCAGCATATCTATAAAAGCTTTCATAGCAAATAAATTGGTATTTATTTGAATAATTAGGAACTGTAGCTTAGCCAAATTCACATATTAGAAGACATCACAGCATTCCAGGCACCTAATGCTTCTGTGCCACAATCCCTTAGCTGTTTGGGACACCTCCTCAGACTTGATTTATATGTGCTGTAACTAGATATTTCAGCATTATGAATCAAAAAGAGCTCTCAGTTGACCTTTAACTAGAAAAATAAACTAATTAATGAATTCACACTAAAAATACTGCTCTTCTATTCTAGTGAGGCTGGAAGGTAGAGAAATCTACCCTAGTTCAAGAAAATCAGTATTATTTAAAGAATGGGCCTTTAGAAGGTTGGAGCTGGAGATAGTTCTGGATTTAGGGTAGCTGTGAGGACTTGAGCAGCAGGAGTTTATGATCCCTCAGTCTTATGTCATTCAGGTGACATTTTCCTTTGATTCTTTGTTTCAATAGCAACCAGCAAGTTCCTTTCATACTTCCAGTTCAAATTTCCAAGAGAAGGAATCTTGGCCTAGCCAGTAACTTCTTTTTCTGTGGGTAGAATGTCCTGTATTCTAGGCCAGGTTCTAGGTAGCTGGCCAGGTACCTATCTCTTCCAGGAGAACAAGCCAGTGCTGTTTCCCTGAGCAGAGAATTTGGTCAGTTAAGTTGAAGCTAGACATGACAGGCACATTGACAGACATATTTAGAACATCGTCTCAAGGTTATCTTTTTTTTAACTGAGTAATGCATTAAAATTTCAGAAATAAGACTCGGTAGTTTTGGGATTTTAGGCATAACTGAAAGGGAGATAGAAGTTTTTGGATTTTTGGCTTGGAGTAGGTAGAGTCTGATATTCCTTTGATATAGGAGACTTCTAGGAAGCACTGCACATCAAGATTGTGGGCCATTTATCCATGAAAGTCCTTCTTTTACCTCAGAAAAAATGGGCTGGATAAACTGTCAGTGGTTTTCCTATAGCATAGAACTTCAAGGCCTTTACAGTTTTATCCCAAAGGTAATTTGAGAAAATTACATCTAGCATTTAACATTCTGCAAAACTGTTACATCTTGTTTTTTGTCCAGAAAAAATATGTATGCTTGTTGCTTTGCGGTATTTTTTTTGAGACTCAGAAAAGCCAGCCTCCAAGTGCTCCTGATAAGAAAAGGAATGAGGGTGCATGGCTGGCTCAATCAGTAAAGCATGCAACTCTTGATCTCAGGGTCTTAAGTTCAAGCCCCACATTGGGTATAGAGCTTACCTGAAAAGAAAAGGAATAGGGGCACCTGGATGGCTCGGTTGGTTGACTGACTTTGGCTCAGGTCATGATCTCACAGTTGTGGGTTCGAGCCCCATGTTCAGCTTTGTGCTGACAGCGAGGAGCCTGCTTTGGATTCTGTCTCCCTCTCCCTCTTTCTCCTACCCCATATGTATGTGCATGCGTGTGTGCTCTCTCTCTCAAAAATAAACATTAAAATTTTGTTTAAATACTTAGAAAAGGAATCGATTTTCCTTTTAATTGGATGTCATCACTGTCCGTTGTTTAGATTATAAAAGCTAGATCCCTTTTCTAACTTTTGGAAAAAAAACTTCACCAGAAAAGGGCAGGAAATGTATTTTAAGTGATATCTGAGTATTATGTATTAATATTGAAAACGGAAAGTAAAAAGTACTTATTGAAAAATCTCTGTTACTTATTGTCTGAATGTCCAAGTCATTGTTTTATTAAAGAGTAATTAGTCCTTAGAAGAAGACTAAAAGAAGGGAATCTCCCTTGATACTTTGGCAAATTTTCTCATGTCTCACTATCCTATATATGCCTTTGCCCTACAAAAGTAACTGAATACCGGGGCGCCTGGGTGGCTCAGTCAGTTGAGCATCCAACTTAGGCTCAGGTCATGATCTCACGGTCTGTGAGTTCGAGCCCCGCGTCAGGTTCTGTGCTGACAGCTCAGAGCCTGGAGACTGCTTTGGATTCTGTCTCCCTCTCTCTCTGCCCCTCCCCCACTCATGCTCTGTCTGTCTCAGAGATAATAAACATTAAAAAAAAATTTTTTTTTTAAAGTAACCGAATACCTAGGAACCTAGAGAAATACGCATATAATGCAAACTGGCCAGCAGGTGCAGCTTCTATCTTGGAAAGACAAAGGACATGTGATACCTACTTTGCAGATGCTTTTCATTTCTTTAACACATTTCTTGTGTGTGTTTATAAAAATAATATGTGTTTTTGGCAGAATATCTGGAAAATACTAAAAATTATTTTTATAATTCATAATTTCATCATTCATAAACATCCACTATTAACACTATAGTGAATTTCCTTTGCATATATTTTTACGGGACAGTAATTTCCTTGTGTATACATATTCATCTTTTTTTATAAAGTAGAGCCAAGAAATGCAATGTTTTTGTGATTCTTTTTGTCAACATGGATGTTTTTTAGATTGTTGATTCTTGATGGATAATAACACCCTTCTGTAACTCCTTATTTCACATTCTTTTTGCCTTTCATTATTTAAAATTAAAAAAACCTTTTTTTAATTTTATTTTTGAGAGAGGCAGAGCATGAGCGGGAGAGGGGCAGAGAGAGAGAGAGGGAGACAGAATCTGAAGCAGACTCCAGGCTCTGAGCTATCAGCACAGAGCCCCATGCAGGGCTCTAACTCACGAACCACAAGATCACGACCTAAGCTGAAGTGGGACGCTTAACTGACTGAGCCATCCAGGCACCCCTCCTTTAATTATTTTAAAACATGTTATTTTGTATATATAAAAGTATAATCTATGTTTAGGTTATAAACCATGTAAGTAATATCTGTGGGCCCTCTAACCAATCCAAGAACTAGAGTTTATTAATAATTTGTATAATAATCTACATGTTTTCTCTCATCCCCTTCTTCCCCCAACTATAACCTAAATTAAAACAATTAAAAATTGAAAATTTCATCTCATCAGATTGATTTTTTTTCACTGATTTGTTACTGAAGTTTCTACTAAATATTTGTGTTGTGAGTCTTATCACACAGCCAGGTAAACTGTTTTCTTTGTGAAGGCTCTAACCTTAATCCTTACCTGTTTTCTTAGGCTGCTTCCTGTACCAACTTCCCTAAGTTATGTTCTTTTCATTTCTAAAGTCCAAGGCTTGCATTGACACTTCAAAGTTATGCTAGTGTAATGATGCATAGAAAAAGACAGCCATAGGAGTGGCTGGGTGGCTCAGTCGGTTAAGCGTCCGACTTTGGCTCCGGCCGTGATCTCACGGTTTGTGGGTTTGAGCCCTGCATCAGACTCTGTGCTGACAGCTTGGAGCCTGGAGCCTGCTTCGGATTCTGTGTCTCCTTCTCTCTCTGCCCCTCCCCAACTTGTGCTCTGTCCCTATCAAAAATGAATAAACGTAAAAAAAAAAATTAAAAAAAAAAAGAAAAAGCCATAAAATTAACAACTCAGGCAACAACAGATGTTGGCGAGGATGTGGAGAAAGGGGAACCCTCTTACATTGTTCATGGGAATGCAAACTGGTACAGCCACTCTGGAAAACAGTATGGAAGTTCCTCAAAAAATTAAAAATAGAACTACCCTTTGACCAGCAATTGCACTACTAGGTGTTTTTCCAAAGGATATAGGAGTGCTGATTTGAAGGGGCACATGCCCCCCAATGTTTATAGCAGCACTATCGACAATAGCCAAAGTATGGGAAAAGTCCAAATAGCCATTGACTGATGAATGAATAAAGAAGATATGGGACACACACACACACACACACACACAATGGAATATTACTCGGCAATCAAAAAGAAGTCTTGCCATTTGCAACAATGTGGATGGAACTAGAGTGTATTATGCTAAGTGAAATAAGTCAGAGAAAGACAAATACATCATTTCATTTCACATATGTGAAATTTAAGATACAAAACAGAAGAACATAAGGGAATCAAAAATAATATAAAAAGAGGTCAACAAACTGTAAGAGACTCTTAAATACAGAGAACAAACTGAGGGTTGCTGGCAGGGTGTTGGGTGGGGGGGATGGGCTAAAGGGATGAGGGGCATTAAGGAGGACACTTGTTGGGATGAGCACTGGGTGTTATATGTGATGAATTACTAAATTCTGTTCCTGAAATTATTATTATACTATATGTTAACTAACTTGGATTTAAATTAAGATAATCACCCTTTACACAAAGAGTGAAAAACCAATATAATACCAACAATAGAACCTTTATGAGCTGTCAAAAAAAGAAAAAGAAAAAGCCATATTCTGATCTTTTAAAAGTTCCTGATTTCAGAATGACATTTAGGATTAAGAGAGGCATTTCATCAGTGTTAATGCTGATGATTAGTAATTTTCTAAGAACCTATAAAGTTAAAAGGCTTTTAGGGTGGCAAAGTTCCTGCTGTGTAATTTAGCAACCGTGTGACCTTGCACAATTTATATATACCCCCGCCCTAGTTTTTCTCTCATTTCTTTAATGGGATTAGCAACAACTTGTCTACTTTACTAGGTTGTTTGTAAGGTAAACAGTGCTTGGAAATACAATGTTGTAAATGAAACTCCTACCCAGATGGTAATTTTTTTTTTTTGAAGGAAAATCTTGAATTGCAGCACGTAGGATGTGACTGCTTATAGGACTGTTTCTACAGCTAGCCACTGCAACAGCTGAGAGACAGATGCTAAGGAAAGCTTTTGTCTTGCACCAAGACTCCTTCCGGTCTATTTGGAGAAAATAAATTGGAGGTCTGAGGTTTCTCCCAGCCATGAAATCCGTAGTGTTTCTTACTGTACACTGTTCTCGCGTAATCCACCTTCCTCCAGGGCAAACTTACTCCCTTAAAGACATTATGGGCCGCCAGGCCATTTTTTCGGTCACCACGAAAACCGCCTCCGGCCCAATATTAGCTCCTCCCCCACCCCCACAATGCATCTCTCTGTTCCTTCTAGGTGGCTACTCTGTCACGTGTCGCCCAACGGAGCGCGCTCCCGCTTGGCGCATGCGCAGAGAGTATCTCCCAGCTATTTTTCTCCGTGGCAGCGGCAGCGAGCGGAAGTTCTTGGGAGCGCCAGTTCCGTCTGTGTGTTCGAGTGGACAAAATGGCGAAGATCGCCAAGACTCACGAAGGTAAGCTGTCTTTCCCTAGTTATGTGTCTTCTCTGCTGCCTAGCCAGCCAAGAGTCAGTTTTCGTAGGCTTTGTCTCGTCGTGTGGTTTCTTTTGTAGGGTGCCGAGCCCGCGCTTGGGGGCCTTGGTCGTCTTCTTTGCACAAGCGGCGCAGGCCACTGCCCCACGTAATGGCGTCCTACTTAAACACAGCCGGCAGGCGCTTTGTTCCGTGTTTGGGTCTTGCTCCTTCAGAGTTGCTTCGCTTTTCTGACCAGAAGGCCGCATTTAAACGGATCGCTAAGGAGTAGTCCAGGGCAAGGGATCGGGGAAACGGGCGTGAAAGCAAAAAGTCTCCCGCGCCTCTCAGAACTATTGGCCGTTTGTGCAAATGAGTCTGGAGAGCACTGAAATACGGCAGCCGCTTTTTGGGCGGCCCCCAAATCGAATTTAACCTAACCATTACTCTTAACTTTGGCTAATTTGTGTGTCTTCAGGCGTCAAAGATACTTTGGGTTTTTTGTACGAAGTGATTTGGGAATATTTGTGGTATATTGGTCTTTTTCTTTGGAGACTGGATTATTGGTGGAAGCGGGAAAGGCACATTTATATTAATGGCCAAAGCTTTCGAGGTAGGTGATCATTTTATGAAAGATGGAGAAGGTAAAGCTAGGAAAATGTTGAGAATAGGCTGGAGTCCTTTAGGGAATATCCAGAAATGGCAGGTAATAGGGTCACTTCAGAAAAGATGAGGCGTGGGAATTTGGGACTGCATTCCTTGGTTTCTGACGTGAAATCTGAAGTGTTTATCAAACACGAGGCTTCCAAGAGAATCGGTTATTTCACTCGTCGTTTCCAAGTGCCTGGCTCAGTATGGTGGAGTAACCAAGACTAAGGCCGTCAAAAGTTTTACAGTCTAGTAGGGAAACAGATGTGTGTACGTTTTCATCCTTTTATTGAATGCTTAAATAGAAATACAAGCAACATGTTCTGGGATCCTGGGTAACGGAGTGATTAATTTATGCTTAGGACTGTTTCATAGAGGAGGTGACGTGTCCCTGGTGTAAAAAAAGGTGCGTTTTAAATTAGGGGAGGACATTTGAGTCTGAGAGACATCTTGTAAGGAGGCAGGGAGTCATGAAAGTTTGTTTGAGTAGTGGACTGTGGCAGGGAAAGAGAGTTCAAGGAGGGAAAAATGTCCATGGATCTGGAAAGGTTGGTTGGGACCAGAACGTGAATGACATCAAATAGTTGTTACCCACCAGAACCGAAGTCCAGCTTTCTGCAACTTCTAAAACATGCTAATCAATTGTCAATGACTTTAAATATTCCTCTTATTGATGGTAGGTATTTAGGATTTATACACTGTTTTAACTCAGAAGTGTTTTTAGGCACTTTTCTTTAAACTAACTCAGACATACTTTTTGCAAAATAATTAGAAAATGTAAAGATGGTACTATTCTTGTTCCTTCAGGAGTAGGTTGTTCATTTGGGGCATTTTGTGGCTTTGTTTTTTGGTATCCTTATCATAAGATACTTTTAGACAGGAAAATGAAAATTCTGATCAGTTTTCCTGCATTGTTTGAAACCCAGTTAAAAGCTTTGATCTGCAGAAGATTGAAATTCATTGGCCAAATTTTTGTCATTTTATTTGGGACTGTACTGTGAATATGAAATAACTGATGCTGTAAAGAAAGTATAGGAGTGTTCAGGTAACATGAGAGCACTGTGTACAAGACATTTTCCATCACTGTATGACACTGAAGATGATAAATGTTTACTGGAAATACAATATTTACATAGTTTCTTACTCCCTTATGACATTTACCTTGACAACCGTAGTTCTTTATCGTGCATCTCTTTTCCCTTGATAAGTCATCTCTGATAATCTGGAGCAGAATTCTTGGTGGGGCTTTTGTTTTTGTTTTCATTTTGATGCTACTGTAGCACTTTATAAATACTAGAATATTGGGTTAAGATTTTTTTTCTTCTACTTTGAGATTGTTGTGTATAGGAAATGTACCTTCGTATCCCCGTATCTAGTGCCTAATGGGTACTGAATATTAACATTTATTGAGAGATTATGCTGGAAATATTAAAAGTTTCACAGAATGCGGTTACTTAAACTGACCTTTGATTGAGTAGGTTTGGATGCATCTGTTTGGCTCAGGTAGGTGGGAAGACTTAGTAACATATTAGAAATTTTCTGGGCTGAAAGGAAAAAATGTCAGGTAAGCATCAAATTCAAGAAGGCTTTAAACACTGATCTAGGTTTGACGTGGCTTTCCAGTGACTACAGTAGAGCCTCCTCCTTCTCCCAGGTAACAAGTTACTTCTGCACTTCAAGAAAGTCATTGGTTGCAGTGTGAGGAATGACAGTAAGAGCAACAATTCTTAGGCTAGTGAAGTAGTTGTCTGAAGAACTTGACTTTGAGCCTGAGTGGGGTAACTTTTAAAAATGTGCAGAGTACTTGTTTTAGAATTGTCCATCATCATGTTGCTTTTTTAAATACATACTCTAATCTTTTTATCCCTGAATGTTGCTGGTAAAAACCTTACTTTGTTGTACTTTATAATTTATTTATTGTTTATTAAAAAAGATTTTTTTAATGTTTATTTTTGAGAGAGGCAGAGTGTGAGCAGGGGAGGGGCAGAGATGGAGACACAGAATTTGAAGCAGGCTCCAGGCTCTGAGTGGTCAGCAAAGAGCCCAACGCAGGGCTCGAACCTATGAACTGTGAGATAATGACCGGAACCGAAGTGGGACTCTTAACTGACTGAGCCACCCAGGTGCCCCTGTAATTTATTTTTAAAGTAATGGCTGCATCAGTTTTTTTACTTGAATTTGGTGAGTTAAATAAAATTGTATTCTTTTTTCTTTTTAAAGTTTATTTTGAGGGGCGCCTGGGTGGCTCAGTCGGTTAAGCAGCCGACTTCGGCTCAGGTCATGATCTCGCGGTCCGTGAGTTCAAGCCCCACGTTGGGCTCTGTGCTGACAGCTCAGAGCCTGGAGCCTGTTTCACATTCTGTGTCTCCCTCTCTCTGACCCTCCCCTGTTCATGCTCTGTCTCTCCCTGTCTCAAAAATAAATAAAACGTTAAAAAAATTTTTTAAAAAAAGTTTATTTTGAGAGATAGCTTGATCAGGGGAGGGACAGAGAGAGAGACTCTCAAGCAGGCTCCCGTACTGCTTGCGCAGAGCCCAGCATTGGGCTTGAACTCACGAACCACAAAATCATTACCTGAACTGAAATCAAGCGGTGGACGCTTAACCGACTGAGCCACCCGGGCTCAGTGGTACTGTATTCGAGCTGAAGTAGGTTCTTTCCTGTGTGGTTCTTTTCACACAGCTATTAGCTCCCATCATTGAGCCAAACTGGTAACTTTTTTTTTTCTTGCTGTGGTATTCCTTTTGAATATTTCTATCAGGGTCAGCCCTTAACATCCTTTTTAAGCAACCTGATTGTTTTTTATCCTGGTGGCTTGCATTTTCTATAAAAAGAGCTGGACTGGGGCGCCTGGGTGGCGCAGTCGGTTAAGCGTCCGACTTCAGCCAGGTCACGATCTCGCGGTCCGTGAGTTCGAGCCCCGCGTCAGGCTCTGGGCTGATGGCTCGGAGCCTGGAGCCTGTTTCCGATGCTGTGTCTCCCTCTCTCTCTGCCCCTCCCCCGTTCATGCTCTGTTTCTCTCTGTCCCAAAAAAAATAAATAAAAAAAAAAAAAAGAAAAAGAGCTGGACTTGTTCAAATCAATAAAATCTTTTGGACCTTCCTGCATGTTTTGTCAAGGGTATACAGTTAATTAATGTGCATAATGTTGCTATCCAGCAGTTCCTATATTAACTTTGGCAAACAAACACAATCTGTTCTCTCAGAAAGGGGAAAGTAGATTATCCTAAAATCTCACATATTGGCTTGTTTTGTCACTGTCCCTTAAGTGGATTTTTGGGGGACATCTCAGAGGTGAGTTTTATCCCCCCTAAATTTTTGTATTCAGAATGTCCAGAATGGTCATCTTACTTTTCATTTACTGAGATTTTTATTTTTCTGTGTTCAGAATAGTTTTGGTTTTGTAGACTTCCAGTATGAATGTTGCTAGTAAAAATAAAAATGAAAACAAATTGCTTAAAGACTTTGAAAAATATTTTTTTCCTGTATAATCATTTAAGAGTTAATATAAGTAATGCTAATTAGGAATTAGTCATTTAGGAATTGGTGTCTCTAGTGTTCAGTAAAATAATTTGTCACTATAATGCGTTTTCTTGTTTGGGGTTTGTTTAAGGAAAAGACTGAAAGCTGTGATACAGAATATACTTGGTGTTTTCTGGATCTCTTTTAGAGGCGTCACATGTGATAAATCCTTGCTCACTACTTGTCTCTACTTTTTGGGAGAATAGGTAACATTTATGGACCAGACTAACGTGTCAGTAACATCCAAAGGCTGTATGCCTGTAACATAATGAACAGTGACTAGAATATTGCAAATCATCCAAATTAAAAATGAGGAATAAAAAGACACATCTGGGGCACCTGTGTGGCTTAGTTGGTTAAGCATCCAACTCTTGATTTCTGCTTAGGTCATGATCTCACAGCTTGTGAGATCAAGCCCCATGTCAGGCTCTCCACTGACAGCACAGATTCACTCTTTCTCCCTATCTCTATGCCCTAGCCCCCACCTCCCGATAAATAAATAACTATTAAAAAAAAAAAAAAGACACCGCAAGCAGTAGAAAGTGCTACGTGCCAGATTTAGCAATAATCTGGGGCATGGAAAAAAGGCATAGAAGGGGAAACCAGTAGAAAGAATTGGTGGGGAGCAGTTAAACAGTTGTATCAGATGTGACCAGTGGTGGTTTATCTCCGAGTTTGATATTTAGGTTTTAGTTTAGATTATAAACAGTAGGCTAGATAATTAGGGTTTAGGTTAGATTATAAACAGTGGGCTAGATGTTGACTCTCTTAAGACCCCTAGGGGGCGCCTGGGTGGCTCAGTCGGTTAAGCGTCTGACTTTGCTCAGGTCAGGATCTCGCGGTCCGTGAGTTCAAGCCCGCGTCGGGCTCTGGGCTGATGGCTCAGAGCCTGGAGCCTGCTTCCGATTCTGTGTCTCCCTCTATCTCTGCCCCTCCCCCGTTCATGCTCTGTCTCTCTCTGTCTCAAAAATAATAAAATAAACATTTAAAAAAATTTTTTTTAAATAAAAAGACCCCTAGTTCTGCATTACTCCTTGAACAATAGTCAAAGTCAACTCCCAGATAAAACATTTGATGTGTTTATGTCAAAAATGTGTGCAATTTTAACATCACTTTTTTTCTGATTATAACAGTAATGTGATTTTTAAGAAAATGCAAAGTGGAAATCAATTTTAAATGAATTGAGGGGCGCCTGGGTGGTTCAGTCGGTTAAGCATCCGACTTTGGATCAGGTCATGATCTCACGGTCCGTGAGTTTGAGCCCCGCATGGGGCTCTGTGCTGACAGCTCAGAGCCTGGAGCCAGTTTCAGATTCTGTGTCTCCCTCTCTCTCTGCCCCTCCCCTCTTCATGCTCTGTCTCTTTCTGTCTCAAAAATAAATAAACGTTAAAAAAAAAAAAATGAATTGAGATACCAAGTGAGCTGGCTCACAAATTTATTCATTAATACACAGTTAATTTATATCTATCTTTTAGAGAAGGATTTGTTCGTTGATAGTTGAAAGCCTGCTTAAGATCCAGAAATCCCCTCCAAAAAGAGGGGAGTTTCACTTGAATAATATTTATTTTCTGTAGATCATTGGAACAAATTTATTTTTGAAATGTATGTTTATATCTTAACATTTGTTAAGATTTTACATTATCATCAGCAAAATAAATAAAGCCAGAAAAGAAAAGAAATGACAAGGTGGAGAAGAGTTGGACTTTTAAGGTTGAACATATTACATAGAAAAGCTAAAAAAAACAAAAAAAATCTGTTTACATCTAGCAAAGGATTCCATTTCAATGAAGAGAGAGTTTTTATTTTTCTGTTTCATGGGATCACAAGCCTTGGTTTCAAGGGGCTAGCAAGAACCAAAAATGAGGAAAAAGAAAAACTTCAGAAAAACACGCTTAAAATTTTTAAACTTTTTATTGAACACTGCAAACATATACAGAAATAGAACAATGAAACGAATCCACACGTTGCACCCATCACCTAGCTTCAACAGTTACAAACATGAGTCCACTTTTGTTTAACCTGTATTCTCGTCTCTACCACCCTTCCCATTATTTTGAGGCAAATCCCAGACGTATTATTTTATCCATACATTTTTCAGTGTGTGTCTCTAAAATGTAAGGACTTTGGGGGCGCCTGGGTGGTTGAGCGCCTGACTCTTGATTTCAGTTCAGGTCAGGATGTCACGGTTTGGTTTGTGGGATTGAGCACTGCCCAGCCCCCCCCCCCCCCTCACTTTGCACTGACAGCTTGGAGCCTGCCTGAGATTCTCTCTCCCCCGCTCTCCGCCCCTCCCCCACTCACACATGCTGTCTCATTCTCAAAATAAACTAAAAAAAATAAAATTTAACAACTTTATTTTTAATGCTTATTTATTTTTTTGAGAGTGTGCAAATGAGCGTGTGTGCCTGAGTGCTGGCAGCATACAGCCCGAGTTGGGAGGGGGCCCAATCCCATGAACAGTGAGATCATGACCCGAGCCAAAATCAAAAGTCTGATGCTCGCCTGACTGAGCCACCCAGGCACCCTTAAAATGTAAAGACTTTAAAAAAAATACCATTTTTGCCCCTAAAATTAATATAACAAAATATATTTTTGTTTTATTTATTGCCTTATAAAACTTTTTTTTACAGTTTAAGTTCCGAATAAATCCCATACAGGGATTAGTCTTAAATCTTTATGTTCCTCCTCCATGTTTCTTTTTCCTTGCAATTTATTTGTTGCAGCGCCCTTACTTTGTAGTTTCCCATAGTCTGCAGGGAAAAGGAAAGAGGGCAGTGAAAACACCCATGACTGCCTCTAAGACTCTCCTCACTGCTGCTGCAGTTAAGATGTCGGGAGGCCCACAAGTAAGGGAGGTGCCAAGAAAATTATTGGATTTAGGAATGAACACAGTTCTGAAATCATACTTCAGGGTTAGGTTGGACTAGCCATGGCAAGGAAATCTTACAAAGGATTTGTAAAATCAGGTGCCTCTCCCACTATAATTCTAATGGCAATGAAAGTACTCTCACAATTTTTCTAACAGGTTTACCTTCTACCTGAAGTAGTTTTGCATGAGTCCCTGTGATATTTGTATCTTAAAAGGGAACATCAGCTTAAGAAAAACCTCATTCTCAACTATTTACCCTCAGGGCTCCTCATTTAGTGAGGCTCTTTACAGACTGTGGTGTACAAGTCTAATGCTTAACTAGTACTTTGTTTTCTTGTCTAATAAGACTTTTTAGTTTTTTATAAACCACTATCAGACTATGCCATCTATGGATTGAAGGACAATCCATAACTTCAGTTTTAGGATTCCAAATATGCTCTCATGATGGGGAATTCCTGCTTTGTTTTTAAGTTTTCAGCACCAGTAACGAAGATTTGTACTGTATATGGTCCCCCTCCTCTCACTTCTTCAGAGATTTTACTGAAATAGGAGAATGGTTGGGTGGGGAACAGAAGTGAAGCTTTAATCTGGAAAATCAGATAATTTAGGAACCCACACTAGATACATCTGCCTCCTGATAACCTCCCCTTTTTTAACACCATTAAACTGGAATTAGCTTTTCTTCATTTTACTTGTTAATTTCCTCCATTTCATCTCTCAAAATGATTCTTTCTCTGTTATACAGAATAGTTCAGTTCTCTTCTGTGCTCAAACTTGTGTAAGTAAATCCACCAAAAGGACTTTGTAAATTTCTTTTATTTATTTTTTGAGAGAGAGGGAGAGATCACGAGCACGCAAGCCAGGGAGGGGCAGAGAGAGGGAGAGGGAGATCATAAGCAGGCTGCACTGTCAGCGCAGAGACATAGGCTTGAGCTCATGAACTGTGAAATTACGATCTGAGCCAAAACCAAGAGTCAGATGCTTAACCACCTGAACCACCCAGACACCTCTGTAAGTTTCTTTTAAACACATACTGTTTTAAGACCTAGCAGACTAGATATTTATCTATAAAGAGTAGGTATTTACCCAAGTGCTATTAAATCCTGTATTAACATAAAAACCTGTATGTGAATGTTCTATAGCAGCCTTATTTGTAATCTTTACAGACTGCAAGCAACCTGAATGCTGTAGTACATAG
Organism: Lynx canadensis; assembly: GCF_007474595.2. Classification (NCBI taxonomy): domain Eukaryota; kingdom Metazoa; phylum Chordata; class Mammalia; order Carnivora; family Felidae; genus Lynx; species Lynx canadensis. Next base: position 183,350,562 of record NC_044310.1, on the reverse strand, counting down.
GAATACTACTTGATAATGAGAAATACTGATTAACATATCTTGAAGACTGGAGTATTTAAGGGTTCAGATGGATTAGAGTGCCAGCTCTTGGCAGTTGTATGTGTGCCCATGAGGAGCTCCTAGTCTCTTGTCCAGTGACTAGCAGACCATATCCATTTTTCTTCATCTTCACATCTGAATGTCTCAACTACAGGGAGTCTGAATTGGAAAGGAATTAAATGAAGTAGGGAGAGATTAGCATAAACATTTCCTCCTTTCTCTGCTTCAAGTCTTTTATTTAACATTTTGGCCCTCTGGTTATTCTTTTTTGTATGCTGCCTCATTTTTTTTAATCCCATTGTTGCTAACAAATCTTAGCATTTGTTGTCAGAAATGATCTATTTACCTACGTTTAGTCAATTAAAGTACAGGAATATCTGCATGCCAGTAGCTATAATTTTGTGTGCGACAACTTTGAAAATAAGAGACGATTTTGTCTTTCCCAGAGGTGCAAAATGTTTATAAAATTTTGGAAAAATTTTTAATGACTTCTGATTGAAAGTTACCTTTTAATTATGAAATAGTGTAACATTACAGAAAAGTACAGGAAAAATAATGAATATTGCTCAGATTTACCAGTTCTCAATATTTTGCCATATTTGTGCCATAGATTTTATTTATTTTGTAAACAAAATATCATACTCATAATAACTTGATTATACATTTTATAAATGTTTATAAGTGAAATGATACATTTGTTTGCTTATAAATATTGAGTGTGTTCTATTTCATATTTTGGCACATAGTTTACTAAATAATAACTGAGTTTTAATTCTGTCATTTATTTGCATAACTGCTGAATGTTGGGGAATCTGTTGTCTTAATTTTGTGGATGTGATGCTTATGTAAATATGCTGCAGTTTACAATGCATAAATAAAACTTACAAGGTATATAGAATTTTTATCCGTAATTTCAAGCAGATATAGTACCTGGTTTGCATATACAACTTGTAGAAGTTTACTAATGAACTCCCTTCAGAATTAATTAACTACAGAGAGCTGCCTAGCCCCTAGGTGATTTTGTTACCACATTTTATTTAATAGGAATCCAGTCATAAAATACATAGAGTTTATACAAACACAAATTCAATATTTTGAGTATTTTTGTAATTAGAAAACTCTGTTGCTTATCCTTAAGTACATAAAATCAGTGGGTAAGATTGAATAGATGAAAGTAGTTCCTGAATAAATGTATTATCCAAATAGTGTACTAGCTGCTGTAAACTTCTAGAAGAATCCTTTCAAAGGAAAATAAAACCGTAATGTATAATGTGTGTGTGTGAAGGGGGGGGAGGGTAAGCTGCCCAATATGTATGCTGTGATGTGGTTTTTATGAAACAGCACCTCTTTATTGCTTTTTTGTTGTGTATGAGCTAGAAAAAAGTATAACATGTCCCAAATTGGAAATTTTAAAGTAAAGGTAGGCTGGAGCTGGAAGTCGAGGGCCATGTACAAGTTTCCTGGAGTGTTTGTTACTGATATAGAAACGTGGGCTCTCTCTCTCTCTCTCTCTCCCTTTTTTTCTTTTAAAGAAAAATGGAAGTATAAAATTGGGTTTATTCACAAAATATATATTGATGAAGAAACCTGGGCTCTGACATTGGTGGTTCCAACTTAATGGGTCTGAGGCATGGGAGTCAGTCCTTGTAACAGGTGCCCCAGGTGACTTTAATGTAGGTTGTTAGTAGACTACACTGATGCTGTAGAGGGGAGATTGCAGATTATTTGGCTGGCCTGATTGACCATTGTGTGTCCTGTCTGGATCCTGATGGCAGTAGCATTTGTGGTCCATGAAAAGAACTTGTTTACTTAAAGGTGATCCATGCATCTAGCGGTTTAAAAAAAAAATATTTTTTTTTAATGTTCTTCTCAAACGTTTAAGGAATGGAAATTTTTGGAAAGAAAAAAGAAAAGGCTTAATCTCTAGTCACCCTTTAGCCAGTCTTTTTATCCACTGAGGTTTCTTCTGTGCTCCAGGACAAAAAGTTTCAGGGGTGAGTAGTGAGGGGAGCAAATGTGGATTTAAGACTTCTAAAAAATATATACTACTTCAAATAGAAACAGAAGTAGATTAGTAAAATAATAGTAAAATAAACCACCCAGCTCACATGAGAATGTTTCTATTTGTGATTACTCATGGTGGGGGCCTCTGGCCACCTGGGCTGCTGTAATGGTTTTGAGGGGAGAGATGCAGGAAAAAGTAGCAACTGTGGAGATGATAGTGCTGTGGATACACCATAAGAATTTTGAGATGTGGTTACAAACTGGAGCTGCTAAGTTCAGTGGTAAACCCTGTTCCATTATTTTGAGTTTCTGAGACTTGGTCCCACAGTTACATGGCCCAGCTGTACTTTGGACTAGATCATGTTATTATATTTTCTGCTTTAAACTATACCCTTCTTGAACAGTGGAGGTTTTTCTCCCTTTGCTGAGGGTGTGGAGTTGGGCATTTGAATCTTTTTCTTTTGGTCTTTGCAAACTAGTAAATGAGCTTTTTTAAAGTGCCTGGTGTCAGAGGGTTTTGATTCAGTTGGAGGTAATAAGCCTGCAAAAATGGAAACGTCTATTTGTTAAGCCACAAAAGAAACCAGTAGCTGTAAAAAGTTTTGTTTCTTAAAACACCTAGGTATTCAGATTATTACAATGAAACATTAGTTTGGAATTTAAAGTTAGCTGGTATTAGGAAAGACCAGAAAAAAGTTTGGAAGGCTAGTCTATTTAAAAGAGACTACTACGGGGCACCTGGGTGGCTCAGTCGGTTAAGCGGCCGACTTCGGCTCAGGTCATGATCTCACGGTCCGTGGGTTCGAGCCCCGCGTCGGGCTCTGTGCTGACAGCTCAGAGCCCGGAGCCTGTTTCAGATTCTGCATCTCCCTCTCTCTGACCCTCCCCCGTTCATGCTCTGTCTCTCTCTGTCTCAAAAATAAATAAATGTTAAAAAAAAATAAATAAATAAAAAATAAAAGAGACTACTACAACTCAGTGCCTTGCCAGGTTCTTGATGGAATCATGGACCAAAGAAGAGAACATCTAGAAAGGTTGTTACTAGTATGATGATTTCTTGAGCCTATTAATACTATTTTGATTATATAGGAGAATGTCTTAGACCTGTAAATACATGCTGAAATAGTAGGGGTTTTAAATGGTGTAGAAAAGTCATGTACATATATAATATTTGCTATATCTCATATATATGTAAACACTTGATGAAAATAGGTGAATACTATGTAGATGTTCATTGTATGTTTTAATTTTTTTTTAGTCTTGAAAAATGTCAAAATTAAAAATAGGGAAGTTTGGGAATCGGTTGAGAACTTCATTCATCAAATGTCCATCTTCTAAATGTCAGACCAATGGATAGAAAGAACACAGTGCCTGGAGGGTGAGATGTGGCAAGAGTTAATTCATTGGTGGAGTGCTTAAGTGTTTCATGTTCATTATCTCATTTAATCCTTAAAAAAAACCTTCAAGTTGTAGGAAACTGAGACACAGAGGTGAAATAACATTAATTAGCAGAGAAAGCCTTTATTTGAAGGCAGACATTTTGGTTCCAGAGCTCAGACTCTTAATCATAAAACTAATGTCATGGTAGTTGCAGTCAAACTGTGTAGGGCTCTGAATTCTAGGCTAAAGAATTTAGACTTTATCCTTTATTATTTTACTCCCAGGAGTGTAATCCTAGATGTTTAGGACATCACCTGGGAGCTTGTTAGGAATGCAGAAACTTGGGTCTGATCCAGGCCTACTGCATTTTGACAAAATCTAGAGACCATTTGTTGCACATTCTATGTAGTTTGAGACCCACACTCCATAGTACTGTTGTGTTTGCATTTCTGGTATTGTTGACTTTAAATTATCTTGAATATTGTTCTTAGTCCCTAAACAACATTGACAGTATTATTTTTTCATTTGGGAAAAGGTTTGGAATTCAACAATAACTTATACTTTGGTAACCCATTCTTAAGGTAAGAATGGTTTGTGGTTGATGAAATGGTAAGCATATCTTCTGTATACGAGTATTATCTGTTGAGGTTGAGGTGTATTAAGTGTATTAAAAATCAGTACTAGGAATAGTTCTACTAACTCCTTATGTATTATAATTATTTTAAAGTTTATGTATTTAGAAGACTACTTTGATAATTTCTACTAGAGAACTGCATTGTGTTGGGTCTGTTTAGAAAATTAAGAAAATCTTAATTTCTTACAGATATTGAAGCACAGATTCGAGAAATTCAAGGCAAGAAGGCAGCTCTTGATGAAGCTCAAGGAGTGGGCCTTGATTCTACAGGTTATTATGACCAGGAAATTTATGGTGGAAGTGACAGCCGCTTTGCTGGATATGTGACATCAATTGCTGCAACTGAACTTGAAGATGTGAGTTACCAAGTGTACAAGAGTCAAGTATTTTTTTAACAAAGAGCAAGAAATATAAAGGAATTTTCTATTTTAATCCTCTCATTTAATCTGGGAAGATTTGGGGCATTGGGAAATCTTTCTTTTGAAGGATAAAACTATTAGGTGTCCTTCCTCTGTAAGATCCAGAAACTTCTAGAAGTGATCAGTTCTCAATCTTTATGTTAAAACTAGTTTATCTAGTAAAGGACCTGCAAATCATTAACCATTGTAAAATAAATCCCTATTGTGACCTATTGAGCTCTAGAGTAGCCAGTGTGAGTCAACTTTCTTGTAGATAGCCATCTGTCCTTGCCACTTTTGACTTCAGACTTATGCTTGATGTTGTGTGTTTTTTCCCTTTGGTGTCTTAATATGAATGGAATGATGCTAATGGACTTTTTCATTTACTCTGGAGGATGACTACCCACTTCTCATTTTGAAATATGTCCTTCAAAATGTTTTTATATATTCCACAGAGCTTATTTTGTTAGGCCATGCCAAACATCCATATTTGGTGAAATAGTCATTTTTGTGTGATTCAGTAGCAAACATTTTATGTTATAGATTATCAAACTTGTTTTTGTGAAATTCAAGCCACATTTTTAGTTGGCACTTTTTTCTTTTAAGAAAAATTTAATAAAAGTTCCAAAGGTACAATTTCCAGAGACTAGTCAGGCTTCTGTTAGCATTATTAGACCTTCATGGTAAAACACAGTGATGGCTATATGTTCCCAGAAGCTGAGGAAATTGTGATTTCATTTTTGACTAAAATAAATGAGGTGTTAAGATCTTGGGAGTTAATGCACTGTTGCACTTCTTACAGTAGTAAAGTAAGAATATCACTTTGGTCTGTTTAAACATACTACTAAGGAAACAAATACATTTAAAATTAATTACATTTTATTTGTGTTAAATCATGTTTAAAAAAAAATGAGTGAAAAAAAACAAGGAGGGGCTCCTAGCTGGCTCAAGTAGAACATGCGGCTCTTGATCTTGGGGCGGTAAGTTTGAGCCCCACGTTGGGTGTAGTGATTACTTAAAAGTAAAATCATTTAAAAAAAATCAAGGAAACTGGAGAGTTTTAAATAAGCTGTTTGCAGTTTCCAAATTTGAAAAACAAATTTCATTATGCTTTCTGTGAGAAAATAAAATGCTCAGGTTTTTCAATTCCACACTTGCTTTATTTCAGTTAACTTCCACAGAAAGCATTCCTGGTTTAATATTTTTAAAAGAGTAAAAAATTTCTTTAAAATAGGTTTAAGAGTTGAAAGAAGACCTAAGTATTTACAAGTTTTATGAACAAAGGTTTAGACATCACTTTATCAGTAAGTTGGGTTTTTTTGTTTTTTTGTTTTGTTTTTTAACATTGAGAGAAAGTGACTGCTCACACTCGCAAGGAGAGGGGGAGGGGCAGAGAGAGAGGGAGAATCCTGAGCAGGCTCCTCGCCTTCAGTGCATAGTCAGATGTAGGGCTTGAAGCCATGAACCATGAGACCGTGACCCAAGCCGAAACCAAGATTCAGACACTCAACTGATTGAGCCACCCAGGTGCCCCTGTCAGTAAGTGTTTCGATGCCATGTTGAATTTGCATGTTCTTTCTCATTTTTAAGTTCTGACATTTTTGTGGTTTTCCGGGGGGGCATTTCATTGCAGGATGATGATGACTACTCATCATCTACAAGTTTGCTTGGTCAGAAGAAGCCAGGATATCATGCCCCTGTGGCATTGCTTAATGATATACCACAATCAACAGAACAGGTGATTCTTTTCTTTTTCTTCTTCCTCTGTTTAAAATTAAAATCAGAGTTTATTCATAAGGAAAACAATGTCTCAATTCCCATGGAAGCCCATGTATTTTAGAAACAAGTTATTAGAATGTCTTGAGTTGATTTGGGAGGATTAGAAATAGTACCTAGCTTGTTTTATGAAGGTAATCATTTCATGAAGAACTATGCAGATGTGGACATGTTTATTGTCTCATTTCCATATGTCATTTTTTCACGTTAACATCCATAAAATATATTTCTTTTATTAGTAGGCATTTATTTAACATTTTTACATGTTTTATATATAACATTCTGGGTTTTGTTTATGATACTCTTTTTGGTATTTAATAAAGTGGTTATTAAATGAGACATACCTCTTTTCAGTATGATCCATTTGCTGAGCACCGACCTCCAAAGATTGCTGACCGGGAAGATGAATACAAAAAGCACAGGCGGACCATGATAATATCCCCAGAGCGTCTTGATCCTTTTGCAGATGGTAATTCTTTCCCACTTTTCTATAAGTTTTCAGGAATTTATTTGTCTTAAGTTGTCTTTAGCCCTTTGATTTTTTTTGGCATGCTTATGAATTTGCTTTTCTTTTTTAAAATCCCCCTTATTATAGATTTGTATAGATTTGGTTGAAGTCACAGATGCCATTTTCTTCATCTTTATAATGCAAGTTTTCTTTCCAGGTAGAAGGACAAGAAAATAATGAGCCAATGCCATAGAAACGCAAAGGGTTAAAGGTTTTTCTTTTACTTTTGTTTTGGGTACGCTTTCTATACTTTGAACAAATGTGTTTTTCTGCTCAAAATACTTTCAAACTATTGAAAGTTTTCATTCCAAATCCTAGACTTTTAGGCTTGTTACTTTTGAGAAACTGTTTCTCACATTAGAGCTCCCCCCTGTATTGCTCTAAATGTAGTTTAGTAAATGCACCTACTTTGCTCTAAGCATACTTAAAGTTAAAAGAAAAGTATATATACAAAAAGACTTTGGTATTTTTAATAGTTGGAGTCTGTTTTGCTAATTTTAGTGTGCAGGTCAGCACAAGGGGCATAGTGAGCCTGATGGAAGCTTTCCTCAGGTGAGTGAGTTTCAAAAGCAGAATTAGGTGCCTGTTTCTTAGAATTAGATTCTGCTGCAGGTTTACAAATTAGACTTTCAGCCTGCATGAATTAGTAGGGATATTCTTTTTTTACTTGCATAATTGTAATTGATTTAAACATGTATGTCAGAATTCACAGGCCCATACTAACTGTCCTTAATTTCTTTCCTACAGCAGTACTGCTATATGCCAGTCCTGTCTGCATTCTTAAGGGTGCAGTTCAACACATCCTCTCTAGATTATGGTGAAAAAGTATTCCAAAGGAAGTCTTATCAGAGCTAGTGTCAGAAAGAATGACACTATCAATTGGGCATGATCTTCAGCATAGGAAATGTCTTAGAATTTTATTATTTTTTCCTAAATTGTGATGCTATACTACTTGTATAGCAAATTACCACATTTCTAAAACTCAGTGTGCCTCTGAATCTTATTATGTACTGTTTGGGCTTCTTTAAGATATTTTGAAGTTTGAAAAGCAAATACTGAAACTTTAACCAAGAGACTAACACATCTCTTTGTACACCACTTTTCTTCTGTGTGCAACATAACTGGTAGAAGTAATATATTTCAAGTAATATGTTTCCAGTTGTAATTTATACTTTCTAAGAAAATAAAAATGTTTTGGAGTCAACAAAACTTAAAAAGAATGAAGCCCTTTTTAGTAACATGGGATCAGAATCAGATTATAGGTGTATTTTTAAAAGTCTAAACTATTTTCTAAACTATAACTGTTTTAGAACATTGTATGGAGAACTTATCTAGTTATAGTTATTTGTAGTCAGGATTTTAACAGCTTGCAACAGGTAATGTTTTGAATATAAATATCTTTCCAAAGTGTTACTAATGGTAAAGAGATAATTTTCTAGGCTTCTATTCTGCTGCTTGAAGTCAGAACTGCTGATGGAGACAAAGGCACGAAAGTGTACGTATTCCGGATTAGCAACCCAGGAACCCATCACTACTGAAGACTCTAAACTGTGCTGTCATTTTGTTTTTATATGCATTAAAATATTTGTTTTAAACTGCTGTAGATATGTTTGTGTTCAAACAGGTTAAATTGATCAGCAAACTCAATAAAAAGTAAGATGTATAATTATTAAAGTTTTCCATCAAAAAATAAATTAAATGATTATGGAATAACATAATATTAGAGCAGGGAAGATAAATCAGTTGAACCTAATTATCTTTTATTTATTGTACTCTTGTCCTGTTGCTGTTCTTTTCTGCAGGAGGGAAGACCCCTGATCCTAAAATGAATGCTAGGACTTACATGGATGTAATGCGAGAACAGCATTTAACCAAAGAAGAGGTATGTGAACCGGATTTTTATTTTAGTGGTTGTGACATAATGTAAAGAAAGTTCAAATTGATACTTTTGTGTTTCCTTTTTATTTGCTACACGAGTAATATCTTAATAGTATTAATAAAAATTAAGTTGAGAAGGAAACCTTACCCAAAATTCTGCCTCCTCCCAAATTAAACTTTCATATTTCTATGTCCTTTTCTAGCCCTTGGCCTTTTGGCTGTATATATATGTGTGTACACATGTATGTATATATACACATACACAGACCTGGTGGATATATTTGTAGGGAGGATTGGTGGTGTGTGTCCAAAATAGATGTGTAAAGGCAAAGTCAGATAGTTAAAGCATTCCTTGAAAAACCTTTTCAATTCATCCATAAGATTCTGTTTGGATATGGGTGGAGAAGACTGAAGGATTCCTAATGGCCTGTGGTGATTGCTTCATTTAATAGTGAACCTTTATAACTTAATTACAATTATATAATTTGTTATATGGATTAAGTGGGTTTAAACTTTAAAATCATAGGATAAATTAAATGGATTTGTTATGATTACATTGTATATAATTTACATAGTTACAGTTGTTTTAATGCTAGAGAGCATGAGTATGAGCAGAGGGAGGGGCAGAGAGAGAATCCCAAGTAGGCTCCATGATACAAACACAAAGTCCAACACAGGGCTTGAACTCACAAACCACGAGATCATGACCTGAGCCGAAATCAAGAGTCAGACGCTTAACTGAACCACCCAGGCACCTCTATGTAGTGAAAATTTTTAAGTTTTCACTTTTTGCCACTTTTCTATCTTACTACATGATGTTAATTGCTGTTCATCAGAGTTTTAAATAAAACTTAAATAAGACTCTATTTTTCAATGAAAGCATTTTGGGGGCACTTGGGTAACTCAGTTAAGCATCCAACTCTTGGTTTCACCTCAGGTCGTGATCTCACTTGAGCCCTGTGTCAGGCTCTGCATCAGTGGTGCAGATCCTGCTTCAGATTCTCACTGCCCCTCTGCTGCTCTCTTGCTCGCTCTCCTTCAAATAAACATAAAATTTTTTTAAAGCATTTTGATTCTCCACCATTGAAGATTTTACTTCATTTAACTGTATTTAAAGTAAGATGCTCTGTGTTATGAATTCTGTACTTATCTGTTGTGCAGAAGGGCATTGTATAAAGACTAGAAATACAGAAAATAAAAAGATATAAAGAATGGGACTACCAGTAGCAGCATAGAACAGACAATGAAGAAAATGACATTAAATGGAAATGACCATGCTGATTATATGGGAATATGTTGAAAATATTTTAGAGATACTTAGTGCTGATTCAAATATTTTTAGAGAGAAATTAGGCAACAACTAGCAGAAAAAGCTAAAGCTGGAGAATTAAAAGTTGTCAATGGAGCAGCAGCGTCCCAGCCTCCCTCAAAACGAAAACGGCGTTGGGATCAAACAGCCGATCAGACTCCTGGTGCCACTCCTAAAAAACTATCAAGTTGGGATCAAGCAGAGGTAATTTATTTTTGTTTTTTATGATTGTTATTATTTTTAGTTTATCCCTGTCATGTACTGTATTAGTCTACTCTTGGTGACCTAACAAGGGAACAGAGAATGGTGGCTTAAACAGTAGTCGTTTGTTTTCTCACAGTTCTAGAGGCTTAAAGTCAACCTCAGGGTGCCAGCAGGGTTGATGTCTGGTGAGCGTTCTCTTTTTGGCTTGCAGATGGTTGCCTTCTTGCTGTGTCCTCACATGGCCTTTTCTCTGTGTGCACATGGAGGGAGCAAGGGACCTCTGGTGTCTGTTCTAATGACATTGGTACTATCAGGTTAGGGCCCTAACCTTATGACCTTATTTAACCTAATTATCTCACTAAAGGCCCAATCTTTAAATACACATAGGTGGTTAGGGCTTCAACGTAAGTTTTGGGGGGAAGACACCGTAAAGTCCATAACCTGGAATAAAGGAATGTCCCTTTTGGAATATTAAAATAGATATTTCAGTACGTCACATTGTGGAGGTTAAGTATAATACAATGATCTTCCTTATTTTCTAGATGGATAATTTAAGCATCTGACCACAGGTGTCACATTGGCAGTGCTACTGCATTTCCTTGGTCAGTTTATTTTCCTAGAGAACCGTTTTGGGGGTTGTTTTTATTCTAAAGAATAAAAATAAAAATAAACTTTTCTTGAGCGCTCATTTATTTTTGAAGGAGAGAGGCAGAGCATGAATAGGGGAAGGGCAGAGAGAGAGGGAGACACAGAATTGGAAACAGGCTCCAAGCTCTAGCTGTCAGCACAGAGCCTGACACGGGGCTCACACTCATGAGCCATGAGATCATGACCTGAGCTGAAGTCAGATATTCAACCAATTGAGCCACGTAGGCACCCCTCAAAAATTTTTTTAATGTTAATTAATTATTTTTGAGAGACAGCACAAGTGGGGGAGGGGCAGAGACAGAGGGGGACAGAGGATCCAAAGCAGGCTCTGTGCTGACAGCAGTGAGCCCATGTGGGGCTCGAACTCATGAACCGTGAAATTATGACCTGAGCCGAAGTTGGACATTCAACAGACTCAGCAACCCAAGCACCCCTGTTTTAAAATGTTTAAAACTTGTGATAAAACATTAATAATGTAAAATTTGTCATTTTAACCATGTTTAAATGTACAATTTAGTGGCATTAATTACACTCAATGTTGTACAGCTGTCACCGCTATTTTCAAAATTTTTTCATCACCTTGAGCAAACTCTATTAAGCAGTAATTCTCTGTCTCTCTCACTCCCAGAGAATTTCTTTGTTATTTCAATCTTCTAATACCTTCTTAACAGCTCTTTATATGATGATATTAATTCCTATTTTTCCTTTTTAAAGTAGAAATAATTGAAAAACTTAAACATGTTCCCACTATGAAATCTACCAGTATGCCTGTTTCTGGTTTCATCTACTTTTTCTTTCTGTAATGAGGTGTTGATGCAACTTGAACAACTTCTGCTTATGTACTGTTTCCCATCTCTTCTTACTACTCAGAGACTTTTGTGTAACATCAGTTTTTTCTCTAGATTATTATCAGCAAACACATTTTACCTGTTTTCCTTTTAAAACCAGAAAACTACAGGAAACCATTCCTTGATCTTCACATCCCCTTCTAGCCATTTCTGACTTTTCACTGCAAAATGCTTTGAATGAGTTGTCTATACTTGCATTCTGCTTATCTGGTGTTTTGCTTGTACCACTCCACCAAAACATCTCTTGTCAAGGTCATTTGACCTCCTTTTGGTAAATCCATAGATCAAGTTTCAATCCTTATATCCTATACATATCATATCATTTCATTTATCACATATCAGTGATATTTGTTATCACTTGATTCCCTTTTCTTAGATTCTGAACTTGAGTTTCTCTTGATTCTCCTAATACTCTCCTGACTCCTGTCTTGTTGGTGAGATCTTCCTCGGCTTCCTTTAACTTTGGGGGTGTTCTAGTGCTCAGTCCTTGGACCTCTTTTCCATCTAAAAGCACTCCTTCCTCTCATTTCTATCTTCCTATACCATCTCCGTGAGACTACTCCCAGATTTACAAATCTATCCCATTCATGTCCTCTGTTCCTTGGACCTAACACTTATTTGGATGTTTAATAGGCATTTAATTTTTTTTTTTTTTTAATAGAGCATGAGTATGGGAGAGGGGCAGAAGGGGAGAGAGAAAGAATCTTAAGCATACTTCATGCTCAGCGCAGAGCCTGACGTTAAGACTTGATTCCACAACCTTGGAATCGTGATCTTAGCTGAAATTGAGAGTTGGACACCTAACCAACTGAGCCACCCAGGCACCCCAAAACTGTGGGAATTATAATGGATAATAGAATGAATTTATTTCCAGGGTGCCTGGGTGGCTCAGTCCGTTAAGTATCAAACTCTTGATTTCAGCTCAGGTCCTGATTTCTTGGTTAATGAGATTGAGCCCCGTGTCTGGTTCTGTGCTGACAGCACGGAGGCTGCTTGGGATTCTCTTTTTCCCTCTCCTAGCCTGCTTGTGTGTGTGCACATGCTTTCTCTCTCTCAAAATAAATGAATAAATACTTAAAAAATTTATTTCTTCCCTGATTCAGCAGGAGGAGCAGTTGCCAAGATGAGATTTTGAACAATTCATGTGCTTCATTCACCTAATTGAAAATTTCTCAACCCTGAGTGATAACATAAAATCTTTTTAAAAGAAAAAAACTGTTGAGTCTTAATTATGGTATTCATGTAAATTTGCAGGTGTAAAGCTGGGTAGAATTCTTGTGTTGGATAGAGAGCATCCAGCTTTAAAATAAATACATAAAGGTATATTACAAAACCTATATGGAATACTTGAGTCTTAAATCAAATTTTGTGTGGCTTACACTGAACCACCTGATAGTTTGATACTGTATTGTCTCCACTGTGCAGGTTGTTTTGTTATCATGGGCTGTCGGATGCCCTGAATCACCCACCACTTGTCTCTGTTCAAACTATAGTGAAACCTTTGGTTACTTCACTCCACTTCTAATCTTTTTTCACTAACAATCTTGTCAACTTCAGTTAGAATTATGCTACAAATGTGATTTTAAATCTCAAGGATTAAAATTATGTGGCAGTATCTACTTATGACCCAGGTGATCCAAAACATACTTATGTTAACTAAAAACACACACAAAATTGAACACAAACACAAAAATAGTGTTTCCTTAGTGTGAGAACTTCTAGGTATATGTCTCTAAACCTAGTTTGGGAAGTAGCAATGATATCATTAAAGCTGAAATGTTTAGATTGCAGATGGCAGACAGAGAAAGCTTAGTGGTTTTCTAAAAGCTACAGAGATATTAATGGCATATCCAAGGTTCATAACCCAAAATACATTTTTTTTAAGCTAGGGCTTTATTCAATCAAAACTGTTCAAAATTAAAACTTTACATTGTCTTTAGACATATTTGCTATGAAGTAGGTATCTTTTAAGCAGGGTAGTTTACTCTCATTTATACGGAAGAAGACTAAAACGTTTATTTGTTTACTATCTTTCTAATAGAAATTTTCTAGTTATTTTTATGTGAATGTGTAGGTGTGTGAAATAAAGGTATTTTTTTGCTTTGTTAAGACCCCCGGACATACCCCTTCCTTAAGATGGGATGAGACACCAGGTCGTGCAAAGGGAAGTGAGACTCCTGGAGCAACCCCAGGCTCAAAAATATGGGATCCTACACCTAGCCACACACCAGCGGGAGCTGCTACTCCTGGACGTGGCGATACGCCAGGCCATGCAACACCAGGCCACGGAGGTGCAACTTCCAGTGCTCGTAAAAACAGATGGGATGAGACCCCCAAAACAGAAAGAGGTACTTCTAGTGGAGTCTGGGTGTGTGTTTGGGTTAAGTATTGATTTGATGAGTGGTACATTTATAAGAGGAAATCTGTTTACACCTCTAGTCCTGGCTAGACAGATAAATAATCAGCTGCTTTGGGGACAGATAAAGGACTAAGCAGATCATATGCCTAATTCTTTTCCCTTCTTGAAAAGGTTTAATACTTATTTTAGGAAGAACATTAGGAGAAAGAAAAGATTGTAGACCATAACTTAGTTTTTTATTGTGATAAAATATACATAACATAAAATTTACCATTTTAACTGTTTTACGTGTACCATTCATTGGTGTTAAGTGCATTCATTTTTTTAAAAAACCAATTACTTTTTAATTTACATCCAAGTTAGCATATAGTGCAACAGTGATTTCAGGACTAGATTTCTTTTTTTTTTTTTCTTTTTTTCTTTTTTTTTAGGACTAGATTTCTTTTTTTTTTTTTTTTTTTTTTTTTTTTTTTTTTTTTCAACGTTTATTTATTTTTGGGACAGAGAGAGACAGAGCATGAATGGGGGAGGGGCAGAGAGAGAGGGAAACACAGAATCGGAAGCAGGCTCCAGGCTCTGAGCCATCAGCCCAGAACCTGACGCGGGGCTCAAACTCGCGGAGCGCGAGATCGTGACCTGGCTGAAGTCGGACGCTTAACCGACTGCGCCACCCAGGCGCCCCTAGGACTAGATTTCTTAATGCTGCTTACCCATTTAACCCATCACCCCTCCAGCAACCCTCTGTTTGTTCTCTATATTATTTTCTCTTATGTTTTGTTCCCCTGTTTTTCTATTATTTTTGCTTCCCTTCCCTTATGTTAATCTGTTTTGTATCTTAAATTTCTCATATGAGTGAAGTCATACGATACTTGTTTTTCTCTAATTTCGCTTAGCATAGTACTCTCTAGTTCTATCCATGTAGTTGCTAATGGCGAGGTTTCCTTCTTTTTGATTACCAAGTAATACTCCATTTGTGTGTGTGTACACACACACACACACACACACACACATCACATCTCTATCCATTCATCCATCGATGGACACTTGGGCTCTTTCTGTACTTTGGCTATTGTCAATAGTGCTGCTATAAACGTTGGGGTGCAATGACCCTTCGAAACAGCACTCCTGTGTCCCTTGGATGAATACCTAGTAGTGCAATTGCTGGGTCATAGAGTACTATTTTTAGTTTTTTGAGGAACCTCCATACTGTTTTCCAGAGTGGCTACACCAGTTTGCATTTCCATGTGTCTTGTTCTTTATAAGATTAGCTGTGGCAGGTTAAGACTTCATAGTACATCTGCTATATTTTTATAAAGAATTTTTAGTGATGGGGAGAGTGCTTAACATATAGTAGATGAAAGAAGCAGTATAGAATTGTATGTACAGAGTAATATCAACCGTATGGAGAAATGAAAAGTGGCTCAAGATGCATAAAGTGGTTGTCTCTGGGTTGTGATAGTATGCATGGTTAAAAAAATACTTTTGTGGGGCGCCTGGGTGGCTCATTCGGTTAAGCGGCCGATTTCGGCTCAGGTCACGATCTCGCGGTCCGTGAGTTCGAGCCCCGCGTCAGGCTCTGTGCTGACAGCTCAGAGCCTGGAGCCTGTTTCCGATTCTGTGTCTCCCTCTCTCTGACCCTCCCCCGTTCATGCTCTGTCTCTCTCTGTCTCAAAAATAAACATTAAAAAAAAAATTAAAAAAAAAATACTTTTGTTTTCTTACTCCTCAGTGGTTACTATGCTTTTGTAATCATTGGGAAAGAAAAAATGAAAGAGAATAAAGACGAAATGAAAATTAAAACTCTTAAGTGGGTCTGCATTTTAAGAATATCCTTTTTTTTAACTTGATCCATTTCAATATTAGATCTTTGAGAATACACTAATTTTTTGACAGTGGTTAAAATTTTATATTTATTTACTTTTTTTCTTTAAAGATACTCCTGGGCATGGAAGCGGATGGGCTGAGACTCCTCGAACAGATCGAGGTGGAGATTCAATTGGTGAAACACCAACTCCTGGAGCCAGTAAAAGAAAGTCACGTTGGGATGAAACACCAGCTAGTCAGATGGGTGGAAGCACTCCTGTTCTGACACCTGGAAAGACACCAATTGGCACACCAGCCATGAACATGGCTACCCCTACTCCAGGTAGAAACTTTCCCATTGGAAATACTTTTTACCGGAAATATTTTGAATGTTTTTCTCTGAGGTATTCTGTATGTTATTAATGTTTATTTTTAGCAAGAATGACCAGATATAAAAAGAAGTCTTGATTTGAGTTGATAATATAAAGCAATTATGAGGTTAACTGTTTTATATCCCAAGGACCTATGTAATGATAAAGACTTAACGCTATAGATTGTTACAGAAATTTGCTTTTTTTGGTAGGTCACATAATGAGTATGACTCCCGAACAGCTTCAAGCTTGGAGGTGGGAAAGAGAAATTGATGAGAGAAACCGTCCACTTTCTGATGAAGAATTAGATGCCATGTTTCCAGAAGGATATAAGGTAATGTGGTATTTATAATGTGAATTTTCTTTAAGTGTTCTTTGAAAAAATTAATTGGTCAGGTTTACATTGGCTTTGCCCAAATTTACTACTGCTAATTCTTTTAGCTATTTCCAAAAAGTAATAGAGTTGAAAAAACTGAATGATACAAAGCTTTTATTGCTTTTGGAAAGTGAGAAATTTCAAGGACTTCTAGGACCATACTTTGAGAACTTGCTGCCTTTGGGATATGGAATAGCTTGTTGCCTCAGTTCATCATAGTCTCAGGATTAAGCTCACATTAGATCATGGTTATTTTACTTTGTGTTTCACAAGATTTTGTGTATTTAAATTCATAGATTGCAAATGAACACAAAGAATATTGTTTTTACTGTATCAAGTTAATTTTGAGTTATAAAATGTACCTGGCATTCAGGGACCATTTGCTGGTCTAAAGGTAGTCTGTGGTCATATAGCTGGAACTAGATTCCGATGGCCTCTACAGAGCCTTATATTGCTGGTGCCCATTGCTTTTAAGAGTTTGTATATGTATGTTTTTCCCCCTTGTTAGTTTTGTATTAGAGTGTTTCAAGTGTGCATGAATTTCTGCTTTAAACTTCTTGTAGCCTCCACATAATGCTGTGGGTATAGACATTTCTGCAACTTACTGTTGACTTCCTGAATGTCTTCTCAGTTACAGTCATTGATTACCTTAATATCCATAGGAGATAAAAATCTTTCTTAGTGAATCTTAAGTAAATTTCTTGGTTTAATCAAATGGTGTATTTTATAGGACCTTGGTAAATATTTTGGTTTTAGTTTTTTGTTTTTTTTATTTTAGAGAGCACGAGCAGGGGAGAGGGGCAGAGGGAGAGAGAGACTCTTAAGCAGGCTCTGCACTGAGTGGACCAACACTGGGCTCGATCCCATGACGAGATCACGACCTGAGTTGAAATCAGGAGACGCTCAACTGACTGAGCTACTCAGGCACCCCAGATTTAGTTTTTATACATTTTGTCAAGCAACTTAAATACTAAGATTCTTGCTTTTATGGTGCAGAGATTTGTATGAATCTAAATTTTAACTTTATTAAAATTAACCCTTTATATATTATGTGTACTTTGTGAACTTATTTCCATTTATGACATGTCGGCTCACCAACATGTTTATATAGATTAATGTTTGAGAGTGATCAGAATTTTATAAGCCTGCTTCATGTATCTCCTCATTTCCCCACATTACTAATATTCTTAATGTGCTTTTTAATCAGCAAATGAGAAATGTCTGTCATACAGATTTAAAAAAAATTTTTTAATGTTTATTCCTTTTGAGATAAAGAGAGAACAAGAATGAGGCGGGGAGGGGTAAAGAGGGAGGGAGACACAGAATCTGAAGCAGGCTCCAGGCTCTGAGTTGGTCAGTACAGACCCTGATGCGGTGCTCAAACTCCTGCACTGTGAGATCATGTGACCTGAACTGAAGTTGGATGCTTAACCCACTGAGCCACCCAGGTGTCCCTGTCATACAGATTTTAAATGATAGAACAAGCAGGAAGCTTCTTAGCTAATAAACTGTTAAGATATTTTAAATACAAATATTACTGTGTTATTTTATAAAGTCAAGAAAATCCTAAACTGTCTTTTAACTGTATTAGGTACTTCCCCCTCCAGCTGGTTATGTTCCTATTCGAACTCCAGCTCGAAAGCTGACAGCAACTCCAACGCCTTTGGGTGGTATGACTGGTTTCCACATGCAAACTGAAGATAGAACAATGAAAAGTGTTAATGACCAACCATCTGGGAATCTGCCATTTTTAAAACCTGATGATATTCAGTACTTTGATAAACTTTTGGTAAGTGATAATAGCAGAACTGAAATACCATTTTTTATTTAGGACTTACAAATCACAGTATCTTAATCTAACTGCATTTTCTTTTTGTTTTGCTGTTAGGTTGATGTTGATGAATCAACACTTAGTCCAGAAGAGCAAAAAGAGAGAAAAATAATGAAGCTCCTTTTAAAAATTAAGAATGGAACACCTCCAATGAGAAAGGTAAGTACTAGTTCATTACATCGTCATGTTCACTATAGTTTTATGTTTAGAAATTTATAATTAATCTCTTCATCTTTACCATGGGCATAGTGTAAGGGAAAGAAAGGTGTAGTATGAAGGATTTAATTTTTTTAATCAAACAGCTTTATGCTAATACAGATGCTGAAAAATGAGATTCTCCTTTTTGTTCTCCGGGCCTTTTTATAAATTTTTTTTTTAAGTTTATTTATTTTGAGAGATGCAGAGATCTGCAAGAGCGCTAGCCAGGGAGGGGCAGAGAGAAAGGGAGAGAGAGAATTTCAAGCAGGCTCCATCTTAGAAACTGTGAGATCATGACCTGAAGCAAAATCAAGAGTCAGATGTGACTGAGCCAC
Organism: Lynx canadensis; assembly: GCF_007474595.2. NCBI lineage: Eukaryota > Metazoa > Chordata > Mammalia > Carnivora > Felidae > Lynx > Lynx canadensis. The sequence continues at coordinate 183,331,663 of NC_044310.1, read as the reverse complement.
TCAGACGCCCCTCTAACTTCAGAGTAATTTGATGGGAATGCACTTATGCTAATGTGTAAGATGTCTGTGAAGTTTATACTAAAAATATTAAGGTAAAGAAAATCATGGAGTAATTAGTTCTTTCAGAATGCTTAATTATAAGGGAATATACCTTCTACTCTTTTTTTTCCCCCCCAGGCTGCATTGCGTCAGATTACTGATAAAGCTCGTGAATTTGGAGCTGGTCCTTTGTTTAATCAGATTCTTCCTCTACTGATGTCTCCTACACTTGAGGATCAAGAGCGTCATTTACTTGTGAAAGTTATTGATCGAATATTATACAAACTTGATGACTTAGTTCGACCATATGTGCACAAGGTGTGTTGTTCTAATTAGTGTTTCTAATAGTTGGATAATTTTTAATATAAAAACAATTAATGGATTTCTTAAGTCACTTATTATTTGTGAAATTTAAAAAATTCTTAAAAGGTAATAGCTGATGCATGCATTCACAACAAAAAAGGGAAATTTCACCCCCCTGTAAGACACTCCACAGAGTTAACCAATATTATATTTATATGTCCTTTTAGACCTTTTTCTTTGCACAAGTATATATCACACGTATACAAATGTATGTGTGTAGATATTGAAGGAACTTTTTGTCATCTTGATTAAAATGGTTTCATATTATTCATACTTTTTCATTTACTTTTATTGGTATTATGTTAGGGTAAGAAAAGATACATGTCTGTAGCATGCCATTTGGTGTTAAGGACCCATCTTTTTGCTGGTGGTAATAATGGCTTAGAATTGTTAAATGAAGATCAGTGTAGTTTTTTTTTTTATGAATTTTTTTTTTAATTTTTTAATGTTTGGTTTTGAGAGAGAGAGAGAAAGAGTAAGTGGGGGAGGGCAAAGAGAGAGGGAGACACAGAATATGAAGCAGGTTCCAGGCCCTGAGCTGTCAGCACAGAGCCCGATGTGGGGCTTGAACCCACGAGACATGAGATCATGACCTGAGCCAAAGTCGGATCCTTAACTGACTGAGCCACCCAGGCGCTCCAGAAGTTGTTATTTTTTTAAATATTGAATATTTGTTACTCTGTGATGAACAGTTCTCCCCAGTTTTTATATGGGGTTTAAAATTGTGTAATTAAAATTTTTAATTGTCCCTTGTTACAAAGTCCTGGTAATTATAAATTTCCTAGCAAAATATGTTTTGTATGCTTGTGTGTATAAATTACATAAATGACCTATAATAAAGTTTTTTCAATATGTATTTAATTTTCTTACACGAGTATGACATTAGTAATTGGTGTGAAAGTGTAGCTCTTTTTCTTTTTTAGATCCTTGTGGTCATTGAACCATTGCTAATTGATGAAGATTACTATGCTAGAGTGGAAGGTCGAGAGATTATTTCTAATTTGGCAAAGGTAATTTACATTATATTTCTAGAGAAGAAAGTTTTGTATCCATTGATGGGATTATTTGATTATAGAAGGAAAGCGTTGAGGGTTAATGTTATCAGCTGATGAGTGTCCTTCTTGACTTTTTAGGCTGCTGGTCTGGCTACTATGATCTCTACCATGAGACCTGATATAGATAACATGGATGAGTATGTTCGTAACACAACAGCTAGAGCTTTTGCTGTTGTAGCCTCTGCCCTGGGCATTCCTTCATTGTTGCCCTTCTTAAAAGCTGTGTGTAAAAGTAAGAAGTCCTGGCAAGCGAGACACACTGGTATTAAGATTGTACAGCAGATAGCTATTCTTATGGGCTGTGCCATCTTGCCACATCTCAGAAGTTTAGTTGAAATCATTGAGCATGGTAAGTTGTGATATAACTTCGTCTCTTTAAAAATTATTTTTACTTATTAAAAAAGTTTTTTTTTAATGTTTATCTTTGAGAGCGAGAGAGAGAGAGACTGAGTTTGAGCAGGGGAGGGGCAGAGAGACGGAGACAGAATCTGAAACAGGTTCCAGACTCTGAGCTGCCAGCATAGAGCCCGATGCAGGGCTTGAACTCAAGATGAGCAGTGAGGTCATAACCTGAGCCAAAGTCAGATGCTTAACCGACTGAACCACCCAGGCGCCCCATTACTTCATCTTTTGTAAAATAGGTGTCCTGAAATTTGGGCTACTGATTTGGAGAGATAAATGGAAGGGTTCTACCTACAAAAACCCCATGTAATTTGTGATGGGGTTTATTACGTTATCTGCTAATAGGCTTTGGTTCATATTGGCTTTTGTCTAATTTTGTCTAGTATGAACAGATTCTTCATTTTGACTAAATAATGAGCTTGTGAAAATTAAGTAATGTTGTCACTTAGTTACAACCTGTGTTTGGTTTTTTCTAGGTCTTGTGGATGAGCAACAGAAAGTTCGGACCATTAGTGCTTTGGCCATTGCTGCCTTGGCTGAAGCAGCAACTCCTTATGGTATCGAATCTTTTGATTCTGTGTTAAAGCCTCTATGGAAGGGTATCCGTCAACACAGAGGAAAGGTAGGTTTGGTTCACCAGATAGATTTTATTTTTCTTTTCATTTCCACTCATTGAAGTTAAGGCAATTAAATCTAACTTACTAAGTATACATATTTTTTTTTACTTTAAAATAGGGTCTGGCTGCTTTCTTAAAGGCTATTGGCTATCTTATTCCTCTTATGGATGCAGAATATGCCAACTACTATACTAGAGAAGTGATGTTAATCCTTATTCGAGAATTTCAGTCACCTGATGAAGAAATGAAGAAAATTGTGCTGAAGGTAAGTATTCCAAATTGTTGTCATGGATTGGTTCACGTAAATTGGGTGTGTTTCATGGTTCAGAGAATGTTAAAGCCCAAAACTATTTAACTATTGTTAAACCAAGACTGTATTTACTACTATTTTTTAACCTTTTAGGTGGTAAAGCAGTGTTGTGGAACAGATGGTGTAGAAGCAAACTACATTAAAACAGAGATTCTTCCTCCTTTTTTTAAACACTTCTGGCAACACAGAATGGCTTTGGATAGAAGAAATTACCGACAGGTAAACTTTTCATTGTAAAAAATATTTTATCTTTTTTTTTTTTTTTTTTAAGAGTGAGCATGAGTTGGGGAGGGGCAAAGGAAAAGGAAGAGAGAATCTTAAGCAGGTTCCACACCCAGTGCAGAGCCCACCATGGGGTTTAAGGGGCTCTATCTCAGGAACGTGAGGTCATGACCTGAGCCAAAATCAAGAGTCAGACACTTAACTGAGCCACTCAGGCCCCCCGTAAAACATATTTTCAAAGGGTGCCTGGCTGGCTCAGTTGGTAGAGCATATGACTCTTGATCTCAGGGTTGTGAGTTGAAGCTTCGTATTGGTCATGGAACCTACTGAAGAAAATATTTTTAAATAATCTTTTCAACTAATTCTTTAGTTAATTTGAATGAATATTAAACATTGTTTTTGCCCTGGTCTCAAAATATGTACTTGATTATAAAAGGAGATGTATTTAGTCAGCTAATTAACTTCCATTTTGATTTTGCATTCTAGGATAAATACTCAACTATGAATTAATGTCTTTGTCTAGTTAAAAGAAATACTTAATCTGGGCTAGGTGAAACATGAGTACAATCTTACCTTAAATCATTTTGACTTACTCTCACATTTATGTTTTTTGGGTTACCTTTTTCTTAAAAGTTTTTGAAACCGGAATTAACTGTTCTCAGCCTATTTGCTGGCTTGGATAATACCTAAAAGGTTTCTTTCCTCCTGTCTTTAGTTAGTTGATACTACTGTGGAATTGGCAAACAAAGTAGGTGCAGCAGAAATTATTTCCAGGATTGTGGATGATCTGAAGGATGAAGCTGAACAGTACAGAAAAATGGTGATGGAGACAATTGAGAAAATTATGGGCAACTTGGGAGCAGCAGATATTGATCATAAACTTGAAGAACAGTTGATTGATGGTATTCTTTATGCTTTCCAAGAACAGACTACAGAGGTAATGATACAGATTATTACAACAAATTGCTGCTGACCTTCATATTTGTAAAACACATTACTTTTCAACCTAATAATTATCACTGAAAAGTAATTGAATTTGAAATTTTAAAAATGCTCATGTTCTCATTTCAGTTGTCTATGATTTAAATTTTTTAGATTTGATTTTGTTAAATTAATCTTAGTATATTTAAAATTTGTTTTAATGTTTTATTTTTTTGAGAGAGAGAGAGAAAGTACAAGTAGAGAAGGGGCAGAGAGAGAGGGAGACACAGAATCTGAAGCAGGCTCCAGGCTCTGAGTTATCAGCACAGAGCCCAACACAGGGCCTGATCCCACGAACCATGAGGTCACGACCTGAACCGAAGTCGGACGCTGAACCGACTGAGCCACCCAGGCACCTCTGAATATTAGTATATTTAAACTATTCGGGCACAAACTGAATTGTAGTTTCAATGAATGTAGTTTTTAAATTTAACGTAGCTTTTCTTTTTTTAGGACTCTGTAATGTTGAATGGCTTTGGCACAGTGGTCAATGCTCTTGGCAAACGAGTCAAACCTTACTTGCCTCAGATCTGTGGTACAGTTTTGTGGCGTTTAAATAACAAATCAGCAAAAGTTAGGCAACAGGCAGCTGACTTGATTTCTCGAACTGCTGTTGTCATGAAGACTTGTCAAGAGGTAAACTTTTCTATCAGATTCTTATTTTCCCACCAAATAGTTCCATGTGAATAGTAACATTTTAACTTTTTTTTTTTATTATTATTACAGGAAAAATTGATGGGGCACTTGGGTGTTGTTTTGTATGAGTATTTGGGTGAAGAGTACCCTGAAGTATTGGGCAGCATTCTTGGAGCGTTGAAGGCCATTGTAAATGTAATAGGTATGGAATTTGCTGGTCATGAAAGAATTTTTTTATTTTGTTTTTTTAAGTTTGTTTTTTTGAAAGTAAGATACAGAATCACATTTAGGAATTGAGTAATGATGTCTGATACATGGTTTTAAGCACTTCAAAATCATAGTTAAGTCAGGATGTCACGAAAGTTGTTTCCTAAAACTCATTTATATTGTACTTTAAACAGAAAAGAGGGCAAGTTTAGGACCTGTAAAGAGAGGTGAGAATAGTTACCAACTCAAAAAACTTTGAAGTCATGGAATAGAGAATCCTAATAAAAACAGTGTCTCACCTGAAACGTATTTGAAAGGTGTGAGGAAACAATGCTGAAGTTTTAGTTTTAGGAGACGAAATATTGTATATTTCTTTACCCTTGAATTAATAAATGATTATGGCAGGTTTTTCTGTTTGCTGTCATGTTTCAGGAACATAACCAGAGAGAAAAGTGGATTTATCAAGTTGTTGTCTCATTTTTATTTATATCCAATTCTTTATCCATTCAGTTTTCTAACCCAAAGCAAAACACAAGTACATTACAAATGTCCCCTTGGGTATGGAGAGCAAAGCTTTCATTATTTAAGAAAATTATGATGTAGCAAACAAATGGTCTCTTCTCTTTAATCTTTAGTTGAACATGACTTCTGCAAAAGTAACTTCTGTATGGTTAAGAAGAGCCAAAATAACCTAGCAGGAGGTCAGAATAGCTGACTGATAGCCACTGTTTTTCTCATTTTAGTAAGGGGTTTTTATGCAGTATAGGAGATCTTTGAACCATTGCATTGACATGTAATCCCCAATTTAGCCCTGTCTTCTATACTTGAAGATAGCTACTTGCCAAAAATCAGTTACTTGGCCACTTAAGGGGCTCTGGTTTGCAGGGAGTTGTAAACCATATTGTTGGTCAGGGAAACATGGGAAAAGCAATGGAGAGAGAATCAGAACAAGCAGTTCTAGTTAGAGCAAGAGCCCCTGCCAGCTGCCTCCTTTTTTCTCTCTTCATAGGTGTAAATACCATCCAAGTATGCCCTGCATTGCAGGGAGACTGGAGATCTGTTTGTTTTGCAGTTAAAGGGTAAGGGGGCCCTTTCTGGAAAATTTTGCTTTAATTTACATGTCTGCCTCTGGCTTATATTGTTGTGTATGGCCGGAACATAAACTGTCCCCATATTTAAATATGAGTGTACAAATACATTTCAGAACCAAATAAAACTCTTCTGTTGTTGAGTATCCATCATTTTTTAAATCACTTCACTAATTTCTTTTCATTTCTATGCATAATCAGAAGTTGTTAATAAAAAGTTAAAAACAATTCTGAGTCTGGTCAGAATATGGGGCTTTTTCTTTCCATAGGCAGCTGTAAGTTTATATTTATGCCTAGTCATCTATATTACATTGCTAAGTAAAAGGTAAAATGAACAAGTTATAGTTCAAATGTTTATTGATAGTGTGTTGACTTCTATTAAATAGGTATGCATAAGATGACCCCACCAATTAAAGATCTCCTGCCTAGACTCACCCCCATCTTAAAGAACAGGCATGAAAAAGTACAAGAGAATTGTATTGATCTTGTTGGACGTATTGCTGACAGGTAAGCAGATTACCTAAACATTTTTATGAACAGTATCGGTTTTTACGTTTAGCTCCTTTTTTATTCACTTTGCAAATATGTTTAATGTTGCTAATACAAACATATATGGTAAGACTATCCAGTGAAATGTTCTGTGAAATTTCAATTTGAGATGGTGATTAGAGGTGGCAATATAATTTTTAAGATTACTGCTTAAACTGAGTAGATAGTCATGTTTTGAGAACTGAATTTGCAAGTTTACCTTCTAAAATTTCTTATTATCAGAATTAACTTTTTTCTTTTTAAATTAGGGGAGCTGAGTATGTGTCTGCGAGAGAATGGATGAGGATTTGTTTTGAGCTTCTGGAGCTCTTAAAAGCTCACAAAAAAGCTATTCGTAGAGCCACAGTCAACACATTTGGTTACATTGCAAAGGCCATTGGGTGAGTATTACTTACTTTTATGTATGTATTTTTAATTTTGTAATAAACCCACTGTGTTGAAAAATGCTTTTATTTCTGTAGTAATCTCTAAAAGTGTGGTGTGAATAATGCAGGTGAGAAAGCATATCGTTTAACACTGACCTCCAGTTTTTGAAATGTTTTCTTAAATTTTAAATTGAATTAAAATGTATGGAGAGTTTTAAAATTTATTTTAATCACACCTCAGGTATTTTCAGAAAGGAAAACAGTACCATCTTTAGAATAATTTCAGATTTTAGCTGGTCCCTTTCAGGTATTGTTTAAAATATTAAGGGCAGTTCTTAATAAAACAATGAGCATAATTCAGGTCTCATGTTAATACTTTGTGTTTTTAAAATATTTTTCTAAAGCGAATCCACAGACAACTGAAATTATAACTAGTAGATAATTTGTGGTTATTTGCTCATCTCATCAGAACCAAACTAGAAGAAGTAGTCATTGTACAAAATGAGATACCACACATACATGTGGTTTAATAACAAAATATTTTTAAGCAATACAACATAATAAAACCCAGATTAATTAGAGTCTCCTTACCCCCTCCCTGTCTTTTGGTAGCAGTAGTAGAATAATTTATTTCAGCGGTGGTATAGTTAAGACTTTTGCAATGAATAGCTTTTGTGCTTTTTTAGCTTCAGTGTCTGTGGTGAAATAAATGCTTAGTGAATAGATGTTACAAAGGTGTGTGGGCGGGAAGGCAAGAAAAGAAAAGTAGATTATGTATTGAGGCATGAGAGACCACAGTTTGGATACTACTGCCTAGCTCTGGTGGCCATGTTTTGACCAGTCTAGAATTGTTCAGTCTAAAACTTCTTTATATTTTAGGAAGTTCACTAAAGACTAAAAATTACATTTGAAAATTACTAACCATTTGAATTTTTTTCTTCAACATATATTTTAATTTGATGAAGTTTTTAAGTAGAAATAAGTACCGGTGCTAAGTGACATTATTGTATTTAATCATAAAATTACAAAGTTGCCAATAATTATTTACCATAAAGTTTTATTCCTTTACTTTTTTTTCTTTCCAAAATTTGATTTACAATCTGACAGATTGCTGACACATTTATTTTTTTCAGTCCTCATGATGTATTGGCTACACTCTTAAACAACCTCAAAGTTCAGGAAAGGCAGAACAGAGTTTGTACCACTGTAGCAATAGCTATTGTTGCCGAAACGTGTTCACCCTTCACAGTACTACCTGCCTTAATGAATGAATACAGAGTTCCTGAGCTGAATGTCCAAAATGGAGTCTTAAAATCACTTTCCTTCTTGTTTGAATATATTGGTGAAATGGGAAAGGACTACATTTATGCTGTAACACCATTACTTGAAGATGCTTTAATGGATAGGTAAGTGACCTGAATTAAATGCAAGAAAGAAATCGTTATAATTCTTCCTTTATTTTAGAACTTATTGAAATAATTATTATGTGACCTATTTGTTAGTGATGCAGTTAAAGAAGGGGGAATATGAGACTGAATTTTTATGGAAGTGAATATGACCATTCTCTCCAAATAACATGTATGCTATAGTGGATCCCCAAATTTTCTTTTTTAGGTGCTCCCTCCCCTTTTAAGCCCCCCTTTCATATCTTTAGACTAAAATACATTTTGAAAAGCAGTGATTGGTAAACTTTTGTTTTAAAAATTAATTGAAGTCATGGGGTGCAGGGGCAGTTCAGTTGGTTGAGCATCCAACTCTTGATTTCAGCTCAAGTCATGATCCCAGGATCATGTGATGATCAAACTTCAAATCCACGCTTAGCGTGGTGCCTGCTCGGGATTCTCTCTCCCCTTGCTCCTCTTCCCCAGGTGTGTACTCTCTCTCTAAAATAAAGGACAAGGAAAGAAATTAATTAAAGTCAAATATAGTTGGAGGAAATGATGAGCATGAGCTTATTGGTGTGGCAAAGAGACCTGATCTATTTAGCTTTTTATTAGTGCATGCGAAGCAAAGATTATTATTAGGCTTTGTAACTACTGAACATAGTTATATTATTCCCATTTTAGGCCCCCAGTTATTCAGACATTGACCACTGATACAGGACTGCTTGAGTTATTTGATAGATTCCTGATACCTTTAACTATCTGGACCGACATACAGCTTTAAACACCAAAGTAATTCATGTAAAGAAAGGTTCAGGGTCCAGGTAGTAAGGGAAGGGGTGCTTGGGTAGCTCAGTCACTTGAACATCTGATTTTTGTTCTTTGGCTCAGTCCATGATCTCTCGGTTCATGAGTTCAAGCCCCATGTCGGGCTCTGTACTGACAGCTCAGAGCGTGCTTGGGATTCTCTCTCTACTTCCCCCTCCCCTTTCTCTCTCTTCTCAAAATAAATAAACAAAAAAGTCCCAAGTTGTAAGGGAAATGACTGTTTTAGCTCTTTATTTTTCAGGAAAGATAAGGTATCCAAATTAGAAATAATTCAATTAGTCTTGTGTACACATTAAAGTTACTTATTCATGACGTTCCAAAAGGGAGGCTTAACAGGATCAACAAGTTACCAACAAGGTATAAATGCATGCAAGACATAGAGACAGACTAACAATCAGGTTCTGTAAAAGTCTAGCCACCTGGGGCCCAGTAAATCAGAAGCATATTGTTCCATATTCCTCAGTGAGGTGTGCCTGACCATCAGAGTGCAGCCATCAAAGTATGTGACCTGCAGTTAAAATTTATATTCTATGGGGGCGCCTGGGTGGCGCAGTCAGTTGGTCGTCTGACTTCAGCCAGGTCACGATCTCTCGGTCCGTGAGTTCGAGCCCCGCGTCAGGCTCTGGGCTGATGGCTCAGAGCCTGGAGCCTGTTTCCGATTCTGTGTCTCCCTCTCTCTCTGCCCCTCCCCCGTTCATGCTCTGTCTCTCTCTGTCCCAGAAATAAATAAACGTTGAAAAAAAAAATTAAAAATAAAATAAAATAAAATTTATATTCTATGTACTATTTTTTTCTTAAATTTTTTAAATGTTTATTTACTTTTGAGAGACAAAGCATGAGTGGGGGAGGGGCAAGGAGAGGCTGCCTGCTGAAGCAGGCTCCAGGCTCTGGAGCCCAACACGGGGCACGAACCCATGAACTGGGAGATCCTGACCTGATCCGAAGTTGGCCACTAAACTGACTGAGCCCCCCACGCGCCCCTCTGTGTACTATTAAGTTGAGGTGTAACTTGTCAAAAACTTCCAAATGAAAAGAAACAAATACCTTTGGGAAATTGATTAATGAGGAATGCTGCTTTACTATAAAGTGTACTTGATTAAGTGTTTTTATAGTAAGTAAGAAATCAGGATGCTAGCAAGTTCAGTGTTTTTTCTTCTGTCTTTAAGGTGTTGTTACCTTTGAGGGCAAAGTGTATGAACTTGTTGTTTATACTCATCACCAACTTATCTGATGTTTTTCCCAGCTGAGTCACTGTAGAATAAATAACTCCATGATTTGTCATAAATTCAGTTAACATGGGAGATGATAGAATTCTTACTCTGTTGGTTTGAAAAAATTTTTGGTCCTTCTCCCCAAATTGCATTTTTGAATGAAACTTAAAATTTACAAGGGAGGGGTTTTAATTTTAATTTAGTTGTCTCTTATATAGCAGTGTTGAATCACTTTTCAAGTCTATTAAATTGATAAGAGTTTAAAATGAGATTACTGTTATTCATATCTAAGAGTCATGTATCCCCTCTTTAGTAGCATAGTAAAAGTGCACTGCACAGGGCTCTCTTGCTCATATTCCTTTCAAAGGTTAATTGGGAATTATTTATTTTTGAGCCACAGTGAAGTTTGTGTCATTAAAGTAAAAATTCTCAAGGGGAATCCTGAATCTGATACAGAATGTTGTATATTCTAAAGGCATTTTATATCAGGTACATAAAGTATGAGATGTTTGCATTTGTTCCCTGCACCGAATTTGTAATTTAGTTTCAAATTAGGACAGGTAAGTGTTTCCTGTAAAACTAAGACCATTTTAACAAGAGGGTTTTTCTTTTTCCACCTGCTACAGGGACCTTGTACACAGACAGACGGCTAGTGCAGTGGTGCAACACATGTCACTTGGGGTTTATGGATTTGGTTGTGAAGATTCACTGAATCACTTGTTGAACTATGTATGGCCCAATGTGTTTGAGACATCGCCCCATGTAATTCAAGCAGTTATGGGAGCCCTGGAGGGCCTGAGAGTTGCTATTGGACCATGTAGAATGTTACAGTATTGTTTACAGGTAAGGTTAAGATTTTTAAAAGGTTACTCCATTAAAAAAAAAAAAAATTAGTTGAATTAAGTCACTGTTCTTAATTATGAGTAGGCTAGTTTGTACCATATGGGAAAACAGTTGTGGGGGGAGAAGAGATTAGATTTTGTCTTAGGTTGTTGCAATTTTGTGCCTTTGTCAGGTTTTTTTCTCTTAAAGAGAAATGTTTGGAATCCCGTCTTTATGGTTTGTTGGTTAGTTGTGCTAAGGTTATATATGTTACTGAAAATTGAAATAATATAACCTTCTAATTACTCTAGGGTTTGTTTCACCCGGCCCGGAAAGTCAGAGACGTGTATTGGAAAATTTACAACTCCATCTACATTGGTTCACAGGATGCTCTCATAGCACATTACCCAAGAATCTACAATGATGATAAGAACACCTATATTCGTTATGAACTTGACTATATCTTATAACTTTATTGTTTATTTTGTGTTTAATGCACAGCTGTTTCACCTCTTAAACTTGCTTCGATTTGGTGATGTAAACTTTTAAACATTGCAGATCAGTGTAGAACTGGTCATAGAGGAAGAGCTAGAAATCCAGTAGCATGATTTTTAAATAACTTGTCTTTGTTTTTGATGTTAAACAGTAAATGCCAGTAGTGACCAAGAACACAGCGATTACACACACTATACTGGAGGAATTTCATTTTTAATTCATCTTTATGAAAATTTAGAATTCATTCCTTGTGTTTAAAGGGAATGTTTAATTGAGAAATAAACATTTGTGTACAAAATGCTAACTTGTGTGTGTTTTTTGAACATGACTTGTAAAATGCGGAACTTTGATAAAGTATTGGTTTGTGTAGAGTAAGTGGCTTAATTTTATTTTCTGTTACCTGGTTTATAGAAAGTAGTTAGCAGAATATAAACTATATAAAGTGATGGCATCTTTGTCCAATTCCATTGTTCTGTTGATAATGACATCAAGAAGAGTAGTAGCTTTGGGGGTTGTTCACCTCAAACTAGCACAACTGTTCTATCACCGTAGAGAATATAGCATCTTTGCTAACCTGTATTGAGTAATAATATTTTGCACTTACATAGCGCCTTTCATCTCTTGATTTCTCAAAATGCTTTATGAACATGTTTAGGAGAAATGATTTAAGTCATATCTAACTCTTGAGTCTGTGTCTAGAAAGTGGGTAAGGTATCTACTTTGAAACTGCTTTCTACTTAAGTATTGCTAATAGAATAAGACAATCTTTGGGCTCTTTCCCATGTCATAAGCCAGTACTCAACAATGTATTCAGTAAATACTTGTTGAACACTTAAACTGTATACCAGCCACTGTGCTTAGTGTAGGGGATGCAAAGGTGCTTTTGACCTGCCCCTTGCCCTTAAGAAATGCAGTATAATGGAAAAGGGGAGACACATCTAGTTGCGTATTACGTACTGTGTTATTACACAATTGCAGCAGCTAAAATGTCTAGGTTTGCTTAGATCTATAGATGTTAAGCGTAAGTTGGAACACCATTTAATTTTAGAGGAACTAAGCATTAAGGTAGTGCTTACCATATTTTGGCAACTACTTTAAATATATTTTCAGCTTTTCCCAGAAATCCGACCAAAAATTTCTTCATTTTAGTACTTTGACTACCCATAGCAGTTTTGCCTCCTTATTTTAGTACTTTGGTGAACTCGAATGGGAAATGAGATTCTACAGCAGAGTATGCATGGGATGGCTCTGCTACTTTAAGTAAAACTGTTACACTGTGACTAAGGAGTTTGTGCCTCCAACGGTTAACACTTAGTGCTTCCTGTGTTGGAGGCTCACATGACAGTTTGTAATTGCCTGACTTTTACAATATGAATACTGAGCAGTAAAGGACTCTTCAGGCAGAAGTTGTAACTCCTTATTGTTCCTTGTGTAACATTGTGACAACATGTCAGCGTGTCCTAGAACACAATTTTCCAGATCATCTTTTTATTCTTTGAAGTTTTTGTAACAGTAGCCCCCATTATAACTTTACATCTTACTATTCCTTGTAGTTTATGTCAAATGACCTTCAGTAATTTCTAATCATGAAAATTGCAGAAAATGGTTTCGAAGCCAGAATTTGGTTTTAAACTGGTCTTGGAAAAATTTAGTTGTATTTTCACCTCAAGAAGTTGGGTAACTTCAATTTTCTTGGGCCCTTCCTGTTTATGGAAAACATATCTGCTTTGTAGTGGCAAAATGGAGCAAAAGAGACCGCTTTATATGACTTTTACTGATGCAAATCATTTGAAGGCAGGTGAGGGAAATACAGCTATGACCTTAAAGGATGGGACCAAATAGAGGCTCATAGGTGTTTGGATAATTTTATATGCTTATTGAATAAGGAAAGCATTTTGTGATACACTCATGTGAAAGACGCTATGTGAAGTTTTAACTCGTTCAAAGACTTTCTCACTTTCTTTTGGTGTTTCTTAAAGCCAAACTTAAGCAGGAAGAAAATGTTCTTAAGGGATGACAGTGGGTGGGTTTTTCTGTGGGCTTTTGTTGGTTTTTCTGTGGGCCCTCTAATGGAATTGATCTCTTTGGCTGTTCAATTTTTTCATATTGTATTTTTAAAATTTGTTGTACGGTGCCCTGTGAGCATCAAGTACCACCAGATGAATAAAACTTATTATATCTAAAGTCTTAGACCAGTTTTTAATCTTAGTTGACTATCGTTGTTGCACTACAGTGTTGTGGTTGTGCCATTTAAATAATATTGCTCTTTGGGTGGTTTTCCAGAAAAGGGAACTTCATAATGAAAAATCAAGAACTTTTTCTTTAAATTAAGAAACTGAAAACAATAGTGCCGCCCTATCTATGGGTTTAATTGCTTGACTCTTTGGTTTCTAGTGCTTCTTAAATCCCTTAGGTTAAAGGAAATAGAAACTACAGCTATTACAATTTTTCAGTTTTGGCATACTGACATTTTCGGTTAGATAACCTTTTCATTGTAGGGATCCTGTCCTGACAGATGCCAGTAGCACCCACCCCAGTTGTGACAACTAAAAATGCCTCCAGATCATGCCTCGTGTCCCTTGCAGGGCAAGATTTCCCTAGGTTGAGAACCATTCAGACTTGTTTAAACAGGATAAAATTAAAGCATGATGTATAAAGCATTTTCATTTTGGGCAGCATTTGCCTAGGAAGTGACTAGAAATACTATTTCACAAATACTTAAACACCTACCTTGGGTTAAGTGCCACACAGGTCTTGGGGAAAGCAAGATGAAAGCATGTAAGATGCCAACTGACCTCAGGTCCTCAGAGCAGCTTGTGGTCCAGGTGGAGCCAAGTGTGGAGTGCAGGGGCAAGAGTGCCAGTGGCTCAGTGTTCTACTTGGAATGCAGTTCAAGGCCCAGCTTGTCACCTGTTGGGAGAAAGAGGCCAGGCAGGGAATGGAGCCTTTCCCCTTTTTAAAAGAGATATGGATATGAAGCCATAGATTTTAAGGTGATATGATAGAGAATTTAGATTTGCAAGGCAGTCAAGGTTTATAGGCAGGAGGGAGTAAGTAAACTATAGGGAGTGTAGGTCAGCGACATTTCTAGTGTTCATTCTAGGAAAACTTAAAAATTCTTAATAGTTTATTTTATAATCTAAAAAGACTATGAAAGAATATGCTTATGTATCATGTTGGACATAAGCTTTTTTTTTTTTTTTAATGGCCTAATACATTTTTTTTTGGAAGGAGATTTGTAATAAGTTAGTGAATGAGAAACTGAAGGAGATCTATAGTCTGAAGTCTTACCCTGGAATACGTTTGTCCTGGGCCAGAAACTCACAAATAGGAAAAATTGTTCATTGTTTCTGTGTCTAACTCTGCTCTAAACTTTAAAATTTCAAATATTGAGAAAAGTTGGAAGAGTGGTACAATGAACACCTGTCAGTGTATCCTCCACCGAAATCTAGCAATTAAAATTTTGCGAAATTACTCTATTTTTTTAAATAGTGTATTTTTAGGAAAGTTTTCTGTCAATGTTACTATAGAAAAATTTGGAACTATAAGACAGAAGGGGGCTGATGAACAAGAGAAAACAGATAACTGAGTTTCTTGTGGAAAGAGGTGGAAGTCAGGACGCAGATGGATTTTCTTGGACAGGAAGAGAACATCTTTCCCTGAGTCCATAAAGAAGACAGTGTGGTGGAATGTAGTCATGAAAAATTGCCCAGGGCCTATCAAAGCAAAATTTAAACAGTTTTACTGCTACTTCACAATTAGACCTAAATGAGGAAAATGAAACTTGAATAAAAAATTCAAAACACTTGAAAACCTGGTGACGTTTAGCCACTGGTATCTATAGTAGGTTACATATGTAATATGCAAGTGCATACTCAGCATAATTTTGATCACCAAATGTGATTACACATTTGGGAAGAAAATCAGCACTAACAGGATCACCAAGGAAGAACTGTTCATGTGCTTAAATATCTAGGGCATCACTATTCAAAAGTGCAGTTTGGAGATCAGCAGCATGGTGTCACTTGGGAGTTTCTTTAGGCTTCACCACAAACCCACTGAATGAGCATCTACATTTTAGTAAGATCCTCAGGTGATTTATACATTCATTTAAGTTTGAGAAGTGATCGTCTAGGAGACCACTCCATTCCCAATGTAGTAAGGATATGGTTAATAAGAGATGGAAATACCCATTGAGGTATGGAAGTAAGTGGGCCTTATGGCACACAAGAGGTCGTCAGGATACTCTCAGGATGGTACATTACTGAAACCTAGGTGAAATCAAAAGGGAAGGAACAAAAGAAATTTTGTTTTTGTGTAAAATCAATTGCTTTTTAAAACAATAAGCCTGTGCTGAGGACTAAAAACTTGTGTCCCCTAAGACTCATATGTTGAAACTAATCCCTAATGGGATGGTATTAGGAGATGGAACCTTTGGGAAGTGATTAGGTCCTAGGGTTGGAGCCCTTGTGAATGGGATTGGTGCCCTCATAAGAGATGTGAGAGCTGACGCTTTCTCTCTACCCTCTGCCTTGTCAGGAAAAGATGGCCACCTTTAACCAGGAAGCAGGCAGGCCTGCCCTCACCAGACACTGGATCTTGCTGGCTCCTTGATCTTGGACTTCTCAGGCTCCAGAACTGTGAGGAATGTTTGTTTAAGCCGCCCAGTCTAGGGTGTCTGTTACATTCTGCTATAGCAACCTGAACTAAGGCTGGTTAGGTCAATGCAGTTAACAAATGTATATCCACATTGCTTCTCCTCCTACTGACTAGTTGACACTGGTTGGAGAACTGTGGACCGAAGAGATGGAGGTCATTCTCTAGCGGCCAGTATGAGCTAGGCCAGAGCCATAGGGCTTATTAATAATCTTCTCCCTGGGGGCACCTGGGTGGCTCAGTTTGTTGAGCGTCCAACTCTCGATTTCGGCTTGGGTCATGATCTCACAGGGTGTGGGTTTGAGCCCCATGTCAGGCTCTGCGCTGACAGTGTGGAGCCTGCTTGGGATTTCTCTCTCCCTCTCTCTGTGCCCCTCCCCCTGCTCGCACTCTTTCTCCCTCTCAAAATAAGTAAATAAAAAAAAAAAAGAATCCTCTCCCTGCCTTTACCATGTCCCAAGGGAGGAAGAGAACAAGGAGTCAACAAAGTATAGGCTTACTAGTTGGCTCTGGAGTTTGTCATACCCAAGTTATAAATCCAAGTCCTGGATTCACACTTAGTGACTTTGTGACCTTGGGCAAGTTATTTGACCTCTGTCTGCTTCAGTTTCCTAATTTGTAGAAGAGGGATAATGGCACCTATTTTAATAATTGGTGGTCCTTGTGAAGATTAACTGAGATAATGCCTCTAAGGCAAAATGCTTAAGCATAGTGCTTAATAAATGCTGTTGATACATTGTTTTTATTATCATGAGGGAAGAGAGCTTGGTTATGATTGCTGAAATCAGAGAGATTGGTAGGTGGCTTGAGAAGAAATACTTTGGAAACAAACTCTTGAGGACATAAGAGAAGAAACTCATCAAGGATATAAGAGTGCCTGATAGTATTGCAGGGTATTCTCTAGTATTGCTTAACAGCCCAGGTAGATGGAGAAGGTACTGGGTTGGATTGGTCTGCAGGTGTAGCAGAAGTGAGAGGATTAGGAGGTTGGCCTGACTGCAGTTGAAGTCTTGAAAGTACAGATTTGCTGTTCAAATCTACAAATTATTTGAGAAAGAAGTGGTATCACTCAGCAGTTAGAAGAACACTCTTCAAATTTTATTTCTCTGGAGATAGGTGCATGATTCTGCCTCAACTACTTTCATGAGATATGCAGCCCAACATATTTTTATTTTCTTATGGGCAGTTTTACATTTTTGTCACATTGAATAATCTTGAACAAATGGCCTATTTGGCTTTTGAGTTTATGAAATCATACCTTTAAGGGGATTTGAGAAATGTATTCTCAAGTGTATAAACAGAGTATCTGCAACTTAAGTCACAAGGACTTTAGTAGTTGATTCGTTTGTTTGACATTTATCTATTTACTAAGTTCCAACTATTACTAAACCAGCTGCTATAAGTACAGTTGAAAAGGTCTTTCCCTGAAAGATAGTGGAGAAAATGTCTAAGTAGCATTAATAGAGGAGATAATGCCAAAAGAAAGCTGCAGGTCAAGTTCCCAGTGAGTTCAGAGGACAGAGTTTCCTTCATGTTGGAGAAGGAGGAGAGTGTGTAGTTAGGAGGGAGCTTGAGGAAGGCGCATTTGAATTTAATTTTTGAGGAAAAGTTAGAGTTCAATGGTGTTGCAAGGGAAGGATGAAGAACATTGACAAAGTAGCGGAAGCTTAGGTTGTGTCTAAGAACGTGTGGGTGGGTGGGCAGCCCTAATGATAATAAATGGTGGAAGATTGGATGTAGCCTCAAGAAAAGAGGTCCAAGTACATGGTGTGTCTGTTCATATCGGAATCTCCACCACTAAGAAAAGTTCCACCCTTACGTGGAACCCAATACACCTTTATTGAACAAATGAATGAATGAAATATATATTGGCTTCAGTTTATGGAAAGCTTCCAAGGCCATTCTTTAAACTTTATAGGCATTGAGTAATCACTAATATTTCAGCATTCATTTATTCCATAAATATTTATTGAAGTTTTTAAAGTAGGGAAATGTCATGAATTGAATCATGGTATGGGGAGGTTAATATCCCTAGGTTCATTTCCTTGATCCAAAGCATAGATTTATATAAGGAGTTTATCCAGCAAGTGTTCTCAGGGCAGAATTAGTTCAAAGAAGACCCTTAGGCTGATTAAATCATTCCCCCCACCCAACACACTTCTTTTCCCTCCTTTGCTGTGACACTGTGGTTTTTGGTCATTGCCTCAACACTAGCCCACCACTGCAGAATATGGGCCAATTGTGGAAGGAATCAATACCAAGCTGGCTTTGTGTTCTTCAAATTACTTGCTTGTTAGCTTCTTTCCCTAGAAGTCTAATACTTTAGGGGCTCTGGAGGGTGTTAGAAAAATGATTATTTTATGTCACAAAGAGATCTAGAATATTCTGAATATTTCCGGGGGAAATGGTAAATAGCAAACCTTCCAAAGATCATGGCTAATTTGACTTGCAGACCGAGAGTCTTCCTGGACATTTTCCACACGAAGTGTTGGGATGGATGAGCTGTCAGTGTTGTTCATGGAGTGTGGCACTACAGCTCTCTGGCCAGCCACCCCACAAGATCATGTGTACATGTCATAACAAGGTAAGGAAACAGAAGTGGTTAATGCTCTGCAAATGTCAATGATATTTCTCTGTCTCCATCTGAAATTATACATGGATCCTACTTTTAATATTTCTTAGAGGAAAAAAAATCCTCTTTTTGCTCTAATAAGGAAAAGAAGTTTGTAATTAGATGCTAATTATATCATTCATCTCTGTTCAAGAAGTGTTACTAATGGAGGTCAAGTTATTTTAGTCCTTTAGATGCAGTTATTGAGTTCAGTCCTCAGCGATTTACCATGGCATACCTGAATTCTCTCTGTCCACTCAAGGGTTTCAAGCAACTGGGACTTCTAGGGGAAAAAACAGTGGCCTGAAAAGGGATGGATGCTAGCTATTACTTAATATTACCTTGTATAAAAACTAAAAGGGCACAGGGGCACCTGGGTGGCTCAGTCAGTTGACCATCTGACTGTTGATTTCAGCTCAGGTCATGATCCCAGGGTCGTGGAATTTAGCCCCACATTGGGCTCTGTGCTGAGCGTAGAGCCTGCTTAAGATATTCTCTCTCTCTCTCTCTCTCTCTCTCTCTCTTTTCCTTCCTCCCTCCCTCTCTCTCTCTCTCTCTCCCCTTCTCTTCCTCCCCCTCTGCCCCTTTCCCCTGCTCACACTCTCTCTCCTTCTCTAAAATAAAAATACATACATACATACATAAAAGGGCACGAAGACAAACCCTCTTTGAATGCAGTGCTGTTTTCTTGTGTGCTGAAATTTTTGTCTTGCTAGTTTTAACAAAAATCACTTGATTAACAGGGGCCTAGCAGAGAGAAGACAATTGGAATCATTCCTGACTTTGGCAAGATCCTAAAACTGTGAGGTATGGGCAAATAAAGAATGTTGTCATGATTAGAACCTTGGTGTTCAAAAAGAAAAATTATGAAGCCTATATTCTTCAATGAGCCACTTAACAATGCCTTACATTTGATTAGTGCTTTATAATTTCCAAAACACTTTAGCATCTATTTGCTCGTTTGTTCCTCACAACAAACTTATGAGGTAGATTTATTGTGCCCATTGTACAGAGGAGAAAATTTAGGCTCAGTGAGGTTAAGTGGCAGTGTCATTATGTGAATCATGGCTGGTCTGACTCCAAGCTGATGCTCTTTCTACTGATGCATCTGTTCAGTGTTATTTTTAACTATTGAAGTAAGTTTTGATCTTGTTGTTCAGCACTAACGAGAAATATAGTATGTCATAATTTTTTTGTTTTTGGAGGGGTGTCATTTTCTTACCAAAATCCTTTAGGACTGATAAAGTCCAAGAAGTCACTAGGAGATCAGGAGAATGGAAAACTGTATTATAGAGTATAGAACTAAATGCATATTTAATGTTTGATAGAGGATGAACTGAAAGGAAAGAAAAAAATAATGGAAAACTTTGCCAAAAGGCTGTCCAAAGGGAAAACATATGACTCATTGAAAGATGAAGCACTACATGGAAATGAGCTAAATAATGGAGGTCTGTAAATGATTAATGCCTTGGTGCGTGTGTATTCCGACAAAGACAAAAAAGGCCTTCGTGAAGTGAAGCAATATGCCCAGCACTAAGGGAAAGTAGGGGAAATGAGCACTAAGTTTTAAGGATCTCCCACAGGTTGAATTTTCAAATGCCATGGATGATCACTGGGTTTCTTTTCACTTGGTATTTCTTTCTATTGTCTTGTGAACAGCAGCTCTGATGACGTGCAAATCTTTATGGACTAATTAATGGCTCCCTTTCTCCATTTGGGTCTTAAGATAGCTAAGTTGAGTCCTAAGTTAGCTAGCAAAATATTTTATCTTTTGTGAATGGAATGCATGCAGAACACAGGGCAGTGGCTGGCATCTTAGTAGGATTTCCTGCTCAAATGGCCACCTCAGGAATTCCATTTGCCCTCCTTTGTCTTGACCTCTGGCCCAGCTACACTCTCAGGCAGTGAGATGAAGCGACTCCCAGCCAGCTGTTGTTCAGCACAGGAGGCGGCAACTGGGCTGCTGAGATTAAGCTCGGCACACAGTTCAGTTCCCCTCTTGCTGGGGCCTGAACTTGCCACTCTCTTCTGGGCCTCCCTGCCCTGGCACATACGGTTGCTGCTATCTGGTAAAGGCCTTTACTTCCTTCTTCATTCGGCTGGATCCTGCTCTTTGGGAATGGGCCCCTTTTACTTCATTTGGAACCCACGGGTTAAGGTGCTGCATTGATGTGCTCCCCAGCACCTGATGCCCACATGCCCCTTCTCGCTCTGTGTGAAAGTTGTCCGTTTGCTCATGTGTCTTCCCCAGTGGTCTGTGAAAGGCGTGAGCCCATGGATGGGGCCCAACACTTCTCTGCTGCTCAGTGCACGCGTGCCGAGGAACTCAGTGAGTGACAGCCCTCTTGAATTATTTCAGACAGTTGTATGAAGGCAGGCACATTTCTAAACAAATAATTCTTTGGTATTAATTCACAAGATGTGAGAATATCCTGTGTCATGTAATTGAGGAAATCATCGCTATTCTATGAAAAGCTTTGTTTAAAAAAATTCTATTTCCTGTAACATTCTCAGCTTCTGACAGGGGGCAGCAGAGCCCATGAAAACAAAAGTTGGCTGCTTTTACCTGGTGGTTTGCAAAACTTTGGAGCCAGACCTTTAACAATATTCAGCAAAAACCAGCGCTTAATATTTGATAAACCTCGCTGTTGAATTAAGACTTTAAGGTAAAGGCTAGCTTTTATTAATTCAGTATGCTTTGAAGGCACTACAAAGTATTTACTGGTTTTTTTTTAAGGGAAAACTGTTGATTATTTTTTAATGCAAATAACCATATCCCTCACTTTATTACTGAGTAGGAAAAATTCACTCTTCTTCCTGTGTGTTTCTCCTTTACTACTTACATAGAACACTTTACTTCAGACACCTCCGATCACCAAATGTGTATGGGTTTTTCCACCACCAAGCAATTCTCTGTGACACCAGCTAGATGTCCTATAATTCAGTTCATTTCTGACACTACCTACCATGAATTAGCATAGATCCCACAGGTTAAGGATTCAGTCCCACAAGACATGCCCCTCTTTATTATTTTATTTTATTTTATTTTATTTTATTTTATTTTATTTTATTAAAAAAATTTTTTTTCAATGTTTATTTACTTTTGAGAGACAGAGAGAGAGAGCATGAGCAGGGGAGGGGCAGAGAGAGAGGGAGACACAGAATCCAAAGCAGGCTCCAGGCTCTGAGCTTCAGCAGAGAGCCTGATGCGGGGCTTGAACTCACAGACCATGGGATCATGACCTGAGCCGAAGTCGGACGCTCAACCGACTGAGCCACCCAGGCGCCCCTAGACATACCCCTCTTTAGATGCCAGATTCAAGTCCCACATTGTTACTGTATTTCTGACCTATTGGCTATAAATCAAGGTTCCCACAAACCCCTCCTTGGGTTCAATAATTTGCTAATGTGGCTTACAGAACTCAGGGAAATACATCTACTGGTTTATGTATTTATATTTTTTAATGTTTTTATTTTTATTTTTGAGAGAGAGAGAGACAGCATGTAAGCGAGGGAGGGACAGACAGAGAGGGAGACACAGAATCTGAAGCAGGCTCCAGGCTCTGAGCTGTCAGCAGAGAGCCTGATGTCGGGCTTGAACTCACAGACCGTGGGATCGTGACCTGAGCCGAAGTTAGATGCTTAGCCGACTGAGCCACTCAGGTGCCCCCATCTACTGATTTATTATAAAAGGGTGTGATAAAGGATACAGATGAACATCCAGATGGAAGAGATGCATGGGGCAAGATATGTGGGAAGGGGCATGAAGCTTCTGTACCCGCTCCCAGAGCATCACTCTCCCGGCACCTCCACGTGTTCACCAACCTGGAAGCTCCCCAGGCCCCATGCCTTTGGGATTTTCATGGAGGTTTCATCATCCATGGGGCCATGATCAATCATTAACTCCATTTCTGGCCCCTCTCCCCTTCCTGGAGGATAGGGAATGGGGCTGAAATTACATATCCAATCATGGCTTGGTCTTTCTAATGACCAATCCCTATTTAGGAGCCCAACAAACATTGCATCATTAGAACAAAAGATGTTCCTATCACCCAGGAAATGCCAAGGGATAAAAGAACTGTGTGTCAGGAACTAGAGTCAAAGACCAAATATTACAGCAAAAGATGTTCCTAGTGCTTTTATCACTTAGGAAACTACTAGAGTTTTAGGAGTTCTGTGCCAGGAACAAGGGGCAAAGGCCTATATATATATATATATTTTTTTTTTGATTATTTCACAATTACAAGATCTTAAAAATGGTGGATGCTTATTTTTTGCCAGTGACTTATAAAATGATTCTAAGGCATGAGACCTTTCCACTTGGTATTAGGGAGAATGTCAAGATTTGTAAATTATTACCAGATGCTGGGGCTACCCTTCCCTTACCCCAACTTGGGGAAATAAAGACATAAAGTAAATAAGAAAAAACACAAAATAATGAAAGCAACTGAGATAATAAATACAGCAAATGGTCGGAACCAAAATTGTCCCTCCCCTACTCATCATGGCATGAGTCCTTGGGTGCCGGTCCCATGCCTCTTACACCTTTCTGTCTAGTAACCATTGCATGGCCTGGCATGTGGCAGGCAGGCACTCAGCAAACTTGTGTGGTATTAAACAAACACTCTGGGCTTATCATATGTAACTTCTCCACCGGAGTTCCTGAGTTGTATATCACATTTAGTTGTCCCAGAGATACATAGGGGTGAGGAATTTCACTCCAAAACATGATCACCATGGGCATGTACTATCCCAGGTCTAACTTTAGGGACTCTGTTAATGTGTCTTCCTTCCTTCCTTCCTTCCTTCCTTCCTTCCTTCCTTCCTTCCTTCCTTATTTTTTTTAAAGTTTATTTATTTATTTTGAAAGAGAGAGAGAGAGCATGCATGCAAATGGGAAAGGGGCAGAGAGAGAAGGAGAGAGGCTTCGCACTGTCTGCACAGAAGCCCCACTCAGGGCTTGATCTCGTGAACTGTGAGATCATGACCTGAGCCAAAATCAAGAGTTGGACATTTAACCTACTGAGCTACGCAGGCACCCCTTTCTTTCTTGTTTTTTATTATTAACAGTCAATTAATTCATTTTCAATAATTTGTGTCCAACATGGGGCTCAACTTACAACCCTGAGATCAAGAGTCACATGCTTTACAGACTGAGCCAGCCAGGCGCCCCAATGTGTCATTATTTAAAATGATGCAAAGAAGAGCAGTGGAAAGAAAAGGGGCAAGATTCCATGTGGTTGCCTGGTGGGTTTGCACAGGTAAGAAACATGCAGGTGAGCTGGGTCTGGTTGGCAGAAATTTGTCCCACAGCCGCATAGACTGCTTGAAACCAGGAATACAGAAGAAGTTGGCAGGGCATCCTAAAGTCCTCTGATGCCCTTCTCCCTCTAGAAATCTCTCTAGTCTAGAAATCCTATAGTGGTTCAGCTCTAATTTTCTCTTGTCTCTCTTTCTAGCAGTGCTGCAGTATCTTCAACACTGGGCTTTCCATTTTCCATCTTTTTATTGCATTGATGGTTAGACCTTTGTCCCCCTTTCCTGTCTGTTAGTTCTCTTCATAATTCTCAGAGGCAGATTTCAAAACTGGGTTCTTGCCGATTAATTAGTAAGACACTGACCATTTCTTTCTTTCTTTTTTCTTAAGTTTATTTATTTATTTTGAGAGAGAGAGAGCAGGGGAGGGGCAGAAAGAGAGAGGGAGAGAGGGAGAATCCTAAGCAGGCTCGACGCTGGAGTCCAACACAGGACTCAACTCATCCCATGAACTGTGAGATCATGACCTGAGCTGAAACCAAGAGTCAGATGCTTAACTGATTGAACCACCCAGGCATCCCTGACCGTTTCTTTTATTTTTATATTTATTTTTTTAATATGTATTTATTTTTGAGACAGAGAGAGACAGAGCACGAGCAGGGAAGGGGCAGAAAGAGAGGGAGACACAGAATGTGAAGCAGGCTCCAGGCTCCGAGCTGTCAGCACAGAGCCCGACGCAGGGCTCGAACTCATGGACTGCGAGATCATGACCTGAGCTGAAGTCGGATGCCCAACCGACTGAGCCACCCAGGCGCCCCTGACCGTTTCTTTTAATAATAGCTCAGAGCCTCTTACACTGACTTCACCTTTTTTTTTTTTTTTTTTTTTTTTTTTGCATAGCAGCTTTACGTGATTCATCCTGTTTGTAGAGACAGGGATTCTCTTAATGGACAAGACACGTATTAAGGAGTCTCTCCTAGCAGATGAGTTACATGAGACTCAGAGAGGGGATGTTCTGGACCTGTTTGTCACCTAGACTGTTTGGTAGGACTAGGATGAGAATCCCTTTATCCAGACTCCTGTGGAGCAGTCCTTGATGCTCACTCCTCAGCGGGGCCCGGTTTAGCAGTAGGATGGGGAGATCCTGAAATACGGGATCAAGGGAAGTATGCGCGTTTGGGCTTAGTACAGTGCCTGGCTCAGTGCTGTATTCAATATGTGGCACAATGCTGTCGTGGGGATTATGAGGTGTCCCAGCCATGGGATTAGTAGAGATCATGGAGGATACTCACAGAAAGGAATTTGGGTGGAGGCATAACCAAGAAGGTGAAGCTCAGGCAGATGGTCTTCCAGGAGCACAGAACACTTTGGGGTGTCTTTTCCCGGGCAGGGATTTATGTGCTTTATATTATTAAGTTGCCACAACAGCCTTGAAAGTAGGTATCTTTATGCCCATTTCTTATTGTCCCGAGTCACAGGACAATCGAGTAATTTCTAGGCTAGCTGAATTGAAAACCTCTTAGGACACCATGCACGTGATGCACCCTGTGAGTGAAGCCCCCGAGAATGATGCAGTGGCACACAGCTCTCATGAAGCAGAGTCCAGATTCACACCTAGGCTGCTTGGCTTCACGGCCCAGGTTCTTAGCACCCCTGCATACTACATTTCTCAAGACAACTTTTCTAGAACCTAACATTGCCCAGTCAGGCCCTGTTCATGTATGTCTTATATCCAACAAGAAAGAGCATTGCACAGGTTATGGTGGGGGCAGAAAAATGAGCACTGAACCTAGAGTCAGAGGCTGAGGTTTGAGTCCTGGGTCTGCCCTTAATTTGTGTGACTTTGCACAGACCTTCACACAGCCATCTGCTTGTCTATAATGTGAAGAGAAGGGTGTACCCTTCTCTCGGGCTTAGGGTGAAGACCGTGAGATTAATGAACGTAAAAGTGCTTTGTAGGCGCGAAGCTCTGAGCAAACACAAGGGTTAGTACAAATCAAGGGAACAAATGGAGCCAGCAGGCAGCTATTTATTATTTGGTCTGGTATGTATGCAGAGTACTGACTTTTTATGCTTCATTTGCTTCTGTGAAAAATGTACAAGGGACGGTATCTTGAATCTGCAGATAGAGGATGAGGCCTTTGTGTGTGTTGTGGGTGCCGCAGGGGCTGAAGGAGGAGGCCAGGAAATGAAAACCATGTGGCTCCGAGTTGGGTCTTGAAGCTTTAAGTTTCCCCACAAGGACGAAGAAAAAAAGTGTGCTAGGTGTTCTTGGGTGAAGATGATGAAAAATATGAGCCAAGCTTGTGTTTCTTGACTTCTTGTACTTCTCTTGAGCAAACGGTCCTGTTCTTCAGGCAGCTTAACTGCAAAATCACATTTCATTTGTTGAAATGTGACAAATTTGGGCAGAGTCAGAGCCTCAGGATGCTGTGGTAAAAATGAGCTATAAAATTTAAATAAGTCTTAAGTGAATTGGCCTCAGGCATTTTCTGGATTAGAACGAATTGCAGGAACTAGGATCTTGCTTTTTCTTACTGTCTTCTATTATGGTGGCCATGACCATATGCAAAAGTGCTCACACTTACAAGTCTAATCGTTAAAGAGCAAGAGCAAAGAAAGTTCTTTAACCTTTCATTTTCTCTCTAACGCACCATCTCAGGAAGGATACCGCTAGGGTGTCTAGAAAGGCACACTCCAGAAGTTCCATCCATAAGGATCTGTAGTCTGAGGGTTGGAAGGTAATGGTATTTATCAGAGATTGTGAATAAAGAAAACAGGACAGACGCTTGTGGATCAGATGGAGCAGTGAGGCAGGAAGGAAATCAAAAGATTCTTGACCTCAATTTGGAAAACTGAATTAGCTAGAAGTATCATAACAAATGTGTTGGTGTATATGGGGGGGGGTGAGAGAGGGGGGAGAATTTAATAACATACAGTCAAGTTATGTATGGTCAAGTATGAACAATAAAAGCTCTCACACCAAAAGTATTCAAACAGAGCAGAAATGTATTGCTATTTGTCATGTGAAGCTCTCAACAGATTAAAACCACATATCTGAATTAAAGAGGCAGCTTCTCAAACATCCACTTTAATAGCGAGTCTTCACCCCAAGTGACTGAGATTAACAACAAATACCTCATAAAGCCAAATTAATGAATGAGATGATCTCTGGTTATTGAGAGAAGGAACTGGAAAAAAAGAAGAGAAAGTGATTTTTCTCATAAAAATGGTCAGCAGTTTTACATTTGAATTTTGGAGGCAATTCATTGGCTCTTAGGAGCTGGAATAACTTCAAAGATTCTTTCATCCAACCCCGCTCCAGTGAGTAAACTGAGACCCAGAGAGAGTCAAAGTCTAGCCCAAGGCCCTCGATGGGAAGGGGTCTGAGCCAGAACTGAGGTCCAGGGTCCTTTGTCTGCGACCTGGATAAAAAGATCAGTGAGGTTTCCTCCTGAGACTGGAACTCTGGATGCAGGGGCAATTTGCTCTGGGATAAAAAGAAGGCTCTTTTAATATTCCCTCATTTAAAAAGTTTTCATTTAACATCTGCAACAGAGGGAGGAGAATAAATTCCATCTGGCCTCCTTTTTCATTTTATTTCTCATTTAAGAGTGGGGGTGGAAAGAGAGACTGCAAGTTGAAAGACTGTAACATGACCCATGAAAACACTGTGTGATCCACAATTAGAAAGTGAAATGCTTTACAGATGCCACAAGAAGAAAGAAAGAAAGAAAGAAAGAAAGAAAGAAAGAAAGAAAGAAAGAGAAAGAGAAAGAGAGAGAGAGAAAGGAAGGAAGGAAGGAAGGAAGGAAGGAAGGAAGGAAGGAAGGAAGGAAGGAAGGAACAAAGAAACAAAATAGGAAAAGGCAATCTTAAATCAGGGTACACCTTTCTACCTTCCACATCAACCAGGTAAAAGAAACCAAATGCTAATAAATAACATGTCCACTAGAATCCTTGAGTCTGTATTCACTTACAAGTGACAGTGGAGTATACATGACGTATACATTGTATTCAGAAGATTCCTGTACTTTTTCATCCTAGTATCCTAGTTCTTAGCTAATCAAGAGTGCATGTTCTTGTCCTGTAGGTTCTTTCTTCACAAATCTAGAATCAGACTCAGAATCCTCAGCATAGAGAGGGGTTGGAATGTGACTAGTTGCTGTCAAAGGATTAAGACTTGAACTTGCCAAGCTAGTCAAAGCAGATGAAAGTCCACTCTTGGATTTGTCTCTTTACACCAGGTACGCCCGCGCTGTTCAGCCTGGCAGTAAATTCTTCCTATAGTTAGCTACCTTTCCCACCGGGCATTTAAAACAAAAAAATAAGCCAGAATAAATCTAAGAGAAGCCTGGAAGATCAGAATAGATGCTCTTTGATGATATTCTGAAGAGATTTAGTTAGTATGAATGAGATTTCTCAATTACTGCTGAATATGGGCAGGTATATTTTGTTCATTTTAGATTACAAGTGATAATGATGGATATTTTATTTCCCTAGAGCGATTTAAAGCATGTCAATTATAAATCTATTTGGCCAGGGCTCCTAGGTGGCTCAGTCGGTTGAGCATCCAATTTTGGCTTGGGTCATGATCTCATGGTTCTTGAGTTCGACCCCCACATCAGACTCACTGCTGTCAGCAAGGAGCCTGCTGTGAATCCTCTCTCTCTCTCTGCTCCTCTCCTGCTCATGCTCTCCCTCTCTCTCTCAAAAATAAAATAAACATTAAAAAAAATTAAAAATCTGTTGGCCACAAGTAACAGAAAACCCAGTTTATAGAAACACATGAGTTTCAATTTCTTAATGTAACCAGAAGTCTGAAGTAGGTATTTGATGGTGGTGGTTTAGTAGCTAAAGATGGTGGCCAGTGACCTGGTAAATCTCTTGGCCTTTCCCTTGTATTTGCACTACATCAAACAGTAACCAGCATGCCCAAATAGAAGGCAGGAAGAAGGGTAGGGTAAGGGGAGGCCAGCTGTGACCAACCCTTTTTATTCAGAAAGCTAAAGCTTTCTCAGACCACATTTCCCAGAAGATTTCTGCTTATGCCTCTTTGGCCAGAGGTGGGTCATATGACCACCTCCACCTACATAGGAAGGTGGGAAAGCAAGGAAAGATTATCATGATTCCTTTAGACCAATGTTGATCCACCTGAGACCGGGAACATTTCTTCTCTAAACCAAATCAGGGTTCTGTCAACAAGGTAGAAGGTAGAGGATAGAGGTGGATTTTGAGTAATCACTAGCACTGTATATCATGCAATGGAGTTCCAATTTAGTACATTTACAAGTGTGATTGTTACTGTTAGCACTGCATACTTATTTTTTCAGTGTTTATTTATTTATTTATTTATTTATTCCTTTTATTTATTTATTTTTTACTTTCCTTGGGGTTCCTCTTTTGTTCTTACTTTCAACTTTAGTTAGCTTTTTAACAAACTTGATTTTTAAATTTTTAAAAAAATTTTTAAAATTTACATCCAAATTAGTTAGCATATATAGCAACAATGATTTCAGGAGTAGATTCCTTAGTGCCCCTTACCCAAATTTAGCCCATCCCCCTCCCACAACCCCTCCAGCAACCCTCAGTTTGTTCTCCATATTTATGAGTCTCTTCTGTTTTGTCCCCCTCCCTGTTTTTATATTATTTTTGTTTCCCTTCCCTTATGTTCATCTGTTTTGTCTCTTAAAGTCCTCATATGAGTGAAGTCATATGACATTTGTCTTTCTCTGACTAATTTCACTTAGCATAATACCCTCCAGTTCCATCCATGTAGTTGCAAATGGCAAGATTTCATTCTTTTTAATTGCTGAGTAATACCCCATTGTATATATATACCACATCTTCTTTATCCATTTATCCATCGATGGACGTTTGGACTCTTTCCATACTTTGGGTATTGTTGATAGTGCTGCTATAAACATGGGGGTGCATGTGTCCCTTCAAAACAGCACACCTGTATCCCTTGGATAAATGCCTACTAGTGCAATTGCTGGGTCGTAGGCTAGTTCTATTTTTAGTTTTTTGAGGAAACTCCATACTATTTTCTAGAGTGGCTGCACCAGCTTGCATTCCCAATGTTTATTTATTTTTGAGAGAGAGAGAACACAAGTAGGAAGGGGCAGAGAGAGAGGGAGACAATCCCAAATAGGCTCCATGCTGTCAGGACAGAGACTGATTTCGGACTCAGACTCACAGACTGAGAGATCATGATCTGAACCGAAACCAAGAGTTGGACACTTAGCCCACTGAGCCACTCAGGCGCCCCAGTACTGCATATTTAAAATGCAGAGATTCCCTTTGCTGCTGCTTTACCTCTGTCTTAGCCTTATAGTTTCTGTACAGTTTTCTTTGAAATGGTCATTGGCACCTACTTTCTTAAAAGGAGTATTGTTAATGAGGCCCTGGCTGGCTCAGTTGGTACAGCATATGACTCTTGATCTCAGGGTTGTGAGTTCAAGCCCCACATTGGGCATAGAGCTTACTTAAAAAAAAAAAAGAGGGAGAAAGCATGGTAAAGATCAACCCCAGCTGTTTGCCTTGAGGGTTCTGACATGCACATGTCATTAGTTTCCTGGTACATATATCTTCATGAACAGCTGGAAGTAATTTTCAACCTAAGCATTTCACATTTCATGGATGGGTGAACTTTACAATCACTTTTCAAGCAACTATTCTGAAAGCTCATGCATCTTTGATTGGACACTTGACTGATCCCATCCATTTCATTGGTTTCTAAATATTTAAAAATTCTAAAAGGGTTGTTACTAGAGTTGTAAAAGAGATAGAAGAAAGGCACAAAGACAAAAATCATTTCTTCTCTTGTCCTTCTCCATATATTCTGTCTATTCTCTATGCAACAGCTAAAGTGATTCTTCAAAACAAAAAGGAGATTATGTCATGCTTCTGTGCTCAGTCTTCCAGTGGCTTCTAGTCATCTTCTTTATGATGGCTTTCAGGGCCCTACATGACCTTGGCCCTGCCTGTCTCTCACATTTTTCTACCCCTCCTTACTCTGCTGTGACCACCCTGGCTTTCTTTTTTGTCCCTCAAATGATCCAACCATGTTTCCATCTCAGGCCTTTGCCCTTTGCCCTCGCCTTTCTTTTGGCCTGGGATTCTCTATTCTCAGATATTTACATGGCTTGCTCCTATTTTTTTTTCAAGTTTATTTATTTATTTTGAGAGAGAGAGTGTGTGCAAATAGTGGAGAGGCAGAGACAGAGAAGGAGCGAGAGAGAGAGAGAGAATCCTAAGCACTGGCGGTGTAGAGCCCAATGTTGGGCTCAAACTCACCAACTGCAAGATCGCGACCTGAACCTAAGTCAGATGCTTAACCGACTGAGCCACCCAGGTGTTCTAGCTTGCTCCTATCTTTATTCAGGTCTCTGCTTACATGTCACCTTCTCAAAGAATTTTTTCCTAGCAGACTTTTGGTGGGGTCTATCAGGTTTTCCATGTATAATATCATGTCATCTGTAAAAAGTGAAAGCTTGACTTCATCTTTGCCAATTTTGATGCCTTTGATTTCCTTTTGTTGTCTGATTGCTGATTCTAGAACTTCCAACACTATGTTAAACAACAGCGGTGAGAGTGGACATCCCTGTCGTGTTCCTGATCTCAAGGGGAAAGCTCTCAGTTTTTCCCCATTGAGGATGATATTAGCTGTGGGCTTTTCATAAATGGCTTTTATGATGTTTAAGTATGTTCCTTCTATCCCGACCTTCTCAAGGGTTTTTATCAAGAAAGGATCCTGATTCTGTCAAATGATTTTTCTGCATCGATTGACAGGATCATATGGTTCTTATCTTTTCTTTTATTAATGTGATGTATCACATTGATACATTTGCGAATGTTGAACCAGCCCTGCAGCCCAGGAATGAATCCCACTTGATCATGGTGAATAATTCTTTTTATATGCTGTTAAATTTGATTTGCTAGTATCCTGTTGAGAATTTTTGCATCCATATTCATCAGGGATATTGGCCTATAGTTCTCTTTTTTTACTGGGTCTTCAAAGAGTTTTTCCCTGACCACCCTGTGTAAAGAAAGTATCACCCTTGCACCTGGCCCCCCCCACCATCATTCTCTGTCCTCTAATCTGCTTCATTTTTCTATAAGACCCTTTTTTAAAGCTGACATTATGTTATATAGTTATTGGTTGACTTGTTTATTACATGTTCCCTCCTAGAATATGAGCTCAGCATATTGGTTTTGTTCACTTCTCTTTTTTTATTTATTAATTTATTATTTATGTGTTTATTTTATTTTCTTATTTTTTTTAATTATATTTAAATCCAAGTTAGTTAATATATAGTGTAATAATGGTTTCAGGAGTAGAATTTGGTGATTCATCACTTACATATAACCCCCAGTGCTCATCCCAACAAGTGCCTTCTTTAATGCCCAACTGTTTAGTCCATATCCCCACCCAACACCTCTCCAGCAACCCTCAGTTTGTTCTCTGTGTTTAAGAGTCTCTTATGGTTTGCCTCCCTCTGTTTTTTATCTTATTTTTCCTTCCTTTCCCCTATGTTCATCTATTTTGTTTCTTAAATTACACATATGAATGAAATCATATATTTATTTCTCTGACTTATTTCCCTTAGCATAATACACTGTAGTTCCATCCACATTGTTGTAAATGGCAAGATTTCATTCTTTTTGATCATAGAGTAGTATTCCATTGTGTATATACCCCACATCAATATCCCTTCTCCAGTCAATGGACATTTGGGCTTTTTCCATAATTTGGCTATTGTCAATAGTGCTGTTATAAACATTGGGGTTCATATACCCTTTCAAATCAGCATTTTGGTATCCTTTGAACAAATACCTAGTAGTGCAATTACTGGGATGTAGGGTAGTTCTATTTTTAATTTTTGAGGAACGTCCATACTGTTCTCCAGAGTGACTGCACCAGTTTGCACACCCACCAGCAGTGTAGAAGTGTTCCCCTTTCTCCACATCTTCACCAACACCTGTTGTTTCACAAGTTGTTAAATTTAGCCATTCTGACAGGTGGTATCTCATTGTGGATTTGATTGCTATTTCCCTGATAATGAGTGATATTGAATATCTTTTCATGTGTCTGTTAGCCACCTGGATGTCTTCTTTGGAAAAGTATCTATTCATGTCTTGTGCCTATTTCTTAACTGGATTGTTTTTTTGGGTGTTGAGTTTGATAAGTTCTGTATAGATTTTAGTTACTGA
The DNA here is from genome assembly GCF_007474595.2 of Lynx canadensis. Lineage (NCBI taxonomy): Eukaryota > Metazoa > Chordata > Mammalia > Carnivora > Felidae > Lynx > Lynx canadensis. The sequence goes on along the minus strand of NC_044310.1, from coordinate 183,298,352 downwards.
CCCTTTATCCAATATGTCATTTGCAAATATCTTCTCCTATTTCCTAGTTTGCCTTTTAGTTTTGTTGATTGTTTCCCTTGCTCTGCAGAAGCTTTTTATTTTGATGAAGTCCTAATAGTTCATTTTTGCTTTTGTTTCCCTTGCCTCCAGAGACGTGTTGAGTGAGAAGTTGCTGCAGCTGAGGTCAAAGAGGTTGTTGCCTGTTTTCTCCTCTAGGCTTTTGGTGGTTTCCTGTCTTACATTTAAGTCTTTCATCCATTTTGAGTTTTTTGTGTATGGGGTAAGAAAGTGGCCCAGGTTCATTCTTCTGCATGTCACTGTCCAGTTTTCCCAACACCTTTTGCTGAAGAGACTTTTTTCCATTGGATACTCTTTTCTGCTTTGTCGAAGATTAGCTGGCCATACATTTTTGGGCCTATTTCTGGGTTCTCTGTTCTGTTCTCTTGATCTATATGTCTGTTTTTGTGCCAGTACCATACTGTCTTGATGATTACAGCTTTGTAGTACAAGCTAAAGTCTGGGATTGTGATGCCTCCAGCTTTGGTTTTCTTTTTCAGTATTGCTTTGGTTATTTGGGGTCTTTTCTTGTTCTAGACAAATTTTAGAATTGTTTGTTCTAGCTCTGTGAAGAATGTTGGTGTTATTTGGATAGGAATTGCATTGAAAGTGTAGATTGCTTTGGGTGGTATCAACATTTTAACAATATTTATTCTTCTGATCCATGAGCATGGAATGTTTTTCCATTTCTTTGTGTCTTCTTCAATTTTTTTCATAAGATTTCTATAGTTTTCAGTGTACAGATCTTTTACCTTTTTGGTTAGTTTATTCCTAGGTATTTTGTGGTTTTTGGTGCAATTGTAAATGGGATCGATTCCTTGATTTCTCTTTCTTTTTTTCTTTTCTTTTTCTTTTTCTTTTTTACCAGTATCAGAGTCCTCTGTGATCCATTTTATATTTATTTTTTCATTCAATTTTTTTCAACTTGTTGAAGGTATTTATTTATTTATTTATTTATTTTTAATTTACATCCAATTAGCATATAGTGCAACAATGATTTCAGGAGTAGATTCCTTAGTGCCCCTTACCCAAATTTAGCCCACCCCCCGCACAACCCCTCCAGTAACCCTCTGTTTGTTCTCCATATTTATGAGTCTCTTCTGTTTTGTCCCCCTCCCTGTTTTTATATTATTTTTGTTTCCCTTCCCTTATGTTCATCTGTTTTGTCTCTTTTTTTTTTTTTTAACGTTTATTTATTTTTGAGACAGAGAGAGACAGAGCATGAACGGGGGAGGGTCAGAGAGAGGGAGACACAGAATCTGAAACAGGCTCCAGGCTCTGAGCTGTCAGCACAGAGCCCGACGCGGGGCTTGAACTCACGGACTGCGAGATCATGACCTGAGCCGAAGTCCGCGGCTCAACCGACTGAGCCACCCAGGCGCCCCTGTTTTGTCTCTTAAAGTCCTCATATGAGTGAAGTCATATGACATTTGTCTTTCTCTGACTAATTTCACTTAGCATAATACCCTCCAGTTCCATCCACGTAGTAGCAAATGGCAAGTTCATTTCATTCTTTTTGATTACCGCGTAATACTCCGTTGTATATATACACCACATCTTCTTTATCCATTCATCCATTGATGGACGTTTGGGCTCTTTCCATACTTTGGCTATTGTTGATAGCGCTGCTATAAACATTGGGGTGCGTGTGCCCCTTCGAAACAGCACACCTGTATCCCTTGGATAAATACCTAGTAGTGCAATTGCTGGGTCGTAGGCTAGTTCTATTTTTAGTTTTTTGAGGAACCTCCATACTGTTTTACAGAGAGGCTGAACCAGCTTGCATTCCCAGCTTGATTTCTCTTTCTGCTGATTCATTATTGGTGTATAAAACACAACTGATTTCTGTACATTGATTTTATGTCCTGTGACTTTGCTGAATTCATGTATCAGTTCTAGCAGTTTTTTGGTGAACTCTTTCAGATTTTCCATGTAGAGAATCATGTTGTCTGCAAAGAGTGAAAGTTTGTCTTCTTCCTTGCTGATTTGGATGCCTTTTATTTCATTTTGTTGGCTAATTGCTGAGGGTAGGACTTCCAACATTGTGTTGAACAATAGTAGTGACAGTGGACGTCCCTGTCATGTTCCTGACCTTAGGGGAAAAGCTCTCAGTTTTCCCCCATTAAGGATGATATTAGTGGTGGTTCTTTTGTATATGGCCTTTATAATCGTTAGGTATGTTCCTTCTATCCTTACTTTCTTGAGGGTTTTTATCAAGAAAGGATGCTGTATTTTTGTTAAATGCTTTTTCTGCATCTATTGAGAGTATCATGTGATGATTCTTTTATTGATGTGATGTATCATATTGATTGATTTGAGGATATTAAACCACCCCAGCAGCCCAGGAATAAATCCCACTTGATCGTGGTGAATAATTCTTTTAATGTATTGTTGGATTTGGTTTGCTAGTATCTTGTATCCAGAGTTGCTGGATGCAACTTGCTGAGAGTTTTTGCATCTGTATTCATCAGGGAGATTGGTTTGTCATTCTCCTTTTTAGTGGGGTCTTTGTCTGATTTTGGAATCAAGGTAATGTTGGCCTCATAGAATGAGTTTGGAAGCTATACTTTCGTTTCTATTCTTTGGAACACGTTCAAAAGAATAGGTATTAACTCTTTTTTAAATGTTTGGTAGAATTCCCCTTGGAAGTTGTCAGCTAATTTGTTGGGAAATTTTTTATTACTGATTCAATTTCTTTATTGGTTATGGGTCTGTTCAAATTTTCTACTTCTTCCTGTTTCAGTTTTGGTAGTTTATATGTTTCTAGGAATTTGTCCATTTCTTCCAGATTGCCCAATTTGTTGGCATATGATTTCTCATAATAGTCTCTTATTATTGTTTGTATTTCTGTGGTGTTGGTTGTGATCTCTTTCATTCCTTATTTTATTTTTTTGGGACCTTTCCTTTTTCTTTTTGATCAATTTGGCTAGGGGCTTATCAATTTTGTTGATTCTTTCAAAGTTTTTGTTCACTTCTTTATCCTTAGTGTCCAGAATGGTGTCTGGTATCAGTAGTAATACAATAAATATTAATAAATATTTGTTGGATGAATGAACAAGAGTTTCAAAAAACTGATTCAATTATAATCTATTCAGAAGACTAATAAGTAAATCACAGCGAGTTGGGCAGTTGTTTTGTTTTTAGTTTTTTTTTCATGAGTATACTGGTACTTTATTTAACTTATACATATAAAGCTTAATAAAAATTCTCAAGTAAGTCAAACAATTTTACATTGAAATGTGGTCCTTTCTTAAACTATTTATTTAACAAATATTTATAAAGTGCCCTTCCCTAAGGAAGTGTCAATGATTTTTCATATTTAATGTGTTATAGCTATATTTCCCTATAGAGTTAACTCTACATTAACTATTAATAAACGGGACCAGGAGAGAGATTTCTAAATATTCCTTAGGACCCGGTTTTTGGCTCTGTTTCAGGAACATGTTTATTGATGACATGAATGAAGCTATAGGAAGCTCTTTGACCAATTTAGTAAATGATAGGGAACCACTTAACACAGTGATATCACAGAATCAGGATCCTAAAATATCATTTGGTAAGAAAAAATCATTTGGTAAGAGAACATGCTCCGAAAGGGGAACTTAGGTTTATTGGTAACATATTTGGAAACATTTAGGATTACAGTCACTGTGACTCATTGGTATCCCATGTTTATCACTAAGTTGAAAGTAAACTTAGAAGGGCTAATCTAATAATATTGCTATATTATTAATAGCTAATATATTTTCATGACTATGGCCAAATAAAAAACAAGTCCAAACTTAGTAAGGGGACACTATTTGAAAGGATTATTGCAAGGGGGTGAAAGAGACAGTTGCAGTAAGGGGAGGGAGACCTTTGCTGCCATAGGGAGAATGCTTTGACCATAAGATCCACAAGCTCTCCAGAGTTGTGAAAAGAGTTTTCTTTCATAGAGAGAACTAAATAAAGAACCAGATGTGGGGAAGTAGGATGAAAGAAGGGGTGATATGGTGGGTAGTGGAGCAGAAAATTTTACCCTGAGGCCAGTCCGTCCTCAGGAGGGGCTATATGCTGGCTTAGGCAGAGATGGGCCAAAGTTCAGGGGCCTGGAGGAAGGAGAGAACCAAAGTTTAGTTGGGAAGAGCAATTCAGCTAACCATTTATGAGGCAAAGGGAATTTTGAGGGTCTGTGTTTGGCCTTGTAAACAAGGGGGCATTCATGAGTCTTATCAAACTCACATGGGAAAAGGTGGTTCTTTGTAGTAAACCATTCATTCTCCAGAACACAAAGAGGGAGGCTACTTAACCTTCATTGTTCTCCAGGATCATAGGGGCTCAGGTAAAATTCAACATTTATAGTTATATAAATTTATATAAATTATATAATGCATAGTATACAAATTTTATAATATACAGCCATTATATATAAAATATATATATATAAGGTATACATATATGTTATATGCACACATACATATAATAGCTAGTATAGTGTAATGTCATCTGCCTCTTTAGCCTCAGGGAGGTGACAGATAAATGAGAGCAGCTATGGCTCACAGGCCTCAGTATTATTTGGCCAGCACATTTGTTTAAAGTTTTGAATATGAAACCCTGAAGTTGGGGCTTTAAGTCCAGCTCTTACTACTCCTATCTTTACGCTGTCCCACACATTTACCTTTCATTGGGATCTGGCTTCTGGAAGTGTCTGAATTTGCAACCCCTACTCAAGAGTATTGTGGGCCCACCATTTGTGGACAAACTGGATCATATTCAGGAAAAAAACAACACAGAGAGCAAAGGAAGAGAAACAACAGCCACCATATGAGGAGTTTGGAGATTTAGACTAGAGAAGATGGGGCAGAGGAAGGATGAGAGCCTGTCCTAACTGTCTCCAAATACTGGAAATGCTGCCATGTGGAAGAATTAGATTTGTCTGGTCCCAAAAGAGTAGTACCAGGACAAGAGAGAGGAAGTTGCAGGGAAATTTGTAGCAGCATAAAGAAGCCCTTTCTGGAGCACGTGGCTGGCTTAGTTAGCAGAGCATGTGACTGTTGATCTTGGGGTTGTGAGTTTGAGCCCCATGTTAGGTGTGGAGCCTACTTTAAAGAAAAAAAAGGAAGCTCTTTCTAACTGAGCTGTCTTGGGAAAGCGGGACTCACCCTGTCACTGGATGTTTTGCTGCAAAACTTCCTGGAGGGTCTGTGGGAGGAGACCTAACTGTTGAATGAGTGTGTTGGATTAAGTCGTTTTGAAGTTCCCTTCCTACTGTAAGACTCTGATTTTGTGAAATAAAATATAACTGTATTGGAGCACCTGGGTGGCTCAGTCAATTAAGCATCCAACTCTTGATCCCAGGGTCGTGATCAGGTCATGATCCCAGGGTCATGGGATTGACCCCCATGTTGGGCTCTGCACTGAGCATGGAACCTGCTTAGGATTCTCTCTTCCTCTGCCCCCTCCCCTATTTGCATGCACACTCTCTTTCTTTCTCTCTAGATTTTTTTAAATATAATTTTTATATATTTATATATATTTAAAATTATATATAAATGTATATGTACATGTATATGTATACATATACATATATATGTACATACATATACATATATATACATATACATATATATGTACATATGTATATATGTATATATGTGTGTATATATGTATATGTATATGTATACATATGTGTATATATATTTTATATATTTATATTTAAAATTATATATATATGTATATATATATACGTATATACATATATACGTATATATATAACCCCATTATTTTGGCCTTAATTGGTTTAGAATGAGTATAAATCCTATTAGTGGGGTAGGATGAATTCCTTTATAACATTTTATAATATAATATTATTATTTTATAGAATTTTCTAAAACATTTTAGCAGTACTTTAGTTTTAACTACCTAAAATTAATTAATAAGTTAATTTACTGTTCATTATGTGTATAGCACTATTCTAGAAGTTTTATGGAGCAGTAACAGAGTGTAGATGCATCAAAAAGAATAAAATGCCTAGGTATAAATTTAACCAAGGAAATTAAATACCTGTACACTTAAAACTATAAGAAATCAATAAAAGAAATTGAAAAAGATGCAAATAAATGGAAGACATTTCACAATCATAAATTGGAAGAAGGGAATGTAGAAGGAAAATATATTCCCCCAGGAGTAGTCAAAGTTTATATGGGAAAATCTGATAAACCCATGAGGCAATAAGTGAACCAGAAGTTATGTTTATTTGTATCTTAGGTATTTACAAAATAGAGTGAAATTAAAAAATAATGTGCTAATTGTCAGGAAAACTCAATAAGAGTAAAAGGGGAGCCAAATGAATTTAGTGAAAGCATGGTTTACAAATACAATATCAGAATACAAATCAAAGATTACTAACCCAAGTATTTGAATCCAGACTGCTTTAGAAAAAGAAAGTCTGCATATCATTAAACAAATCGAAAAGAATCATCATGGACAATTTTACACAGGAGGTAGATCTTGAGTTTGCCCTTGAATGTTGGCTATGCAGAGAACAAACTAGGCTGGAGGGCAGCTGAGGTGGGAATGAGGTGGGTGGGGATCAGGGATGACAAGCAGATTGTTCAGGTAAGAGAGGGTGCATGCCAAGGGTGGAGGAGAATACGATTATTGGATGGACCCACTGTGACACTGAAAACCAGACCAGGATATTTGCACTCAGTGCAGTAAGTAGCTAAAAATGGAAAGATGTGAGAAATTGAAAAGAACTGGCGGTTGCTAGTTCATCCACTAAACCTTGACTGAACACTTCACACCAGCCATGCGTAAGATGCTGAGGACCCCAGTCCCCAGAAGGACTTACAATTAAATGGGTGAGAAGGACATGGAAACATCATAATTCCATTTGCTAAGTTGTGGAGAGAAAGCAGTGGCTGCACATAGTGCAGAAAAGGGTGGGTGTGGTTGGCTCCGCTCCAGGTCAGGGGTTGGTGTGATGCCACAGAAGGCCTTCAGCCAAAGGAATATGTGAACTGAGTTTTGAATACAGGCATGTAAGGCTTGGGGAATGGGCTTGCTAGCAAAATGATCAGCATGCACCAAGTGACCTGGTGAATAACTGGGGGTGTTAAGAAGGTCATAGGAGCTAGAGTGCAGGATTCTAGAAGGTAGGTGAGGGGACAGGTGTGGGTGAGAGGTGGGCCCAGCCAGGTGAAGAAAGAACTTACATGATACCAATAGTAGCAAATGAGTATTCACTGTTATTTTTTAGGGTAATTTTTTGGGGGCAAATCAAGCTGCAGGACGGAATGAGGTATGGAGAGACTGAGAGAAGGCAAAACAAAACTGGGGGAACCCATGGTTTTCTTTTATACACAGATAATCATTTCCTACAATCTGATTATCTGCTGTAAAAGAACAATTCCCATGGCCTCTGCTAGGAAACACTGGTGGACCTAGGTTTTTGTTTTTGTTTTTAAATATACTTTATTGTCAACTTAGCTAAAATACAGTATATACAGTGTGCTCTTGGTTTTGGGGGGTAGATTCCCATGGCTCATCACATATATACAACACCAGTGCTCATCCCAACAAGTGTCCTCTTCAATGCCCGTCACCCATTCTCCTCTTTCCCCCACCCCCTATCAACCCTCAGTTTGTCCTCTGTATTTTAGAGTCTCTTACTGTTTCCCTCCCTCTCTGTTTGAAACTATTTTTCCCCTTCCCTTCCCTTATGGTCTTCTGTTAAGTTTCTCATGTTCCACATATGAGTGAAAACATATGATATCTGTCTTTCTCTGCTGACTTATTTCACTCAGCATAATACCCTCCAGTTCCATCCACATTGTTGCAAATGGCAGGATTTCATTCTTTTTCATTGCCAAGTAGTATTCCTTGTATATATAAACCACATCTCTATCCATTCATCAGTTGATGGACACTTAGGCTCTTTCCATAATTTTGCTATTCTTGAAAGCGCTGCTATAAACATTGATATCTACGATCTTATTTTTTTTAATGTTTATTTATTTTTGAGACAGAGAGAGACAGAGCATGAATGGGGGAGGGTCAAAGAGAGAGGGAGACACAGAATCAGAAACAGGCTCCAGGCTCTGAGCTGTCAGCACAGAGCCCGACGTGGGGCTTGAACTCACGGACCGCGAGATCATGACCTGAGCCGAAGTCAGACGCTTAACCAACTGAGGCACCCAGTCGCTCCTATGATCTTAAAAGAAAAACAAAAGGATTAGCACTTTTTTCTGAGTTTCATTTTCTTCTTCAATAAAATAAAAGTATTAGAGGGGTGTTTGGGTGGCTTAGTTGGTTGAGCATCTGAGACTTGATCTCAGCTCAAGTCTTGATCTCAGGGTCATGAGTTCAAGCCCCACATTGGGCTTTGCACTGGGTGTGAAGCCTACATATATTTAAAAAAAAATGATAATGGGCTTACTCCCCTGCCATAAATGTTGATAAAACTGGATAAAATAGTATGAGGCAACTGTTTTCAGTCATTGGGTTACACTTCAGACAGTGCAGGACTGTGACCCTTAAGAGAAACACAAAAGATGACTCCCCATTCAGCCCAGCTTTCTGTGTGGGAACATGTTCTGGACTGTGGTGCAGAGGTGGAGCCCAGAGTTGTTGTCTCACTGAGCATCTGTTTAGTGAGTTGAGAAGGCAGAGATCAGTGTCCAGAGCTGCTGAGGGAGACTTTGTGCAGCAGAAAACTGGACACAGGGGAGGGCATCTGAGATCTGTGAGAGCGTTCTGCTCGGATTTTTAGCTAATGCTGGCTGTTCACTCACAGGCCAGACTCCACAGTGCCTGGGGGAGAGAGAAAGAAGTCTGGGGATGAGGGTGGAGAAAATGGAACTGACTGGACACAGGCAGGGCAGGGCTTGGAGTTCCTGGAGCTCTAGCTAAGGCAGAGTGGAGAGATGTCTCCGAAAACCTCAGGGATTCAGTTAAGACCCCGGAAATGCCACACCATAGGAATAACAATCACAGTAGATTCAGGACAAAACTAATCCAACCCTAACAACGCCTAAAATTAAATCTGACCTGACCAAAAGGAATTGGCAGTAATTTAACCACTTGCCAGAAAAAACTCAACACTTTTAAAGAAAGCCAACATAATCCAGATTCCATACAAATAAATAAAGGTATTAGCTTAATAATGTCAAAGACTCGTTAACCTCAAAAGCAAAACTACCAGTTATTTTATCAGCAAACGATGAGTTTATTGGGAATAGCAGAGAACTACAATCCAGAACAGGCAAGCTCCAGTAGCACCACAGGGAAGTCTTCAGAACAAAAGAGAGAAACACTCTTTCATGGAGGAGAGGGGGAAGTTGGGAAGGCCTATAAACACAAAGTCCATTGGAGTAAACTGGGAGTTTGGAGTATAGTGGCTTTTAATTGGCTGAGTTGTGACAGTCTTTCATTGGCTAGGCTGTTGCTAGGGGAGAAGGAAAGCCTTCCTTTCTCCTGCTGTGGTAGTATAAAGTAAGACCCCTGTGCAAGATCTTTCTCTTCCTGTTAGATTTGCAATTGACAATGAGTGGAGGGGAGGGGAGAGATCTCCCTTCCAACCTCCTGACTCCATTCTAAATGAGGTTTCCTTTTATTAATTTTATTTTTAAATTTTATTTATTTATTTATTTTTATTTTTATTTTTTTAATGTTTTATTTATTTTTGAGACAGAGAGACAGAGCATGAGCAGGGGAGGGGCAGAGAGAGAGGGAGACACAGAATCTGAAGCAGGCTCCAGGCTCTGAGCTATCAGTACAGAGTCCAACGTGGGGCTCAAACTCACGGAGTGTGAGATCATGACCTGAGCTGAAGTTGGACGCCTAACGGACTGAGCACCCAGGTACCCCTATTTATTTATTTTTAAAGTTTATTTATTTTGAGAGTGTGTGTGTGTGTGTGTGTGTGTGCACGCACGTGCAAGCGCAAGTGGGGGAGGGGCAGAGGGAGAGAGGGTGGGGGGGAATCCTAAGCAGGCCCCACACTGTCAGCAGGGAGCCGGATGTGGGACTTGAACCCACAAACGTGATATCATGACTTGAGCTGAAGACCAGTCAGTTGCTTTACTAAATGAGCCACCTAGGTGCCCCTATTTTTTATTTTTAAGTAATCTTTACACCCAGTATGGGGCTAGAATAACCCTGAGATCAAGAGTTACAAGCTCACAATTGAGCCAGCAGGCACCGTCTCTTTTTATTAATTTTTACAACTCCTTCTGTGTAAAATTCTGTGGCCTAGCAAGAATGCCTTGTTTTCCATTTGGCTTCCTATGTGGTCTCTCTTCTTTCTTAGCATTTTATGCACCTGGTATATAAATGATAGTTCATTAATAAAATATTTAACTTACATAGTATTATTTAATTTTAAAACTTCTTTTATATTAGTGGGCTGTGTGATAGGTAGATATAAATATTTGATTAGCTATTGTGTACTTAACAACTTTGCTAAATAGTAAGAATTCTGCAAAGGAATTCCACCATGAAGGAGTTTATAATCCGGCTGGAAAGGAATGGAGATTCACATATAAATTGATGAATGACATGGTGAGCGATAAAAAGAAACCCCAAATTATAATTTCATCACTACATAGAAACAAGACCAGAGAAAGACCCGTGACCTTAGCACATACACAGATTTACTTCTCAGGCGACTTAATCAATGGGGAATGAGACACATTTTCTACCCCACCAGACGGCCCAAAGCTTTGAGGTTCTGTGGAAGATGGCCATCTCACAGTCTCACTGCCTGGATACCACACAGCTGGAGGAAGCTGCCAGTTGTGTAGGAGCATCCTCCCTCCACTGCTCTTCCAGCTCTCTGCCTCCTGTCTCCCCAAAGAGGATCCTAATTGTCATATCTCTCCTCCCAGCCTTACCTGCTCATTCTCACTCAAGGTAAAACCAGGTGCTGGATGAGTGCCACTATGCCTCCCTCTCCCCCCAGTAACAAGTACTGAAGGATCTCATGACATGGGATAATAGTTGCTAATTTTATATCCTGATCAATTAAGAGCAGAGAAATACCAGCAAGGTCTGACCTTTGCAGGTCTGTTCCCTTCTCCCTTCCCTGAAGTAGTTACATCAAGGCAGGGCTTTATTTACTCTTTGACCTAATCAGAGGAACGAAGATTAACCACTAATAGCTCATTGGCTTGTCTTGATTCCTAAAGTACTAACTAATACATTGTGGCTAGGTCTTGTTGACTAGTACAAAATTATCTTGAGCTTACTATAAATTATATGTATATATATATTTTTTACTATAAACAATATATTTGAAACTAAAATGGAAGAATGACTCTAATTTCTTTCTACAAGGCAAGATTATAATAGTTGAAACCTTAAATACTCTTTCTATATAATTATGAGTTCATTTGTATTTATATCTGTATAAATATTTATTTACATTATATATATATATATATATATATATATATCTTTTAAATGTTTATAACAATAAAAATGCCAGTGTCTATAGAAAAATAAGGCAAAGACCCAAACAGAGCAAGTAATCCATGTGGTTAATAAGCAAGCATAAAGATGCTTCAGTTACTAATGAGTAACTGAAGAAATGCAAATTGAAATAGTAAGATGATATTTTCACCTTTGGTAAAGATTTATTTATTTAAAAGACTTTTTTAAAGCTTTTCTTTATTTTTGAGAGAGAGAGAGAGAGTGTGAGCGGAAGAGGAACAGAGAGAGAGGGAGACACAGAATCTGAAGGAGGCTCCAGGCTCTGATCTGTCAGCACAGAGCCCAGTGCAGGGCTTGAAACCATGAACCAGAGATCATGACCTGAGCCGAAGTCGGACACTTAACCGACTGAGCCACTTAGGTGCCCCAAGTTTGGTAAAGATTTAAATGTCGATGAAAGCATGAGGAAATAGACTCTAATATGCTACTGCTAAAAGTGTCAATTGGTAAAAAACTTTATGGAAGGCAGTATATGCTCAGTTAAAAAAAAATCTGTTGACCATTTATCCCAGGCATCCTATTTCTAAGAATTTCTAAGGAAATAATTAGATAAAGGGAGAAAGACATAACTACAAGCATGTTCACTATAATAGTATGTATAATAGTAAAAAATAGTACTGAGCATTAATATAGGATAAAGAGGCATATTTTAAAGACACAGACAAGCCCAGCTCACCCATTAGCTATAAATTGCAATGATATTTTCCATAAAAGCTTTGCTGTGCATTAGATAATCGGGGCTAGAAAGGTCAGTGAGAAATGTCTCAACTGCTTTACCATGGTGAGTTGACTGTGTAATATGCACTTAATGGAAAGGCAACTTGCCAATAGATAGCTCTCTCCCACATTGTCCTGGGGCCTGTTTGTTTTTAAATAAAGAACATATTTAAACCCACTTAGAAATGGTAAATTTAGTACAAAGCTTTCAATTGTTTTGGAGGGTTGGGGGGAAAGAAACCCTAAACTGATTCACAGAACACAGGGACTAGAATTTCAATTGAAACCAGATGTTCTCATTGTGATTATATTTAATGGCTATCAGCAGTCAAACCCTAAAACCCACATCCTCAGTGTGGCCCAGCTAATGTGAGTCATCCACTAATGCCTGGGCAAGGTAGCTCATTCCTTTGAGCATGAGAAACAGGTAACTGTGCCAGTAACTCCTGTTTGTGGAGAATTTACTATGTGGTGGGCATCACCTTATCTCATTTAATGCTAAGAAACCTATAGCATCAAGTGCTTTCTCCATTACATAAATGGAAAAGTTGAGACTATGAGAAGTTAATGGATTGCTGAAGGTCAACCGGCAGGGATTTGGGCCCAGGGTAGTATCCACAGCCTGGCTGTTACTTTCCATGTTGTAGTACAGTCTCTGCATGTTACCTAGGAAAGGAGAGATGTAAAAGAAAGGATATTAGCAGGGGTATATTCAACTGGTAAACACACAATGTGGCCACAGTGATTTTCTAAATATTAAAATATTTCCACACTAACTGGTAAATAGTGTTGCCCCTAGTCTCTCCCCTCCTCCCCTGTGCTCTTCTACTGCCCTTCTCCAGGACCCGGGATCCCCCATGTGGCAACTAGAGAGGCCACATTTGGTGGGCCCCTCAGCAGGGCCCCTCAGAAGCCCTTCCAGGGCCTTCTGTTTGGGCAGTGTAGGGGTTATTATTATTTTTTTTAATTTAATTTTTTAAAATTCACATCCAAGTTAGCATATGGTGCAACAATGATTTCAGGAGTAGATTCCTTAATGCCCCTTACCCATTTATCCCATCCCCCCTCCCACAACCCCTCCCATAACCCTCAGTTTGTTCTCCATATTTATAAGTCTCTTCTGTTTTGTCTCCCTCCCTGTTTTTATATTATTTTTGCTTTCCTTCCCTTGTGTTCATCTGTTCTGTGTCTTAAAGTCCTCATATGAGTGAAGTCATATGATATTTGTCTTTCTCTGGCTGACTAATTTCACCTAGCATAATACCCTCCAGTTCCATCCATGTAGTTGCAAAAGGCAAGATTTCATTCTTTTTGATTGCTGGGTAATACTCCATTGTATATATATACCACATCTTCTTTATCCATTCATCCATTGATGGACATTTGGGCTCTTTCCATACTTTGGCTATTGTTGATAGTGCTGCTATAAACATTGGGGTGCCTGTGCCCCTTCGAAACAGCATACCTGTATCCCTTGGATAAATACCAATTTCTGGGTTGTAGGGTAGTTCTATTTTTAATTTTTTGAGGAACCTCCATACTGTTTTCCAGAGTGGCTGCACCAGTTTGCATTCGGTGTGGGGATTATTAATTCTCCGTATATCACTCCAGAGAAGAAACACCTAGTGATCATAGGACTAAGGCAGGGCGGCCAGCTCTAGAGTTTACAGCTTTGTTATATTCCATCTCTAGCTACTCTATTTTATACATTAGAGGTTTCCTTCACATCAGTCATAAACCAATTCCAATGTTCTGTCTCTGCTGCCACCCAGGGCCAGGTACGTGAGGTCGGCCTTTCTGTATTGTCTCTTTCCCGGTGGCAACATTTCCTCCCACCTTGCTCAGTGCTAATCAGCTCCAGGGCACAGCCAAGCATGACTGTGGCATTGTCAAATCTAAGACAACAATACTGTGAGGTTCACCATTATTTTATGTACCAGAAAGCAGGAAAAACCTGTGACACCTGATAGTTCTGTGTTATTTTTGATCAGTTGCATCAGCCTCTTGTTGCTTTGAAATTTCTTTCAGCTCTTCTGGAGGATTTGGCAATTTCTTCTGCCTTTGGTTGCCATGATAGGCAACCCTTCTGTGCATTTCTCTGTAACAAAATGTAACAGAGATGTGTTTGCTTGTGAGTATGTATCTTCCTTTCCTAGGTTCTTTAAAGGCTATGCTTGGTTTGTTGCTTTGCTAAAAATATGTTAATGTCACCATTCCCCGTAAGAGGCATGTTTGCATCTTTAATACCAAATTCACATTCTTCTATTGTTTCTATTTTCTGCTGCACTGTTTCTATTGAATTAATATCTGTGAAAATCCAAATTTGAGGTGCTAGTTACATTTCTTCCTAATACATATTAAAGATAAATGTGTAACTATTGCAATGGGAAAAATTCTGTCCACAGTCATCTCACTGACCCTCAGTAAGGTGTATTCCATGCTTTGGGAAACAAGTCTCTGTTGGTGGTTGACTTGCTAGTTAGATCTTAGTAGTTCACAGCGAGTGTACAAGGTGTAAGGTATTGTCACAAAAGGGTAGGGGGCATTATCAAACTTTGACTAATACGTAACAGTAATTCTTCCAGGGATTCAGTATACATATGTTTATATGACCTCTGTCAACTGGAAAGGGTTGAGGGGGTTGTATGATACATAATGGCACAGAACTTGCTGTGGGTAGGATATAAGAGGTGTAAGGAAAAGCCCAAGCCAGTGCCAGAGAATGCTCTTCTGTTGCTTAGATGTGAGGCATAAGGTCATTGCCTTAAAAATATAGAAAGGAGCATGGTTAGGGAGTAAAAGGATTTGTTCAAATAGTAACATGGTGCTGAAGGGTGACAATTATAACTGTGGCTGGTTTGACAACCACAGTGAAATTGTTACTCTAATAGCGTGATTGTGGTGTAATTTTTCCTAATTTGTCTAGTGTTGTCTGAGACTCCTTTCAAGTGTGTCACTGGTATTCAAAACTGTCCTGTAGACCAGAAAGTTTCAGGATGCCACCATAATGCTTTGGGCCAATGACAATGCACACACCTGCTTAAAATAGAGGGCCTTAAAGGTAATGTTATTAGTGGAAATTTCTGGGAACTTCACAGGCCAACAAGATATTAATGTGAGAAAAAAATCTGCCTCAGTCACTGATAATCCTAGTTACTAAGTCTTTTCTTCATACATTAGGGTATAGGCATGGGGCGGGGGGGGGAAACACCCATTTTGTACTTAAGGGAATTCCTGAATGCCTTTTCTGTCATTTGCGCTAACCTGCACTATATTATTTGAGGTCAAGTCTACTTTCTCTACCTAATTTCAGTTATATATTCTCTGCTTTACTTAATTTTTTTAACTGAATTAGTTTTGGTGAATTATATTTTTTGTAGTCAGTTATCCACTTAATCTATTCTCAGGTTTTTTGCCCAAAATATATTCTTAGTATTCTGTTCTCTTTAAAAATCCTTGTATGTATGTATGTATGTATGTATGTATGTATGTATGTATGTATTTTTTACAAGCAGGGAAGTTTTAATTCACTTAAAAAATTTTTTTTGTTTCTTTTTTTTTTAAATATGAAATTTGTTGTCAAATTGGTTTCCATACAGCACCCAGTGCTCATCCCAACAGGTGCCCTCCTCAATACCCATCACCCACCTTCCCCTCCCTCCCACCCCCATCAACCCTCAGTTTGTTCTCAGTTTTTAAGAGTCTCTTGTTTTGGCTCCCTCCCTCTCTAACCTTTTTTGTTTTTTCCTTCCCCTCCCCCATGGGTTCCTGTTAAGTTTCTCAGGATCCACATAGGAGTGAAAACATATGTTATCTGTCTTTCTCTGTATGACTTATTTCACTCAGCATAACATTCTTCAGTTACAAACATGTTGCTACAAAGGCCATATTTCATTCTTTCTCATTGCCACATAGTATTCCATTGTGTATATAAACCGCAATTTCTTTATCCATTCATCAATTTATGGATATTTAGGCTCTTTCCATAATTTGGCTATTGTTGAGAGTGCTGCTATAAACATTGGGGTACAAGTGCCCCTATGCATCGGCACCTCTGTATCCCTTGGGCAAATTCCTAGCAGTGCTATTGCTGGGTCATAGGGTAGATCTATTTTTAATTTTTTGAGGAACCTCCACACTGTTTTCCAGAGTGGCTGTACCAGTTTGCATTCCTACCAACAGTGCAAGAGGATTCCCGTTTCTCCACATCTTCACCAACATCTATTGTTTCCTGAGTTGTTAATTTTAGCCACTCTGACCAGTGTGAGGTAATATCTCAGTGTGGTTTTGATTTGTATTGCCCTGATGAGGAGCGACGTTGAGCATCTTTTCATGTGCCTGTTGGCCACCTGGATGTCTTCTTTAAAGAAGTGTCTAGGGGCGCCTGGGTGGCGCAGTCGGTTAAGCGTCCGACTTCAGCCAGGTCACGATCTCGCGGTCCGTGGGTTCGAGCCCCGCATGGGGCTCTGGGCTGAGGGCTCAGAGCCTGGAGCCTGCTTCTGATTCTGTGTCTCCCTCTCTCTCTGCCCCTCCCCCGTTCATGCTCTGTCTCTCTCTGTCCCAAAAAAAAAATAAATAAACGTTGAAAAAAAAAAATTAAAAAAAAAAAAAAAGAAGTGTCTACTCATGTTTTCTGCCCATTTCTTCACTGGATTAAAAACTCCTTGTATTTATAGTAATGTTCTGGGGCACCTGAGTGGCTCAGTAGGTTAAGTGTCGACTTTGGCTCAGGTCATGATCTTGCGGTTCGTGAGTTCGAGCTCTGCATTGGGCTCTGTGCTGATGGCTCAGAGCCTGCAGCCTGCTTTGGCTTCTGTGTCTCCTCTCTCTCTCTCTCTCTCTCTCTGTCACTCCCCTGCTCATGCTTTGTCTCCCTCTCAAAAATAAAAATAAACATAAAAAAATTATGGTAATGTTCCCTTTTTACTCCTAATATTGCTTCTTTATGCTTTCTTTATTTCTTTACCAACTTGTCGAAGTTTTGTCTATTTTTATTTTTTTATTTTATTCTTTAAAAAAATATTTATTTATTTTTGGGAGAGCACAAGCAGGGGATGGGCAGAGAGTGAGGGACAGAGGATCCAAAGTGGGTTCTGTGCTGACAGGCTGGCAGCAGAGAAACTGATGTGGGGTTTGAACTCACGAACTGTGAGATCATGACCTGACCTGAAGTCAGATACTCAACTGAGCCAACCAGGTACCCTGAGTTTTGTCTATTTTTAAAAATGTCTTCTAAAAGATCCACATTTTGGCTTTGTTGGTTCTCTACATTAGCTTTTTTATAATCCATCTTTACACCACATGCCTTGGCATGCATTGCAATATTTGTATGTGAAAACTCCCCTCATAACTCAAAACTGTTGCTCTGAATGAATGAAAAGTCCCTGTATCTGGAAAAACTTTAAAAAATTTCCTGTGTGGGTGTATTTCCTTATTTTCTGTCTGCTTCTATAAACTCGTTTTAATATTGTTGCTTGAATTCCCTTCCTTTGGATAATACTTTCCCAATTACATTACTTCTCCATTTTAATGCTGTTCAAAACCTGAAGCACAGGGATAAAGTCCTACTTCAAGGGCAATAAGTTATTAGTTTGGTTTATTCTGGAAAGCTCGGGCTCAAGTTGAGCTCTGAAAGATAATTAGGATTTGGATATGGGGTGGGGAACAGTGGTTTTCTGGGTAGAGCTTGAAGGTGATGTGTGTGGAAATAGTGAGATGACTCACCCCAACCCAAAACCTGGAGATTCAAAGTAATACCTTTATACTAGCCTCATCTAGACCCTGTTCTCTCTGCTCTAGTGGCTCAAACCATCTTTCAAAGTCTCAAATCTGTGCTGCTGCTTCTTACCACAGGGCCTTTGAACATATTCTTCCCTTTGCCCGGGATGCTCTTCTCTGTCCTTGCCACTGTTTCCTACTATTCTCCTCTCAGGTATCTGTCCTTTTTTCATGAATAATTTTCTGATTCCCACCAAAGGTCAAATTCCCTTATTTTAACTTACCATGAATATAATTTTACATTAATTATGTGATTCCATGATTAGTGTCTATCTCTCTCTCTCCCTGGAATGTAAACTTTTCAAGGGCAGGAACTATGACTATTATTTTTTCATTTTTGCCCACCATCTTACAAAGAGTAGGCGCTCAGGTAATTTCTCTCATTTGCTCATGAGTTAACATATAGCTGAACAGTGTGGAGATATACAAAGTCCATCTGTCAAGATATAATGTCCAGACAAGAGCTACTTGACCCAGGACTGCTTAGAATTTGAGAGGCCTAAGTGACTCCCACTCATTAAAAGAAACAAAGAGATGCAAAACAGAAAAAATGTGCTACTTTAAATGTTTACATTGAGACAATTAACACTTTCACACATAATACAATATAATTTGCTGCTCACAAGATAATTATAGGATTTATTAAATTATTCTCTCATGGTACACTCAGGCAGGGTGGAATGATACTGTGGTTCAAGCATAAAGGCATATAATACATGTCTTTCTTCAGCCCCAGTATTTCTTGGCTGTCTGAGTAGCCTCTTCCACTTGAAGCCCTTTGTGAAAGCAATGCCTAAGCCACATCCCATCCTGGGTCCCCCAACCCCCAACAGGACAAGGCCTGACTAAAGATATTCATGTATCCAAAGAAAGAGCCAAGTAGAAAGAGATTTGCTAGCCTTGGAAAAAGGGGAATGGGGAGGTAGACCCTGGCAAATTCTCTCTTGCACAGCAAACACCTTGACCTGGGACACCCAGCTCACCTATATGGCAGGTCAAGCCCTAGAGATGAGTTGAAAGTGTCCAGTGATCATAGCTCCATGATGCTCACATAGCCCTGGATTTGAGTTCTCCAGACAGCATGGGATTACCATCTGACTTCCAATGTTGGCCACAAGGTGATCCAGGTCCCCCCTACATCCCATTTAGTGCTATCGGAATATTGCGGCATAAGATAGTCCCTAACTCCAGCAACTCTGGGAATATCTGAATTACCAGACAATTTTTCAGTCACAAAGATATGTTAAGGGATATAATGAATATAAAAAGTATTTAATATAAAATCCAAAAGTATAGGTAGGTAGATGGCACATGGACCCTGATAATTCCTGGGTTACCTTCAATCTTTACAGGCTGTTGGCTTCACCATCTTTTATTCTTTTCCTTGTAGCGGAAGGAGAAGCCTTGAGATACACTTTTCTCTGTGTTTAGCGAATGTTTCAGGTAACTAGGAACACATGTATTAAAGTTGAGTGTTCACAGCCTCTTTTGCCCACAAAGGAGAATTCTGAGCCTGGCAACCTCCATCTTCCCTTTTACCCTGAGCACTGAGGAAGATTTTGTCTTTGCTAGGTTGTTTTCTGGGTCATTGGATGCAGAATTGGGACAATGGTAGAAAATAGATGGAACATGGAAGAAGAGATAGGGTGGGGTATTTTCACAGAAAAAGCCCAAGATTTATTTATTGGAGAGAAGAAAGGGGGGGGGGGGATAAAGGAGGCAGGAGGAGAAAGGAAAGTCCAGGTCTATGTTGTTTCTCCTAAAAGAGTTTTGTAACTGAGAATTGAAGGTCGGGAGAAAGAATATGGACTGGAGGGGCAGATCTTTTCCATGTGAACGCCACTGAAAGTGCAGCAGTGAGAGAAGATTTTTTTTTTAATGTTTATTTATTTTTGAGAGAGACAGAGACAGAATGCTAGTGGGTTAGGGGCAGAGAGAGAGGGAGACACAGAATCCGAAGCAGGCTCCAGGCTCTGAGCTGTCAGCACAGAGCCCAACACGGGGCTTGAACTCATGAGCTGTGAGATCATGACCTGAGCCGAAGTCTGACGCTCAACCGACTAAGCCACCCAGGCGCCCCATAGAAAGATTTTTTTAAAAACAGTGTTTTGTTTTGTATCAGACATATACTCTCATATCCTTGATGCTTTCCAAGAGATGATAGTAATGCTTTTATTTACATCAGTTTGGTTGCTGAACTGTTTAGTTTGAGTGCCAGACTGCTCTGAGATTGGGCTTCTTGGCACCCCAGTTCTTACTTTGAGTCTAATATTGGAACAAGGCAGTTGTCTCCTCCATTGAATAGTCTTTCTTCTTTCCTCAGGCGGGGGAGCTTCCATCCTGATTTGGTCAGATTATGACCTTCTAGGAAGTTGTTGGGCAGGAAGTAGCTTTGTGTGTTAGCCTGAATTTCTCCCAAAGCAGATCCTGAGGCAAAGATTTGAGTTCAGGTAGACTATTTGGGAATGTGATTCCATAAAACAGGGAAGAATTAGCCAGTACATGCATGTGACCACTGAGGCTGGCACTGGTATGGGTAACTGATGTTCGATCCTATGGGAGCTTCTGAAGAGCTTTATGAAATGTTTCTCAGAATTGTCCTCTTAGGGAACAAAAAAGGAAAAGCATTTATTCATTGGCTCCAATCTTCTAATGGTCAAGGGTAGCCTCATAGGCTTTCATTGATCTGAGCTTTTGGCTTGTGCTCTCCTGACAGTTGACCAGTGTTAAAAGATAAACTGAGGCATATTAAAGCTTTTCTTAAAGTTCATTT
Source organism: Lynx canadensis (assembly GCF_007474595.2). Taxonomy (NCBI): domain Eukaryota; kingdom Metazoa; phylum Chordata; class Mammalia; order Carnivora; family Felidae; genus Lynx; species Lynx canadensis. The sequence continues at coordinate 183,277,555 of NC_044310.1, read as the reverse complement.
ATTTTGAGAGAGAGAGAGAGAGAGAGAGAGAGAGAGAGAGAGAGAGCATGAGCAGGGGAGGGACAGAGAGAGAAGGGGAGAGAGAGAGAATCTCAAGTAGGCTCCATACTGCCAGCATGGAGCACAACACAGGCTTGAACCCACAAACGGTGAGATCATGACCTGAGCCGAAACCAAGAGCTGGACACTTAACCAACTAAGCCACCCAAGCACCCCAAGTGATATTAAAAGTTGTAAGAATTTGGAGTGCCTGGGTGGCTCAGTTGGTTAAGCCTCAGGGTCAGGGCATGATCTCATGGTTTGTGAGTTCAAGCCCTGCATCAAGCTCTGTGCTGATGGCTCAGAGCCTGGAGCCTAGTTTGAATTCTTTGTCTCTCTCTCTCTTTCAAAAATAAATAATCATTTAAAAATTAAAAAAAAAAAAACTCCTAAGAGTTTATTTTGGCAAAAATTGATTCCAGTTAGGCAGCACCAAACCAGAAGTGGTTAGGAACATTCTGCCATTTGGAGCTAGGGGAATGATGTGTATAGAGAAGATGTGGAGGCAAAGCAAGAAAATTATTTGTTTGAATATAGCTTAAAACCTACTTGGCTGTGATTGGTTGCCCTTAGGTTTCCATTTCTTAACCTTGAGCATTTATAGGTTTAGATTTTGGTTTGCTTACCAGGCTGCCATGGCCTTAGAGCCATCTCAGTCTAATGGCCTCCTTGTTTAATTAACTTAACAGCAGGTTCTCATGGACATCCTGTCTCGTGAGGTTAGAGAGGCCACAAGGCATAAAGCAAAAGGCTCTCGGTGCGGAACAGAAACAAGATGGCCTTGGGCTGTACTTGCTCGGAACAGGTTGTCCTAACAGTGGCATGTGAAGCAGCATGTAGAAGAGCAGAGACTCTTGAGAAATGGCAGTGTGTCTGCCTGAATTGTGTACGTCAAGGAGAACAGATGGAGAAGAGAATGTTGATTGAGATTGTGCAGGCTTACAGACTTCATCTTGAAAGCAACAGGGAGCCAGTGAAAAGCTAATGCAAGAGTGACCCAATGAGATTTGTGTTTAAGGAAAAAAGCAAACAACACGAGTCATAGTGCACAGGGTGGATTAATGGGGTGTGTGTAGCATATGAGGAGGAGGGTGGTGGTTGTTATGGAAATTGTTACAGAAATTGTGAGACCTCTTAGGAGATCATTCAGACAGTCTAGGTGAGAGAATATGAAGATGTAAAAGAGACTATGGCAAGCAGGGGTTATTGAAAGAGAAATGGAACAAAGAAACGTGGCCATGAACTGGCTTGTGATCCAGGCTGAGTAGAGCAGAGTCTCATTCTCTGTGACCAGAAGCTGTTAAGATGTATTCCCAGAGCCAGTGCCTACCTTATTCCCCGCCATGTGGAGAAACCGTACATGGGCTCCTTTAAACACTTTGATTATTGCTGGGAAAGACAGTCTTTCAATACCTTGCAGTTAACATACACGGTTGTTTGCATTTTGTTTTTCTCTCAGAGCTTCGGGAACAAGGGGTGTGGTGTGTATGTGTGTGTGAATTAGAAAGGGAATGACTTAATGCTGTGGAATCCCTGTTTCTAGTCTACTCTGAGGCCTGTTCTAAACCTGCTTTCCATGGCTTGTTTATATTAACATGTAATTTCCTCTTTTTGGCTTAGAAAACTTGAGTTTCTCACAAGAGTCCTCACTAAAATAACATCTTTGTGTGTGTCTAAAGATTTTTTTGTACTTAAGAGAAATATTTTTTAATAGGTATTACTGAGTAATACAATTTTTTGAACACTTGTTAATTTCTCAGGTTAAAAAAACCTTGTGTAAATTACTTATTTCTAGTTACCGGTGATGTTGAAAACATTTCAATTCTGTTTGTTTTTTGTCTGACACGCAAGTGTCAGACTGACGTTGAGGTCTGAAGTGTTTCCCTGCCTATTCCTGCTCCCTCTCCCCTTTGCTTTTCACAGGCATTAGCCACAAAAATCTTCATTTTGACATCTGCTTCCTGGAGGACACAGATGACAATTATTATTAAATAATAAACCAGTTCAGTGATGCAACAGGGAAAAGAACAAATCAAAATTAAGTTGTACCATTTGAACACATCCATTACGACATAAGTAGACATAAAATAGTGGAGTAGCTGGCTGGACAGAGAGATGGGGCCGGGATTTACGTTTGTTCTGTTCATTGCTTATCTCCACATCTAGAACAGTGTCCAGCACATAGCAGGGCACTGACGCTTGTTTAATGAATGGACAAATCAAATAGTTTCCTAAAAATGGGATGGAAGTATATATTTTCCCATTAAACAAAACTAATATTGAGTTTAATTTTGCCTGAATTGATCAAAAGGAAATGATTTAGTGAAACCCAAGAGATTTCTGAACCACATAAAAAATGTCTTAACCACCAAAGGTTTCTAGTAGGCTACTCTAAGATTTAAAAGTTTTTGAAAAATTACTTAGTGAATTTTCTTTGACATTTTCATTTTTCTAGATGAATTAAAAAATTTTGTTTTAATGTTTATTCACTTTTGAGAGACAGAGAGAGACAGAGTGTGAGTGGGGGTGGGGGGGGGGCAGAGAAAGAGAGGGAGACACAGAATCTGAAGCAGGCTCCAGGCTCTGAGCTGTCAGCACAGAGGCCGACGCGGGGCTCAAACCCACGAGCTGTAAGATCATGACCTGAGCCAAAGTTGGACACTTAACTGACTGAGCCACCCAGGTGCCCCTGTGACTCCTGTCATTATCCCCTCAAAAGTTCCATGAGCTTTAAAAAATGGAAATATGTTAACCCTGTAAATTTGTGGTAAATTGATGTCCATACACTATTCATTTTTATTTTTTTCAATACAGTGCTTTATCAGTTTCACGTGTACCATATAGTGATCCAATAGTCCCGCACGTGACTCAGTGCTCATCATGACAACTGTACTCCTTAATCCCCATCACCTATTTCACCCATCCCCCCACCCACCTCCCCTCTGGTAACCATCAGTTTGTTCTCTATAATTAAGAGTCCTTTTTTTGGTTTGTCTCTTCCTCATTTTCTTCCTTTGTTCACTGGTTTTCTTTCTTAAATTCCATATATGAGTAAAATCATATGGTAACTGTCTTTCTCTGACTGGTTTATTTTGCTTAGAATTATATTCTCTAGGTTTATCATGTTGTTGCAAATGGTAAGGTTTTATTTTTTTATGGCTGAATAATATTCCATTGTATATGTATACCACATCTTCTTTATCCATTCATCTATCGATAGACACTTAGGCTACTTCCATAGTTCGGCTATTGTAAATAATGCTGCAATAAACATAGGGGTGCATATATATTTTTGAATTAATGGGTTTTTTTGTTTGTATAAGTACCTAGTAGTGAGATTACTGGATCATAGCACAATTCTAATTTTAATTTTTTGAGGAACCTACATACTGTCTTCCACGGTAGCTGTACCAGTTTGCATTCCCACCAACAGTGCATGAGGGGTCCTTTATCTCCACATCCTCACCAGCACTTGTTGTTTCTTGAGTTTTTGTTTGTTTGTTTTGAAAGAGAGAGAGACAGCACACACACAAGTGGGGGAGGGGCAGAGAGACAGGGAGAGAGATAATTCCAAGCACATACCACGCTCAGCCCTGAGCCTGATGCAGGCCTTGATCCCACAACCATGAGATCATGACCTGAGCTGAAATCAAGAGTCAGATGCTTAACCAACTGAGCGACCCAGGAACCCCTTCAGTTTTTGTTTATAGCCATTCTGACAGGTGTAAGGTGATATCTCATTGTGGTTTTCATTTTTTTCTCTGATGATGAGTGATGATGGCATCTCTTCATGTGTCTGTTGGCCATCTGTATGGATTCTTTGAAGAAATGTCTATTCATGTCTTCTGCTCATTTTTAAATTGGATTATTTGGGGGTTTTTTGGTGTTGAGTTGTAGAAGTTCTTTATATATTTTGGATGCTAACCCTTTATTGGATATGTCATTTGCAAATATCTTCTCCCATTCAGAATTGTCTTTTAGTTTTGTTGGTCGTTTCTTTGCTGTGCAGAAGCTTTTTATTTAAAAAAAAAATATTCTTAATGTTTTATTTATTTTTGAGACAGGGAGAGACAGAGCATGAACAGGGGAGGGTCAGAGAGAGGGAGACACAGAATGTGAAACAGGCTCCAGGCTCTGAGCTGTCAGCACAGAGCCCGACACAGGGCTTGAACTCACGGACCACGAGATCATGACCTGAGCCGAAGTCGGCCGCTTAACCGACTGAACCACCCAGGCACCCCAGAAGCTTTTTATTTTGATGTAGTCTCAACAGTTTATTTTTGCTTTAATTTCCCTTGCCTTAGGAGACATATCTACAGTGTTCGTTTTTAAATCTAAAAATGTTTCTGCATTAAATTTAAAAATGTTTAAATTTAATATGTTTCTGCAATTATGCAAATAGATGTATCTCTTTAACTTGGATTTGCATTAAAAATTATACCATGCAGGGCTCCTGGGTAGCTCCTGAAAAGCTTGCGATTTCAGCTCAGGTCATGATCTCACGGTTTGTGAGTTGGAGCCCCGTGTTAAGCTCTGTGATGACAGCTCAGAGCCTGGAGTCTGTTTCGGATTCTGTCTCTTCCTCTCTGCCCCTCCCCCGCTTGCGCTCTGTTTCTGTCTCTGTCTCTGTCTCTGTCTCTCTCAAAAATAAACATTAAAAAATTTTCAAAAATTATACCATATAAAATTTTAATAAAGATAGTCCTATTCCAAGGTGTTTCATAGTTTGTGAGAATGTATATACCAGTTACAAGCAATTACGTGGCAACTTAGAACAACAGAACTTGTTGCCCGCATGAATGATCCAGGATGTGAGGACCATGGAAGATGGAAGGAGGTAAAGAGCAGTTGTGGCAACATTTCCTGGTCCGATGGAGTCCCGCCTCCTGTACTGAGCAGCATGTTCCCAGCTGATCCCTGGGCCCTGACCCCCATTTTTGTTCAGTTGATCTCCTTGTTGGCAGAGCCTTCCTTCCCACCAAAAAGGCTAAGTACTATTTTACTTTTCAGCCTTCCTTGCCATAAGAACCTAGACATACTTCTCAAACTAGCTATTAAAATATAAAAGGAAACCTGCTGAGTAGCTAGAAAAGATTTGTGTGTGTGTGTTTGTTGAAAGAGAGACAAGCAAGAAGAGAGCCTATGGCCTCACTTTCTTCCTGTCCTTGAACGCTGATGTGTGAGAATGTGGTGCTTGGAGCTGTGGCGGTCATCTTGCAACCTTGAGGGTAAAGCCAGGAGAATCCCACAAAAGCCATCCAGAGACCTGGACATCGTCATGCCACTGCACCAACCAACTCCGGAATCATCTAATGGAATAATGGAATGTTTTCACTTGTGTATCCTGGCACGTGTAAACAAAAGCATATTAACGGATACATTTTCTGAATCTGCCTTCACCTCTTTCAGCCCAGTGTCATGCATCCCATTTCTAGTTGACAATCCTTCCAGTTAGAATGTCCGGGCAGCCTAGTTAATACCTCCAGATCTCACCATTTCCAGCTCTCTGCTCTCCTGTACATTCCTCCTTCTCCATACAAACCCTCCCTGTTACATGAGGAACCATAATTACACCAGCCTCATCTGCTCCTGGGGAGATACCGGCTTACACTCTCATTCTATACCCTACCTCACTCTATACCCTACTCTTTGTCAAGAGCTTAAAATCATCACAAATTTTACACATCTTGGCTATTGTGTACCTGTGTTGTTTTGTCCACTCATTGTTTACCCTCCCCTCTTCCTGGCAGATGTGACTTGATTTCCTAGGAGGATCTGCCTCTCCTTTACGTTCAGTTCATGCATTTGAATAGGGTAGATGCCATCCTTTGTGTTCCTGGCCCTGCTGCTCTTCCATTTTTTCTAACCATCATCGGTGCATACACGAACAGGGATACAGTTTGAGTCAATGAGCTCCAATCTTGGGGCCTTTATTTTAACGAAGTGGAAAGAAATTTATGCTTTTTGCTGATATTGCCAAAGTCAGGCTGATGTGAGGCTGGAGCTTCTGGGGCCTGTAGAAAGTTGGGCTAAGGAGAAGTCAATCAAAACAGAAAAATACCGAACAGGAAATGGAGAGAGAGAGAGAGAGAGAGAGAGAGAAAACAGGCCTGATGACACTGTTTGAGCCCCTGGACTTTTCCATCAAGTGACCTAATGATTTCCTTTTCTTTCTGCTTAGGCCATTTTGAGTTTGGTTCTTGTCACTTGGGCTTGCAACCAGGGAAGTTCTGATCACTAGAGCACCTGTAAATTCAAGGTGCAGTACCTTTGGGTACTGATAGCTTATTACACCCTTCTCATAATCGTAGGACCTTGGCTCCATCTGTGTCCCCACCTCAGGGCCTCTCAGTGTTTTTTTCTCAGTGCCTCATGTATAGGGGGTGTCAGTGCCTCACAAAGCCCCACATATTCTTCAGCTCCAGTCTCTAGGTGATGTCTTCTGCTCATCAGTTACCACTGTGCAAGTTGCCAGGGCCCTGCACGAAGACTGACCACTCTGTTGTATTGTCTCAGTTTAGATACCATTACAAACACAGAGCAGCTCCATGGATGAGAAGGTGAAATGGGTTCAGTGTAGCATCACTGAAAACTCTCACAGTCACAAGAAGAAAAAGTTCATAATTTATTACCAAAACAGTGCGTTACATAGAAACTCAGGTTTTTTTTAATTAAAAAAATTATTTTAAGTTTATTTTTTATTTTATTTTTAAAAATTTTTTTAAGTTTATTTATTTTTTAGAGAGAGAGAGAGAGAGAATGAGTGAGGGAAGCACAGAGAGAGAGGGAGAGAGAGAATACAAGCAGGCTCTGTGCTATCAAGCGAGGACTCATGAACTGTGAGATCATGACCTAAGCTGAAATTAAGAGTTGGACACTTAACCTACTGAGCCACCCAGAAGCCTCAGAAATTCAATTGTAAACAATAAGAATTTCAAAGATACTGACTTCTTATATGGAAAACCAGAATTCAGAATCAGTAAGGAACCCCATGGTAGTTGTGTGGTAAGCATTTCTAAGGATTCATGGAAACTTGCTAAAGTGAACATATGTTTAAGCATCTTTAAAAAAAACCTACAAAATACTAAAAGTAAAATTCCATTGTTGCCTTAATATCCAAAACTATCAAGTGGGTGTTAAGAACTACTATGTGGAGCTGGATTACTATCCACAGTTTTAATGTTTATTTATTTTTGAGAGACAGAGAGAGAGAGAGAGAGAGAGAGCGAACATGAGGAGCAGAGAGAGAGGGATACACAGAATCTGAATCAGGCTCCAGGCTCTGAGCTGTCAGCACAGAGCCTGACACAAGGCTTGAACCTGCCGACCTAGAGATCATGTCCTGAGCTGAAGTCTGATGTTTAACTGAGTGAGCCACCCAGGCGCCCCCTATTCACAGTTTTAGTGAATAATTCAAAATGATTCTGAGTTTATTGTTAGGCTAGTGGTTTTTACTGAGGACAACTGTCTACATTAAAGTCAAATTGATTTGTGGTTGCTTCATTTAGGAGACATAAACCCTCAGGAAACCTGTCAGTATAAAAGGAATACCTCAAAAGCCAGTCTCTTCTGTTCTTTAAAGAAGGGTTTAATGAATGGTCCTTAATTTGTCAGAAGAAATAACTGTAGTGGTATGAGTTATCCTACAGAACTTCTGGATCTTTTATGATAGTCTAACAAAATTAAAGCTTTTGATTTAATGCAAGATGGTGCTCTGCACAACCACAGTCTGAGTTCCAATTTCAGCTCAAAAATGAGTTGGCCATACCACTCAAACATCTTCCAAAAAAATGGCTCTCCAGGGAATATGGGGGTGACCTCTTTATTGTCCTGACTTGTTTCAACTGGACTTTAAAATTATAGCTTATTTATTCAAAAGTTTTAAAATGTTTATTTATTTTTGAGAGAGAGGGAGAGTGCCAGTGGGGGAGGGACAGAGAGACAGGGAGACAGAGGATCCAGAGCAGGCTCTGTGCTGACAGCAGAGTCTGATGTGGGGCTCCAACTCATGGACTGTGATATCATCACCTGAGCTGAAGTCTGATACTTAGTGGACTGAGTCACCCAGTCTCAACTAAGTTCATCATCTCTATTCTCAAAACCTGCCTCTTTTGACAAACCCCTCTCTTAGAGACCACTGAGAATCATGCACATTTCCCTGTTTGGCTCATGCCTATTATTCTAGTTCTGCAATTAGGGATTGACTGTGTCTTATACTCATTCACTTAATGAATGAATTGAATGTTTCTTGAGTGCCTGTCACTGGGCATTCTATTATCTTGGAATTCTATGTCTCATTGCCTAGCACAGTGTCAGCATAGAATTAACTCTCAAAGATCTCTTGTTGGATAATTCGTCTTTTTTAATTAATGAACTATTTCAAGCACACAAGAAAAAAAAAGATTAAAGAATGAATAATGATATGTGTGCCAACCACGCAGCTTAAGAAGTTTTTAGAGATAAATTCAAGATTCTGTATACCCTCCATGACTCCATCACTCTCCCTTCCTTTCCCAAAGGCAATCATTGCCCTCAATTTGATATTTACCATTCTAATGAATATATTTATATTTCTACTATGAAGTATTCTTTTAACTATTTCAAACTTCATATGAAATATATTGTTGTATCCTTTTATCCATGTTGATGGATAAGACTAGTTCATTGTCACTTTGTACAGTATTTAAAGTTTTTTAAAGGTTTTTTTTAAAGTATTTATGTATGTATGTATGTATGTATGTATGTGTGTAACCTCTAAACCTAATGTGGGGCTTAAGCTCACAATCCCAAGATCAAGAGTTGTATGCTCTTCTGACTAAGCCAGGCACCCCTGTTGTATAGTATTTAATTGTTGTTTATTAATCCGCTCTCTTCTTGGTGAACATTTAGATTGTATTCATTTGTTTTCACTATTATAAACATGCTGCAATGAATATTTCTCCTTGTTCACGTGTGGAAGTGGAATTGCTGGTGACTTTTCTAAATGTTACCAAATTATAATGCTTATAATCCCAGGCGCAAATAGGACAATTCTTGTTGCTTTACATGCTTACCAACATTAGACATTGTCAGACTTTATTTATTTGTTTGTTTATTTATATTTATATTTGACTATGGTTGACATACAATGTTACAGTATGTTTCAGGTGTACAACTTAGTGATCTGACAAGTTTATACATTATGCTACATTTACCACAAATGAACATCTGCACTTGATCTTAGCCAAAAGGCCAAGAAGCAATGGCACAAATGAACATCTGTTTGGATACAGTATCATTGACTATATTCCTTGTACTGTGCCTTTTATTCCCATGACTTTATTTCATAAGTGGAAGCCTGTATCTCCCTCTCCCTTTCACCCATTTTGCCCATCCCTAAGCTCCCTGCCCTCTGGCAACCACCAGTTTATTTTCTATATTTATAGGTCTGATTCTGCTTTTTGTTTCTTCATTTTTTTATGAGTGCATTATATGGTATTTGTCTTTCTCAATCTGACTTTATTTCACTTGGTATAATACCCTCTAGGTCCATCCATATTGTTCACATGGTATGATTGCATCCTTTTTTATGACTGTGTAATATTCGTGTGTGTGTGTGTGTGTGTGTGTGTGTGTGTGTATGTGTATCATATCTTCCTTATCCATTTGTCTACTTTGGGAGGCATTGTCAGACTTTTAAATTATTTGTACATCTGATGACTGACTCATTGGGATTAAAGTTCATTTCTCTGATGACTACTGAGATCAATGACTCTGATGACTTCTACTTAGATATTTTATCAACCTGGAATTGATTTTTGTGTATAATGTGAGGTTAGGATATAACTTCAGGTTTTTACCATGCAATAAATGTTTATTACAGCACCATTTATTGGATGCTCAATATTCTCTGATCTGCAATGCTGTCTCTGTCAAATACCATGTTCCATATATGAGTGGGTCTGTGTCTGGGGTCCCTATTTTATTCTTTTTATTAATTTATCTGTCTCTTTACCAATACTATCTTGCCTTAGTTACTGTTACAATACATTTTTTTATTTTTTAAGTTCTTTTTATTTTTTTATTTTTAGAGAGAGAGCATGCAAGTGGGGTAGAGGGGCAGAGGGAGAAAGAGAGAGAATCTTAAGCAGGCTCCACACTCAGCATGGAGCCCAATCAGGGCTTGATTCCATGGCCTTAGGATCATGACCTCCGCTGAAATCAAGAGTCCAATGCTCAACTGACTGAGCCACCCAGGTGCCTCAGCTGAGCCAGCCAGGTGCCCCTCCTTTAGGTTCTTTTGAAAAATGTTGAATAGAACCAGTGATAGCTGGCCTCCTGGCTTTGTTCCTGACTCTAACGAAGATGCTTATAATCTTTTACCATTAACAGGTTTGCTTTCAATTTTTTGGTAAATACCAAATATCACATTAAGGAAGTTCTTTTCTACTTTTCTATTTTTAGCATTAAGAGTTGTTTTGTAATCATCAATGAGTGCTAAGCTTATCAAAAGCTTTTTCTATATCTATTGAGTACCTATTGATTGTGTGCTTTTCTTTTGATTATTTGACCATTGTGTAGTATAGTATGAGGAATCATTAGAACAGATACAATTTATTGGTATTTTTCTAATTTTATTTTCCTTATATTCTTCCACAATAAGACCTCGATTCTGTTCAACCACACAAAGTTATAAAATTAAAAAGAACCTCTTAGCAACAACCATAGTGGATGAGTCTGGCTGTATCTGAGCTGAGATTGAGTGAATGTGGGTGTCAATTCACATTCCACTGCAGGAAATTCTGTTAGTGGTTTCCAAAGCTGGATAGGAAGGTAATGGTAAGGGGAGGGAGAGGACAGCACACTGCTTGTCCTCCACTCCTTCTTCCCGCCCAGCCTATGCAGTAAATGTGAACTTTCCGGAGAGAGGCATGGTATCTGCATTTCTGCATGGCAAGGAGCATGGTGCTTGGCACAGTGTGGCCTGAAGAGGAAGCAATGGCATTTGGCACATCAAAGGTTTATAGGAAAAGAGGGTAGAATTGGGCAGGATATTTTCTGTCTGAGCTTCAGCAGAACATTAGCAAAGCCATAAGGCTGGCAGAAAATTGTAGAAGCTAGGCAGATTTAGTAGGTACCCAGCACCCCCAAGAGAGAATAGTGTGTTGATTTACTCCTGAACACTTCTGAGACACCCCGGTGACTTCCCAGAGTCACTTAGGGTCTGGAGTGGAAGTAAAGGATAAAATTTTTTGTATGTCAATAGAGCTACTGTAGATTTTCACCAAGGCTGGTACATACTTACCAGTGAGGGGTACCTGGCTGGCTCAGTTGGTAGAGCATGTAACTGTTGACCTCAGGTTCAGGAGTTCAAACCCCACACTGGACACAGAGCTTACTTAAAAAATAAATAAATTTTGGGACACCTGGGTGGCTAGTCGGTTAAGCATCCAACTCTTGATTTTGGCTCAGGTCATGGTCTCATGGTCTGAGGTCAAGCCCCACATCAGGCTCTGTACTGACAGTGTTGCGCCTGCTTGGGATTTTCTCTCTCCCTCTCTCTCTGCCTGTCCCCCATTCATTCTCTCTCTCTCTCTCTCTCTGTCAAAACAAACAAACAAACAAACAAACAACAAACAAATTTTTAAAAAAGACTTGCCAGTGAACTATTTGGTGGATTTGATATTTGCCAGCATATTTTTCCACCATAGGCCACGCACTAGCAATTACACAGCAAAGAAATAGCCAATGTAAAACACACAAGCGTATTTTTAGATTCTTTTGCTTTGTTCTTTATTTTCTTGTTAATGATGCATCCAACCACCACTGTTCCAGAACAAAATCTTAATTCTTTCCTGTTTCTACAAAAATTGAGAGTACTTTCCTATGGGTTCTATCATCACTGGTTAACAGCTATGTGTTCTGCAGACTGAACGGGAAAACCCAACTGTATCTTTGTGTCTCTGAATGTAATTAACTAATTTTCAAGTATTCAATGAAACCACAGATAGACTTAGCCAACCACTTTTTCCCCTGAGTTTTTGAAAATATTCACATCTTAAGAAATGTATTGCATATGTTCTTTATCCATTTACCACTAAATGTTCCAAAGCTTGCATTGTGGGAGTTAGATGTTGCCCAAAGAGCTCATTGAACCATTTTTGAAACTGCTCTTCTACAAAAACAGGAAGTCACAATATAATAAATGTCGAGTGAATTTGAACTTGAGAAAAGTTTAATTAGGTTTAAAACTTTTGAATTCATATATTTGAGCTGGTTCTAAATCAGGGCATTGGTGAGTCCCCTAGTATCTATTTTTCCTCTTTAATGCATGTGTGAGCACACACGTGTGTGTGTGTGTGTGTGTGTGTGTGTGTGTGTGTGTGTTTGTACAGCACCTACTTTGTATGCATTTTATTTTATTTTATTAAAACATTTTTTTAATGTTTAGTTATTTTTGAGTGAGAGAGAGACAGAGTGTGAGCAGGGAAGAGGCAGAGAGAGAGGGAGACATAGAATCCGAAGCAGGCTCCAGGCCCTGAGCTGTCAGCACAGAGCCCGATGTGGGGCTTGAAACCCATGAACCATGACATCATGACCTGAGCTGAAGTCAGATGCTTAACCAACTGAGACACCCAGGTGCCCCAGCTTTGTATGCATTTTAAAGTGAAAAGAAGAAATTTCTATATATTTTTAAAAATTTATTTTGAGAGAGAGAGGGTAGGGAGGGGCAGAGCGAGGGAGAGAGAGGATCCCAAGCAGGCTCCCTGCTATCAGTTCAGAGGCTGACATGGGGCTCAATCTCATGAACTGTGAGATCATGGCCTGAGCCAAAATCAAGAGTTGGATGTTTAACCGACTGAGCCACCCAGGTGCCCTAGAAATTTCTATATTTTGATTACATTGCATGTGAGGAAGGAAGGAAAACAATCCTGAGACTACAGACTTGGAAATTCAGAATGCATATTTAACCCTCTTTGAGCAGTGTGACTTTGGTCCTCTTTTTTTGTCACCTGTTAAAGCCACTGAAATGGGGACATTTACACTTAGTGATTCATTTTTAATATATATTTCATAGATTAGTTAATATATTATTGAAAAGAATGCTGTGCATACCAATGCAGTGGGCAAGCTAAGAACAAAGAACAGACCGACAAATCAATACTCAGCTTGGCCCCTGATGTAAGGGTATCAGCCACATTTGCTGAAGGTTCTTCTGTCTTTGTTTCATTTCATCAGCATGGAATCCTATCAGACTTCTAAAAGTAGTACTTATTCAACTTTTGCTAGGCACCCCAAGAGCACAGGTGGGTAAAAACTTACTCCTAGGGCTTGGGAGTGTGAAGGTTTGGTAGGCGTTGTGGAGGGAGATAGTGTGGAGTAGTGCATGGCAACCACAAAATGTTTGAATGCAAATGCTACAGTCAAACTATATCTGTTTATGTAATTATGAAAATACTGCTTCAAGTTGCTTATCAAGTTAAATGATTTAACTCCCTCAATCACCAAGTGAAATTGATGCTCCAGGAAGAAAAGCTGTTTATCCTGTGAATTCCTGAGCCCTTGCTACACCATTTTGAAGAACCTGGTCTCCAAGAAAGAAATTATATGTATCTATCTATATATAATATATATATCTTAAATCATAGATTGTATGGCCAGTTAATGAATTGAAAACATGGTTCATTACTACATTTATCATTTCTAACTTGTCCTAGTTGCTCATTCACAAAAGAACCATGGAATCTGTGCTCACTTCAACAGCACAAGCATTAAGACCTTATACATGACAGAGTAGAAAGGTATCTCTCATGCCTTTCCTTAGAATCCTCCCATTACTTGTGACTTTTTCTTTATGATAACGCCATACCAATTGTTCTCTTTCTCATCTTTTATTTTTTCCCACTTTTTAATGCATATTCATTCACTTATTTCTTTAATAGGCTCCATGCCCAACATGGGGTGTGAACTCACAAACTTGAGATCAAGAGTTGCATGCTTTACTGACTGAGCCAGCCAGTTGCCCCTCAGTGCATTTGTATATACATTTTGTCATATCATTCCGTAAATTACTGAGGCCAGTCCCACAAATCCTTAGCCTTATTTGACTAGTGATAACTAAAACTTAGCCAGGTTAAATGATTTCCTTGAAGTTGCATTCATTGAAAAGTAGTCACTTTGCATCTACCATGCACCAGAACTAGATACACAAGGGTGATTAAAACAACAGTCTAAAGGAGGAGTCAGGAAAGTAAACAGGCAATTATAGGATCAAGGGATAAGTACAATAATTGAGGTTAAGTACAGGGCACCAAACATAAACTTTAGGGAAACTCTTTACCCAAACCTAGGAGGTAGAGTAAGGACAGGCTTCATGGGATAAGTGATATCTAACCTGAGATCTGAAGGACAGGTAGGATTAGCTAGATGAAGATTGGTGTGGATGTAAATTATAGGCAGAAAACAGAAATAAGCAAATGCTCAGAGTGAGAAGAAATATGATGCATCAGAAAAGCTGTTGTTAGCTGTGTATAAAGTGTGAGAAAGAGGCAAAGCTGCCATGTTTAATCTCACAGGTTGTGTTCTGCACTACCCAGCAGTCACCACTCACATAGGCTAGGATAAATGGCACCTTCCAGAGTTGAGCAATGTGGCTTCCCTGTAAGAAAAATGATGGGTGGGGAGAGAGAAGGATCTTGAAAACCGAGTACAGTAAAACCTTGGTTTGTGAGCATAATTCATTCTGGAAACGTGCTTGTAATCCAAAGCACTTGTATATCAAAGTAAATTTCAAGAACCGTTTGCTCAGTTGTGATCATGTGATGTTCAGTGTCATGTACTACTCCTATGGCAAGACATTGCTTGTTTATTAAGTTAAAATTTATTAGAAATGTTTGCTCATCTTGCAGAACACTCACAGAACACGTTACTTGCAATCCAAGGTTTTACTGTATGCTAAAATGTTTGTAAATAGCCTGAAGGCAATGGAAAACCATTGCAGGGGAGTGACTTGACCAGACTTGCATTTTAGAAAGACTATACAGCCACTGGGGTGGGGAATGGATCCAGAGAAACCAGCTAGGAGGCTGGTTCCAATAAGGCAGGCGAATATTAAAAACAGTCTGAAATGAAGTCCTGGAAATTGGGATCAGAATAAGCAATAGATTTGAGAGATGATGAAATCAGAATTGATCAGACTTGGATAAGCTGCAGCTTTTGTTCTTAGACCAAACTAGGTCCACGGCATGTCATTTACTGAAATGGGGAATACAAGAGGAGGACTGAGTTTAGGGGAAGATTATTATTATTATTGAGAGAGAGAGAGAGAGAGAGAGAGGGCACAAATGAGTGAGGGACAGAGAGAGAAAGAATCATCCCAGGATGGGCAAAGGGAGAGAGAGAGAGGGAGGGAGAAAGAGAGAGAGAAGCGGGGCTCACCCAAAGTGGGGTTCATGCTTACCTGAGTCAGAGCTTCAGCTTGACCCGAGCTGAAGTCAGATGCTTAATGACAGAGCCACCCACGTGCCCCTAGGAGAATATTATTAATTCCTTTTTGGACATGCTGGGTGTGAGGTGATTTTGAAGCATTTGAATGAGAAATGGTCAGTTGGGTGAGTCTGGAGATCAGGAGATATAGGGTTGGGCTAAGACACAGAAATGCATTTTGGGCCAAAACTAGAACGTTGTCACGTCGTACCGGAATGGAGTTGCTCCAAGTGGCTGTGTTTTCAGGGGAGTGGGCTCAGAGGAGTTAGGGCGGAGGGGGTCATAAAGTGGAAATAAAGAAAAGCCATATATATTTTTTTGACAAGTGAAGCAGAAGAGTTAGCAAATTTTGTGACTAAGCATGATCATTTTTCTAGCAGAAGGTTGAGAGTGCCTCAGATTCTAGTGTCCCAATGAGGTTGAAGGACCACCATTGCATATCAAAGTGTGCCTGCTGGGGTTTTTCCTCTCTTCTTGGAGCCTCAGGCTTCCATTGACTTCACCTCTTCAGTTCTTTTCTCTACGTTATCCCTCCTCACTTCATCTTCTAACAGGAATATTACTTTCTCACCCTCTACTGTTTTTGATTTGTTTTTCCTAGAAAGCTGTCTTAAAAAGTTGAAAGCAGGGGCACCTGGGTGGCTCAGTCAGTTGAGTGACCGACTTTGGCTCAGGTCATGATCTCACAGTCCATGAATTTGAGCCCCGCATTGGGCTCTGTGCTGACAGCTCAGAGCCTGGAGCCTGCTTCGGATTCTGTGTCTCCCTCTCTCTCTGCCCCTCCCCTGCTCACACTCTGTCTCTCCCTCTCTCTCAAAAATAAATAAACATTAAAAAAAAATTTTTTTTAAGTTGAAAGCGAATGAGATAGAATTTAAAAAAACACAGTAAACAATGGAAGGTTTAACCCAGAGCAAATTCCATATTCATTTTAGCAATCACTCACAGGCAAAATTTAAATACTTTATTGCCACATTATTGTAGTAACTTAGCTCTTTCTACTTGGCTCTGTTCTACTTCTGGAATTATTTTGTGTTGTTGAATTTTACACTTTGGGTAGGAAAGTGGGATTTTCAGTAGGTAGTTAAAGAAAAAAAATCAGTATATATTGAGGAGAATTACTATGTTCCCAGCTAATACTTCCTCCACTTGCATGCTCTTAAAGTCAGAGAGTTTGCCATTACTTATTGAATTTATACTTAACATCCAGCACTATATGGGACACCAAAGAAGTATAAGGCATGCCTAGTGACCACTAGGAGTTTCTAATATGATGAGGGAAACAACACATATGCAGAATAAAATATAATAGATTATAGAAGACTAATACTCATAAGACATTTAAATACAGTAAACAAATAATAGCAAATAAAGTATGAAATCCTTAACTGAATGCTATTGATTATATATGTGTGGTCAAGGACAGTGAAGACCAACAGTCAAAGAAGGCATTTTCTGTTTTAAATAAAGAACATAACTTTCAACAAATCACCACCAAAAATAACTTAATAATATTTATTTTATTTTTTTAAAGCTTTCCTTTCAAATGCTTATTTTTGTGAAACAGAGAGAGCGTGCACAAGCGGGGGAGGGGCAGAGAGACAGGGAGACAGAGGAACCAAAATGGGCCCTGTGCTGACAGCAGACAGCCCGATGTGGGGCTAAAACTCATGAACTGTGAGATCATGACCTGAGCCGAACCTGGATACTTAACCACCTGAGCCATCCAGGTGCCCCTATGATATTTATTTTTTTAAAACCTACCGTATTTCTTTGTTTCTAAGGTGGCATCTTTTCACATTTGAATACAACAGATAGAATAGCTAACCTTCATCTTGCACTTTGTATGAGGTACTGTTATAAAGTGCTTTAAATATGTTGACATGTTAAATATGGATCATTTGATAGGGTAGAAATATTTCATCTTCTCCCCACTAGGCTCTACTAAACAATTGGTACAAACTGAAATTCCATGGCTATTTAGGGTCCAAGAAGTATGGTATGTGTGCAGGTAAATAGTGCATATATATATATGCGCATATATATATATATATATATATATTACATTGATGAAATGTTCTTATCTCCTTAGCCTAGATTGCCAGGCCTTTGGTTATGCCTTGTGAGGATCACTTGCTAGCTCCAAGATACCCTTGGACCCCCTATATCTTAACAATTTGGTCAAAGGCTGCAAAAGACAGAAGAGTCTGCATGTTGAGATAGTGAGGTAACCTCATCCAAAATTTAATCTCATTCAGCAATCATTTACATAGCTCTGCTTGTGGTTTTCAGCTGGGCCAGGAAGGTGGTTCTGATTTATTTACAAATGAGATGAACTATCTAAACCACCAGAGTAAAGTCAAAATACATGATTATATTGGGTGGGGTTCCTCAGGAAACGGTGTCTGAAGTGGAGATTTGCAATGCTATTAGCAACACCACCTGTGGGAACTGAGGGGCGCTGGACTGGTCAGAAGGAGTTGATCTGCAATGCTGTTGCAGCATAGGCCTCAGCTGATCCCTGGGCAGGGGCGCTCTGGAGCTAAGATGTCCTTTCAGAGATGTCCTGAATTGAGGCAAGGGAGCCTTGGCTTTACATTCTTGCAGTCATTTGATGTGTATAGCCTCCAGGGAGGGGTTGTAGCCTTTGTTGAGGCAGTTATTTTTGGCTGAGGTCAATGCCTTGGGGAAGGCTTAACGTTAAGCTGTCAGCAGACAACACTCCCAGCAGCTGGGGGATATGGGCTTTGGTCCCCAAGGTGGAAACTGGGTGGGACACCACAGCATCATATGTTTACATGTTAATGTACATATAGACACATATGTATATATGCATATGTATTCATATATTTATATACACACACCCATAAATATATAGACATACATACACATTTTGTGTGTATTTATACTTATGAAAATTCAAAAGGAAGAAGTAATTAAAACCCTGTGAAATGTGATATAGTAAATTGGGCAGATTTATTGAAATCATAGGCTATTATCACTGCAGTAACAGCGGTTCTCAGGATCACCCCTTGATGTCTTACTATAGTGATCAAATTCTCTGCAGACTAGATCATGTCAGCAGAAGTTTCCATCCCATAAAGACTGTGGACCGTTGGCCTTGTCACAGAAAAGAAAACAGCTTTTGGTGCAAATTGGAATAGATAAAAAAGCATTTGCCATATCCATAGATGTATACCAGGTCCCCGGGATTATGTTGATTTGCTGCAGTAAAGATAGCACGGATAGAATGCAGTTGCAACTGCCTTTACCATATGATTAAGTTCACAGCAATTCATAGGAATTCTCTAAGATTCATCTGCCTCTGCAGGGCAAACAGGCGAATTGAATGAGGGAAGTGATAGTATCACTACTGCTGCATCATCCCTATCTTTTATGCTGGTACTAATTTCTACAGCTCTCCAGGGATTTGGTTTCCTATCCTGATAGCAAGAGGAATTTCCAGAGGCTTCCACTTAGCCCTTGCTACCACAATAGCCTTCGCTCTGTGGGTCAGACAAGTAATAGGATTCTGCCGCTTATTTAGTATATCTATTCTAATTATATATTCAAGAACTGAGGCAACAACCACAGGCCGGGTCTGCAAACCTACTGGATCCATGGTGATTTGTGCTTGGGTGAAAACTCCATTTATCACCCGATTACCATAAATCTCCACAATAGTTGGGGGACCCAGTGATATTTTAGATCCTCAAGAATTAGCATTTATTCAGAAACAGTATCAAGTAGTCCCTGAAATATCTGGGTATTTCCTTTTTCCCAGTGCACACTCACTCTGACAAATGACATCAGGTTCCTTTGGGAAAGGCCTGGATGAAGATTTGTCATATATATTTCTGGCAATGCTGCAAGGTCCTCCTTAAGGAAATCAGCCTCCCTTTCAATCAAGGGGCTCTGTGAACTGACTGAGGTATGAAAACTGGTTGAAAAGGATGACTTTTCATTTTGATGGCTCAAGTCAGGTTTCAGGCAGCAGACCTAGTTTTGCCTGGTACAGAGATCAAGGAATATTTCAGAAGTCTCTCCATCTATTTCATTCCTAGGGCCATCCAGGGCATTAGTAAATATCCCTGTAGGTCACGACCTTTGACCTTTGATGTTGCCCCTGCTGCCCATTGCGGTAAATATGTCCACCCTGTCCCTGCCAGTTAAGTGCTGTCACCTGGTTATTGCAATCCCAGGATCCCACTGTCCTGGAAATCAGGGAGCGATTTCAATAGAAGCATCTTCCACCATCAAATCCAGTACTGCAGAGCTTTGCTGGTGCTCCCCTTTCTAATATATTTTTCAGTGCCTTACTATAAACACCATCATCTGGGTCTCTAGGGGTATATAGTTGAGGGTTGGGTATATACATTACACATAAAATCACTCCAACATTGCCATCTCCATGAACCTTTGGATTTTTTCCTCTACATTATACCAGGGACATTTTGGCATCTCAATCTCATTGAATATAGACCACCAATGGGTCTAACTTTTAGCTAACCAATTAAATCGTTAGAGTCACTTTCAGTGTATGAACTAACACATCAAATCCAGGCTTTATGGTAAATGCACCCATATCAATAACTTTAACCAACCCTTTTCTCTTTATTTTGTTTGGAACTTGACCCAAAACTGTTCAGCCTTTCACAAAATCATGTCACTTCTGATAACATCGATGTTAATATTTGAGTTGCTACTACAACACATTCATATTGGTCTGCACTTGCAGTTTTCTCATTCACAATGGTTATACGTACAAGTATAAGCATCTTAATATTTTTTGTCTTCTAATACAAAATTAATTATAAATTCTTTTTATTTTTCCTCTACTATATAATTAGAGCATTATATTGACTTCTTGGGAAATGTGCACAGGCAGTGAATAGTGTCTATGAATTTCATTTCAGGATAGTAAAGGGAGTACTAAAAATAATAGTTGCAAAAGGAGGTGATGGGTCTGATAGGGTTGAGAAAAGCTCCCTTCTCCTTTCAAATTGGGTCCAAAGAAATTATGTATAGGCATGGCCATGATGAACCAAAGTGGATATTGTGTGTATTTGCTAAATAAAATCATTTGTTATCCCTTTTCTGAAAGATGGCTATGTTTTTTTTTTTAATTTTTTTTTTTAAATTTAGTTTTGAGAGGGACAGAGACAGTATAAGCAGGGTGAGGGGAGGAGAGAGAGGGAGAGAGAATCCCAAGCAGGCTCCATGCAAGGCTCAAACTCATGAAACCGGGAGATCATGACCTGAGCTGAAACCAAGAGTTGGACGCTTAACCAACTGAGCCACCCAGGCACCCTATGTTTTTAAGTAGAGAATTCTGTGTCCTAATCAGTTTACTTACAAAGCCATGCAGGATGATATTAGGAAATACAAATACCAACAACAGTGGTGAAGAACTGCCTCACAGATATAACAAATGCAATTTATTTTGTGTTTGAAGGAGGACTTGAGAAAAACATTCTGTCTCTGAGCATTCCTGAGGATGGAGGAGGGGGAGCCAGGGGCATGTTTTCTTAGTTCCTCAGCCTGTATGATCTGAGTCACAACTTCATGGTTAGATGAGGATGCTAAGCAAATGCTACCCCTCCCTTCTCTCCTCTCCCACATGGAATCTTTGGAGAGGCTCTAAAAGTAGGAGGAAGAATCTGTATTTGCTTTATGAATGAATGAAGGGTGGTTATTTGGTCTTAACCCAGAACTCTAGCACTGGTTTGCTGTTCAATGCAGGTTTGCTCTATGGTATGCCAGGGGCACATAGGGCCACCTGGGAGCAGTACCCCACCCACTTGCCTACTTACCTCCCTCCTTCAGAATCTCAACTCTTGTCACTTTCTCAGGGAAGCTTGCCCTCACCCACCAGTCTGGTCTGATTCCTTTGTCCTGGATTCCTTCAGGACATTCCTTCCTGACAATTCCTTCAGGACAATTCCTTCATTGCCCCCCCCCCCCCCCCCCCCCCGTGATCCCTTATCAGTTTATGATTAGACTCCTTAGCTGTGACTATGTGGTTTATGTAGGACACCTACTAAGACTAAGTATCTTCCCTGTTTATGCTCCCTGCCTTTCATATTGTGCCTAGCTGGCATGTGGTACAAAGTAGACACTCAGTACATAGTTGTTGAATGAAAAAATATTTGCTACAAATTCCAGAAGTATCAACACTTACCATGATTTATGTATATTACCATTGTATTTGTATCCCATGCTTTTGACAGCCGAATCTTCTATTTGTGGAAGAGCATGGTAACTGGATTTTGTAGAAATGAATGAGTCAGGACTGGTGAAAACACTCAAAAGCTCCATTAATTTTCTTTTCTTTTCCAGTAACTCTGCTCTACCCTCCATCTCCCCAAGTCAAAACCCAGTGTTTGAACTTAACCGTGTGGGTTTTGTGTGTGTCCAGCTGGAAGGTAACTGGAGAACAAGGTGGAAGGGCTAGAGACCCTGTCCCCCACCTCCTAAGTGACGAACACTCGCTAAGGAATGACAATGTGACCAAGGCCTCCCCCCATTAAACAAAGAAAGCCCCAGAACCACAACCCCGGACCGAGGTGGGATAATTTGGAGTGCTGGGTAATCTGGTTCCGAATTAGAGGGAGAGGTTTAGGAGAAGTGAGACTGCCCCAGTCTCTCAAGCTAAAGTTGGTGGCCTGTGAGTAGCAGCCTTTCTTGCGCCTCCGGGTGTGTCCACCGGGCTCGCTCATCAGGTTGTGTCCGTGAATGTACGTGGGTATGAGATGCGGCTAGGCAGGGCCACGCTCAGCCCCAGGGCGGGAGGGGGGGGCTTCTGTAACCGCGCACGCCCTTGGCGCCGCAGGGCAGTGGGGCCGGCACGCCGGGGCGCAGTGTGCAGGCGCGGAAAGCAGGCGGCAGTCTGGCCCCACGGCGCGCCGGGCGCTGGCTCAGGCGAGCTCTGGGGGCCGCGGGCTGCGAGGCCCGGCTGCGGGCGGCAGGAGGCAGCGTCGGCCCAGGCGGCGAGGCAGCGCGCGGTGATGTCAGTGGCGGCCCGGCTGGCAGTAGCCGGTACTTCCTGTATAAAGGCGGGCGGGCTCGGCTGCAAACCCCACTAGCCAGTGTCAGCCTCTCGGCGGGAGGAGGAGGCGGCGGAGGAGGAGCAGGGGGAGGGCTGTCAAATTCGGGAGCCAGATTTTTTTCCCTTCCCCTGGCAATCCCTTCCGCTTCCCCGGCTCCTGGCGTGACATCTGCGGACCCGGGACCTGTATGTGTGTGCGCGCGAAGGAGCGGAAGAATGGCAGTGCTCAAACTCACCGACCAGGTAGGGGGCGGCGGCGCGGGCGGGCGGGACGCGCGGGCGCGGGGCGGCGCGGAGCCCCGGCGGGGGGATGGGGGCGCGGCGCGGAGCGCGCCCGCGAGCTGTTTACTCGCGGCGAAGGGGAGGAGTGTGTGCGGCCGCCGGCTGCTCCGAAAGCCGGCGGCTGCGGCTCTCCTGCCCTGCGCCGTCCCCGCCCTGGGCCGTCGGAACTGCGCGCCCCGCTCGGTGCCCGCGGCGCGCCGGGGGGCTGGGGAAGGGGCCGGCGGGCGCCAGGCGCAGCCGGGGTGCTGCTCTGCGGGTGTGCACTGGTGTGCGTAGATGAGCGCGGGTGTGCGCTGTCCGCGGGCCCGGGCTGGGCAGGGGGAGGGGAGGCTCGAGGTGCTCCTCCGGCTCCTACCGTGCTGCGCAGCGTGGGCTCCGGCAGCCGGTGCCGGCGGCCGGGAGGCTCGTCCGCGCAGCGGGAAGGAGGGAGGTGTATGGAGAGGGAGAAAGGATCGCAGCCTGGGACCCTCCCCGAGCCAAGCCAGAGACCGGCCCAGACCGCGGCTCTTGTGTGGTCGAGCTGTCTTTATCCGTTTGACATGACAGCCTGACTTCCTCTTTAGTAGACCAGAGGTTGTGTGTGCGTGGTGCGCGATGGGGTCCCTTGGAGACGGCGCTTTTGGTTCTGGCCGGTCTGTCCCAGGAGGAGAAGTCCCGGGGCTCCACTCACAGCGGTGAACCACCCTCTCTGTGCCTGTGTGTGTCAGTTTTGTTGCTTTCCTGGCTCAGACACCGCACAGGGCAGCTCTGGAGTGCTGGTTTGGAGAAGTGGGGTTATTTGCTGACTCGGCTGACAGTCCTTGCTGCAGGTCTGGGGAATGGAAACACCCCACCTTTGCAGACTTTGCTGCTCTTAGGATATTGACACTCATAGGCGCACAGCCAAGTTGCATGATAGAACTCTGCAGCTTCTTTCACGAAAAAAGGAGACAGCTTGTTTTTTTCCCTTCTGCCATTTATTTATGGATAGTGAAATGAACACTGTCCTGGTTGGCACAGAGTCAGTCTTGACTTTGACACCCTATCAAACATGCCATTTCTTGATATTTAACATCTCATACATCTTGAAGGGGTTGCATTTGTTGCTTTGCTGTCCCCAGTTAGAATCCAGCCAGGACATTTAGATGCAATCAATCACCAGAATGATTTGCTTTCATATCTTTGAGAGTCACATTTCTGGTTTGTTTTCCTTAAGTATTTACAGGCATTTTTTTTTTCTTTCTGTGGAGGAGAGATCACTGAGTTAAAACTCATGTTAGCCTTAAATTTAGCAGGAAGAACAGCTGGCAATTGTGATGAATCTACTTGTTCCCTTTGGTTCCAGAGCATTTAAAAGTGTAAGTTGATATTAGGATTCTCTCCACCTTTTAGTCACATACTTTGACAACTGTTAGACATTTGCTTTTTTTCAATCTTCCAGTTTTAGTCTGTTTTGGTCATGTCATCTTTGCTGGTCCAAGTTACTATACTTGTCTCTTAATTCCTAAGTCTTCAAGTACAAAAAATGAATCTAATGGACATTATTATTATCACATACGCAACAGAATTTCACAGAGAACTTTAGAGTTGGAAGAGATGCTAAAGACAGTCCTTCATTTTTTTAAATGAAGAAACTGAGATCTGAAGAAGTGAAGCGTGGGATCTTGAAGGACCACAGCTGTTGGCCTGTATTGCTGAAACTAACTCCTGTCTCCTGCCTTCCAGGCTTCTGTGCTTTTTGCTAGTGGTTGTAAGACACCTCTGTCTTTTCATTGGGTGTGTTAAAAGGGTTACAAGAAGTTATCCGCTCCTAAATCAAGATCAACAGTAGGGGAAAGTGTATTTCTTGGTCTTAGAAAGAAAGTTATTCTTCAGGATTTATCAGAGTAGGACTTTCAAAGATGTTTGTCTTTTAAAATGTTTTGGAATACATCTCCTCCCTTCCCCAAAGAAACTAGTATCGTTATGGAGAAAAAAAGTCATGTAACCTGCATTTGATTCCATCTCCAAATGCATCAAAGTGGTCTAAGGAGTTTTAAGACTCAGGAGCATCTAAGAATTGCCAGCCCATCTTGGGACAAGGCCAGAAGAAGGCCGGGTGAGGAGGTGGTCTGGGCTGGGTGGAGTCGTGAGCAATAAAGGTTTCTGTGTGGCTTCAAGTCCAGGAAGTGTGTGATCTTTCTTGCCTTATATAGTCTTACCTTTCAGTTTGAAACTAAATTCTTAGACGCTGGTTCCTAACCTCATCAAGGCTTAAAAACCCTTTGCTTAAATCCATACTTAGCAAGAGTTTTGCTCCATCCTTTGGGTAGGGGGCTGCCTGCTCTGAGTCTCTGCCTTAGAGTTTGTAGAGGAGCACCTAACTCTCCATTTTGCTGCTGGTAAAACAATCACTTCTCAATTCCTCCCTCACCTTTTTTTTTTTTTTTTAACATTTATTTATTTTTGAGACAGGGAGAGACAGCATGAACGGGAGAGGGTCAGAGAGAGAGGGAGACACAGAATCTGAAACAGGCTCCAGGCTCCGAGCTGTCAGCACAGAGCCTGACGTGGGGCTTGAACTCACGGACCGCGAGATCATGACCTGAGCCGAAGTCGGATGCTTAACCGACTGAGCCACCTAGGTGCCCCCCTCCCTCACCTTTTAATGCCCTATTTGTGAGGTGATTCTTGATTTTTGCCATGACTTTTGGATTTTTAGCTTGATATCCTGATTTCCCTGACACATTCTTGTTGTTGATAACCTGAATTACAAGTTGTCTTGGTTTGTTTTCAAATGTGCCAAAAAGAAAGAATGTAAGAAGATGACATTTCCTGTCCTGCTGGAGTGGGGTGGAGGAGCTTATTGGGTTGATGGGAGTCCCCACCTCTACAGTCAGCCCACACTGGCACCTCAGTCATGCACCAGGAGGAGACATCTTTTCTGAACTCTGTTTTGGGAGAGTTTTAAAAGGGGACAGGCAAGTGTGATTTTTAGTTTTGTTTTTGTTTTTTTAATTTAAATTACTTTTTTTCTTTTTCTTTTTTTTTTTTTACTATGAGAAGGAACTGAGAGCTGTTGCTACAAACAAGCTTAACATTTAGCACTTCTGCATTTGTAACCGTGTCTCTTCTGTTTTCCTCTTCACACAACGCATACCGTTTTTCTTGCAGTGTTCGGGGGACCAAGGATCCTGGTTTGCCAACAGAGGGGTTTCCCAGGGTGTAGGACTTTCAGTGCTAACACTGGGAAAATTCTAGGCAAACCAGGATCAGCAACATAGAACACACTCACCTATGTAATTAATATACTAATGTAATTGTTTCCTCCTAGAAGGACATTAGAAGGTTTCTTTATATCTTTGATAAAGTGAGGTAATTTTAAGTTTGGGAGAGAAAGTTCTATTTCATACAAATGTAGTGCCTTTTAGCTCAAGATAGCCATGAAACTCCTTGAAATTTTATTTGCTATTGAACTTTTGGGGGCTGCTCTTTATGTCTAGTTAAGGTACTCTCGTGATTTTAAGTGTCTGGTCATATCTTCAGCCTGCCTCCGATTCCCTCCTCACCACCCCGCCCCCCCCCCCCCCAAAAAAAAAAAACCCAACGTTTTTCAAAGTTATGAAGCCAGAATGGTGAGCTGTTTTGGACCTTTGAAATGTTCACTATTCTTACCTGAATTTGCTAGTGACAGCAGAATGTCACCTCCATCTCGAGGGCTGCCTGTAGACAAACTGTTTCAGCAGGTGGCCCTTTATGGAGCTTCCTGCCTGGAGGCCTTCTGGCTAGATGTCCCCTTGCCAAGTCCTAGCTCACACTTGAGTCACCCATGTCCTTGCCAAAGGCAGTGGCTGGCAGCCGTGGCAGTGGCAAGAAACTAGAAATCCTGTAACTTTGATTTCTAGCTCGTAGTGTGGGGCCTTGGGACACGTGTATTTTATAGGCTGCTCCCATCCTTCTGTCGCTCCCTAGGGCACTGGGTCTATAGCAGGCACTATGCTGCAGCCCTGCCCTCAGCAAAGATGAAAGGAAAAGAAAGGCTTTATTCTTTGGGCCCTTCTTTAGTTGTTTTGGGATCCAGTCACATGATTTGGGGAGAGCACTCGAGGACTGGTGTTTCCTGGCAGAGACCTAATAATGGCTTACATTTATTGTGATCTTCTTGTATGCTGAGCCCTGCCATGAATCACGCCTCTTAATCCTCATGCCATGCTAGGAGGTAGGTGGCAGTGTGATTCCTATTTTATAGATGAGAAAACAGAAATAGGCTAATTGACTTGTTCAAGGTCATACACCCACTAAGTGATTGAGCACTGTGTCCTACCCTGGCACACTGATTGCCCAGGTGGGGCTTTAACCACAAGGCTATACTTTTAATAGTCAGAAGGTCTATGCGGTAGTAGGACTTCTGGATGCCTGCTCTTATTTAGGAGGAAGCCACTGGGCTAGCCCTACTCCCTGCACTCCACCTAGCTCTTGGGGCCAGACCTACTTCTGTCAGAGTTAGGAGCTCCTCTGAGGCCTCTCCTCCCAGCAGCCTTGGACCTGGCTTACCCTGTTAGCTTCTCCACCTCTCCACCCTGGCGAATGACCTGTTGATTGGTAGCTTGGGGAATTTTTTCTTGGTCATTAATAAATAAACTATGATCATTGTAGGAAAATCAGAAAGCTAGATTAGCAAAAAGAAACAGTTAAAACCATCGTCAGTCTCTGTACTCAGAAGTCCTCCTGACATCTTGATATAGAAGGAAACTTCTAGTCTTCTAAGTAGCCAGATAAAAATTTTAACTTTCTGCATGATAATATCAGTATCTTTCTCTTGACCACAAAGCTAACAATTCTGCTCTCTAGACCAGTGACTTTTCCAAATAAACTGAATTTATGCTTCTCTTAAATAAATGACTGGCTGCTCTAGTGTAAACCCAGCAGCACGTACTTTTTTTTTTTTTTTTAAAGATTTCAGCTTTTACTTCCTCTTTTTCTCTAAACAGAGAGTAAATATAAACTCCAAAAAGCACAATTGTTTGTGCCAGAAACAGGACTGAGCTATTCTTTAAAAAGACTTCTATTTCAACAATATAATATGATTTTTTTTTTTGGTTGAAGTACAACATGAAATAATTTTTAAAAAATAGGGAGGAGCTAGAGAGATCTGATAGTCCTGTGGTTTTAAAACTTTGTAAAGCTATGGCTCTCTTTTTTTTTTTTTTTTTTTTTTTTTTTAAGTAAGCTCTTTCAGGGTGCCTGGGTGTCTTGGTTGGTTAAGCATCGACTTCAGCTCAGGTCATGATCTCACAGTTTGAGTCTGAGCCCTCAATCAGGCTCTGTGCTGAAAGCTCACAGCCTGGAGCCTGCTTAGGATTCGGTCTTCCTCTCTCTCAGCCCGTCCCCCGCCTGCACTCTGTTTCTCTCTTTCTGTCTCAAAAATAAATAAACATTAAAAAAAAATTAAAAAGGGGTGCCTGGCTGGCTCAGTCGGTTGAGCATCCGACTTCGGCTCAGGTCATGATCTCACGGTTCGTGGGTTCGAGCCACACATTGGGCTCTGTGCTGACAGCTCAGGGCCTGGAGCCTGCTTCGGATTCTGTGTCTCCCTCTCTCTCTGCCCCTCCCCTGCTCACACTCTGTCTCTCTCTCAAAAATGAATAAAGATTAAAAAAAAATTTTTTTTAATTAAAAATACTAAAGTAAACTCTTTGAACTCCCTACCCTGAGATCAAGAGTCACATGCTCTACCGACTGAGCCAGCCAGGCGCTCCCTCTGGCTCTCCTTTTTGTTTTCCTCAAAGAAGATTCCATACTGAAACTTAATATATAAGAGATTGGTGGCAGTAGCGATCCCTGAAGCCCTTTCAAAGATTATTTGCATTTAATATTATTTGAAAGCCTTTTTGTATGAGAAACCTACTGGTAACTGATTCAGTGTTCTTTTCCTGACATCATGTTCTCAGAAAACAAATGTTTATAATTATTGTAGATGATTAAGTGTTACGTAGAATTTGGATGATCATGTCATTTTTATTCATTCTGAGGCAGCTTTGAGAATGATGGGTGTATTATTAAATATTAAGCTGGGAAAATAGGTGTGAACCAGGACTGTCCCAAGTAAATCTGGACACATGGTCACACCACATAGACTGTGTTTGTTCACCTTAGGCTTGACAGTAGGTGAATTAGTGACTAGTAGACCAGTCACTCTCTTTCGAGTCGCGTTTACACTGGAGCAGGTATTACAAACATTGTTTTTTAACCTTATGCAAGTCCAGAATTGGAAAATGGCTTCCATTTCATACATCAGTTCTGACCAGTTGGTTGAGGGGTTGCAGAAGCGCTCTGGCTCTTGCAGCAAGGGATGGGGGGAAATGTAACAACTGACTGTCAGTGTTTGCTATGAGTATAAGATAAGGGAGAGGTGGCCTATGTTGTTAGCCAAACCATGGCAGGTCAGATTAACCTCTGTGGGCCTCCAGTTCTTATTTGTAAAATGAAGAGGTTGGACTGGATGTCTTTCAGGTGTCTTGGCTCCTCCCTCTCTCTCTGTGACTCAGTCCCTTTGTTGCGCACAGTTTGTGCTGTAGTCTTCTTCACAGATGTGGCCATGGAGGGTGTATTCGCAGATGAGCTCCAATTTAGCTTTCCAGGCAATAAAGTCAGAAAGTTAAGTTAGATTCCAAAAGAAGGTTGTAACCGATGTCAGTGGTTTAGGAACTGATTCCTGCCCTGTGACCACCTTCCACCTTCCCCCTTCCCCCTATTTGATAGATAATCCAAGATTGTTTATTTTCTAGAGCATCACTTTTATTGATTACTCCATTAGCACCCTCTTACCAACATATTTACCTTCTACTTGATTTCAGAGGTATTTTCTCTCATCAGTGTTCAAGTCTGTAAAAGAGTTGGTAGCCCAAGAGGTTGAAATTAATGATCAAAACTCTAGTCTTTCATTATGATACTCATAATTTTTAAGAATCTTTTTATTGTCTCTCCTTTTGAAACTGAAAATTTATCTAGCGCCCTGCTGATTGGACCAAGAAGTAAGAAGTGTATAGTCCACTTTTGGGTTATTTCAGGCTTTGCTAAGTCAATGCTTGCTTGTATTTCTTGGTCTTCATGTACCTGTAATTCCCCCACTCTCACCCTTGTGAGTCATAAGCACCCCAGTGGAACTTTCTAAGAGATCTTTAATACCAGGAGACCATTTTACCCCAGGGGAGCCTCCAGAGCTCTTGGTAAAACTAAAGAGATTTGTAGGAACATCTGAGGCCTAGATATACAAAATTTCCTCACAGTTTCAATCTGTCTCAAAGGTTGCAATGTTAAAAAAGAAAAAAGGGTTTTGTATTAAATTGCTTTTGTTTATTTAACACTAGATTGGGAATCAGAAGACCTGGATTTTCCTCATGGTTCTTTTCTTTTTTTTTTTATGTTTATTTATTTTTGAGAAAGAGAGAGACAGCGTGAGCAGAGGAGGGGCAGAGAGAGAGAGGGAGACACAGAATCTGAAGCAGGCTCCAGGCTCTGAGCTGTCAGCACAGAGCCTGACGTGGGGCTCAAACTCACCAACCGTGAGATCATGACCTGAGCTGAAGTCTGACGCTTAACTGACTGAGCCACCCTGGCACCTCCTCATGGTTCTTTTTCTAATACTTATATGGCTTTGGGCAAATCCTGGCCTTAGTTTCTTTGTAACATGGGATTTCATGGGTGAAGAATCCTCTGCATTCTTTCAAGCTCTAACATTCTAAGAGAATGCCCCAGATACCTCTTCTCAACTTTGGGAATCTGGTTTGAAAAGTATCTGCCTTCCATCAACTTCTGTTCTCTCCCTTACCTTTCCCCTTACCCTCCCAGGGTGGTGGTGGCCAGTAGAGTTGACCAGGTCTGAGAAATATACCCCATGTTCTGCCTACAGGTCAGGGGTCCTTTCCCCAAGAATGGCATCTTCTAGCATACTTCTAGAAGTAGTATAAGGTTTCAGGGAGGGGCGCAGAACCCTGTGTTTGTCTATTGTGAGCTGTGCTGAGCTCATGCCTACTTTAGCCTTTCTCATTTGCTTTAGCAGATGGCCTGGGTTCTCCCGTAATCCTGTTTTATTGAACTCCATAATAACATTTGGGTCTAACAAGTCCATTTCCCAACTGTTGGACCCAGATAATGGATTCGGTTGACACAGTGACCACAGAATTTCTCAGGGAGGGAATTCCTACGTGCAGTCAACAACTCTGTATGTGTAGATGTACCCAGTCGATGGAGGAAGCTTGTTTTGCGATGTAAGCCTGGCAAGATGAAGAGAAAGATAGGAAGTGAGCACAGGAGAAGTGTCATAACAGAAAGCCAGGTAGAGATTCAGGTAAACTGGGACCTGTCAACTAACCCGTTATTGTTAAACAGTAGCCTCCCAAAGCCAGGTGTGCTTTTGCCCCAGGGCTGAGCAAGATGGCTTATTGAGTTTGGGAAAGAAAATGTCAGAATTCGTATTTCTTTGAAAACCCTTTAAAATTTTTATTTTTGTGTTTTTAAAATCTATATTATACTCCAGTACAATAAAAATCCTCTTAGCTCTGTCTCCTACTTTTTACCACCTGGCCAAACCACCACGTAGACTATTCCAGCAGCCTTCTGACTGGACGAATGCATCCAGCCTTGACACCTGACTCTCAACATAGCCATCAGAGTGAGGGAATTCTGATGCTCAGATCGTGTCATTTCTCTTCTCAAACCCTCCCACGTGACACCAAGGAAAAGCTGAAGTCACAGAGTGGCATCCTCCAGGTCTCCTCCACTCACCTATCCGGCCACGTCTCCTCGTGTCCTCCCTTGACGTTCCTGCTGCCTGTGAGCATCTCCCCTAGAGATCCACATGCCCACCCCTTTCAGATCTTTACTCAAATGTTACCTTTTCAGTGAGTCCTTTCCTGACCATGCTGTATAAACTGCCTATGCCATATTTCTGGTCTCCTTTCTTTATTTCCTCTCCATGGTACATATCCCTTATACCATATATTTTATCTTTTTATAAAAATAAAAACTTGGGGCGCCTGGGTGGCTCAGTCGGTTAAGCGGCCGACTTTGGCTCAGGTCATGATCTCGCGGTCCGTGAGTTCGAGCCCCGCGTCGGACTCTGTGCTGACAGCTCAGAGCCTGGAGCCTGTTTCGGATTCTGTGTCTCCCTCTCTCTGACCCTCCCCCATTCGTGCTCTGTCTCTCTCTGTCTCAAAAATAAATAAATGTTAAAAAAAATAAATAAAAAAAAAAAACTTATGTGTAGAGGAGATAAAAATAACAGGGCAAAGCTTTTTGTTGTTTTGTTAGCTTGGTTCATTCACTAGTGTAACTTTGGCACTTACAAACAGTATAAGGCGCATAAGTAAATGTTCAATGAATATTTGTTAAATGGCTGATATAAATATGTATGTGTGTCTGTGTGTATATCTACACGTTCAAATGTTTTTACTCATAAGGTGCTCAAATAAACAAACAAAAATACTATTGTAAACAGAGCTCCCATCTGTACACTGGGGTATTGGATTTCCATTCAGACAACATTCAGAGAAATTTTTCTTCCCCATCGAAAGATAAAAGATCTCATATTGTCTTCTTTTCTGGTTATATGTCTCCTCTTTCTAAATTGAACTTTCAGTGGTGGGGATGGGTTAGCACTGTACTTGGTTCTCAGGGGTTCCGTTTCTTTTTAGGGAAGGTATCAGAGTGACACTAGGAAAAGGGAAATGTGGACCCTAAATATCATGGGAAAGGATGCTCAGACCCATTGCTAAGTGGACCTCTTTTATGTATTCCAGCAATCAAGGTCAGTTTAATGAACCCCATCTCCAAGGTAGTGACTCTGATAGAGTCCTCTGCTCTCCCTCTTTCCATAAAGGATAAGAACAGGTACAACAGAAGAGTTAGAAACCAGACAGCAAATTGGGAAGGAGATAAGACAATAATCGTGCTTCATGTTATTTAATCCCGACAACGTCTCTACAAAAGAGTGGCTATTACCATTCCACTTTAGAGATGGGGAACACGAGAACTGAGATTTGAAGTAGTCTCTTTAGGGCCTCATGACTCTGGGGTTCACACCTGGGCAAGCTTGTCTCCACAGTGCACATTCTTAGCTGTCACGCTTCTGGCCTCTTGAGACAGGTGTAGTATCACAGGAGGCCCTTTTCTTCATGGAGCTTGTGGTGGTTACAGATGGTATTGCATGCCTTGTGCATGGAAGGCCCACATCAGATATTTACTGAATACAACGTGGCATATGAAACAGCTCTCAAAGTAGGTATAGTGCAGGTTTAGACTACATTGTGGGGGTACTTCTTAGGAACTACAGAAGTCCAGAGATGGGCATAGTTACTAAGAAAGGCATCAGGGAGCTGGAGGGAGTCCAGTGATCCTTGAGGAAGGGAACGATTTTAGACAGCGTATGAGGGTGAAAGGCATCCCAGGTGAGTGATGTGCCATGTACCTGTCAGGTAACCTGAAGACTGGCTTTACTGAAGCAGGGGGTTCATACTAGGAAAGCATAAGAGGAAAGGAAGGAAATAGTCAACATGCATCCTGGATAGAAATGGTATTTGTGTATTAACAAATCTTTCTTACTTGGCTTCTGATAGGTACTACGTGTCCTCTCCTGGAGGCATAAATTGTGTCTGGGCAAAACTCATTATTTCCATGTGTTGTGTAGGCATGATATTTGAACAATGAATTTATATTGCTATCTTGTGCTAAAAAGTATTGATGCATAAGGTGAGGTGTTACCTTATGGGTCTTTCTGTCTCTACCATACCTCCTACTTGAAGGGAATATTGTACACATTCTTGTTATGGCAACATTTTGTGGATAAACATGTATCCTGGAGTATTGAACTTCATTGAAAGAGGCTGGATGGATGGTCTTCATGGTACAAGACACTGACAGATTAATGTAGTAGGTGTGGAGAAGGCCTGTTTTTAACCTTTAAGTTTTTATTAAAAATTACTTTAAAAATCCAGACTATTGGGAATCTATAGAAAAAAAATGATTTCATTTCTTAAAAAAAATCAATTGTGAGAAAAAAAGAAAAAGAGGGAGGGGATGGGGGAAATATATACATCACTGAGAATTAAGTCCCGTATAAACTAACTGCAGTGAATAGATTTAGATTCTGATTCAGACAAACCTAAAAAACACATTTCTGTTAGACAATTGGGGAAATTTGAATACTGCCTGGTTATTTGAAGATTTAAAGTGTGAATACGGTATTGTGGTTATGTTTAAAAAGAAAGTCTTTATCTTACAAAACAAGAAAACAAAACCACAAAACCTTAGCATTTGTCCAGGGCACCTAAATATTTTAGTGACTCACTCTTTTGGGAAGCTTTTTTTTTTTCTTTCAGTTTACTTCTTCCTGTTCTCTTTGTGTCCCTTCTAAGCTTTCTCCTCTCACCTCAGAGAATGTCTTCAGTAGAGTTGTTAGAATCCTTGATTGTTAGAAAGCACACAGTTCTGCCAGTTTTGTTGCCTAAATAGGCAACTAACTCTGAATTAGTTGTGAAACTTACCCATCTATTGACTTAGTTTAAGTGGCCTTCATAACTCATGTTAGATATTTGAGTATCTGCCTTAAAATCACATCTCTGGTGCCTTTTTGAAGATCTAGATTTGACTATCCTTGTACAGTTATTTCAGTGTGAGGTATGTCCAGGGGAATTTAGTTATTAGAGTTGTCCCAAATCACTTTGTTATGTTACTTTTTCCTTTTTAAATTCCAGTTAACATACAGTAATATATTAATTGCAGGTATACAATATAGTGATTTAACATTTCTGTAGGTCACCTGGTGCTTATCACGATGTTACATTACTTTAAAACCATGTTTCCATTTAAACTGAGTAGGTTTAAAAAACAGCAAGCAGTTATAAGGTCTCAGTCTTAATGACTGAGTTGCCACGCCCCTTTTCTTACCTGAACAGGAAGTGAATGTTGGTTATGGCCCCCAAGGATTTCAGTGTTGCTTTAGGCATGCTGAGATATCTGTGTTTATTTCTACAAGTGTGAAAACCCTTCCCTAGCCTTCTTGATGGAGCGCAGATTTAAGAATAGACCGGAGGCTTGAGAAATGGCCAGTTGCAACTTGAGTAAATGATATTGTCATGTGTAATTTAGAAGCCAGATGACTTGAGTTTGGGATGCTCTGGAGCCTCATTATAATTAAGTCTTGGGGACCAGGAGGTGAGTGTAACATTTAGTTGCTAATGCTACTTTTCTTAGCAGCCAAGAAGAAACCATTTTATTTTGAGGGGCTTTGCTCTTTAGCAAAGAGTCTTATATCAAAGTCCCACGGCACTCTATTACTGTGTATACAATGCTTTAAAATGTTATGTCATCTCACTGAACAATTTCCAAAAAATATTACATGGGAGTGGCACAGTTCAGAGAATACCTAAGTTGCTGTCTGCAGATCTAGGCTATAGGCACATCTCTTCTCCTGACAGTGTCTCATACACAATTGTGACAAAACTTTTCTTGAATGTAAAATGGGTATAATAATACTTACTTTACACGGAAGTTATGACAATCCAGCGGGAAAAGTCTTTGTATAGCAACTGGTCTATAGACACTCAGTACATAGTCCTTGAATTTCTGGTTGGTTCATTTGCCAAATTAAAGATTAGTTCTCTAGGGTCAATTTCAGCTCAATGGGAATCTGATTTTATTATTTTTTTTGTTTTAAGTTTGTGACCATTTATCTGGTCTTTTTTTTTTTTATCAGTAACTTAAACAACATTGAAAATGTAGAAAATTTTTTGTTTGTTTTATTCTTGTGTGAAATCTCCATACTTAGATTTGAGTTGTAGCATTTTCGTTCCTACAACTTTAGGAAGTGCATTTTTCTTTCCTTTTGGTTTTAATGAATGAACTGATTTAGTTTATTTGATAGAAGAATTTTATGTTTAAGATAGATCTAGGAGAATAAATGTGTGTTGAAAAATTCTGAGGAGTTTGCAATCATTCTTGATTTAAGTCGTCAAAAAGAACTGAAAATTACTTTTAAGAATGCCACTTCCTCTTCACAGAAGTATAAAACCATGTCTTTTTGAGGAAGTGTGTAAGAACAGAATCGTTGATAGTTGATAGAGCAGTCTTCATAAAAAATCATCATGGGATGGGGCGCCTGGGTGGCGCAGTCGGTTAAGCGTCCGACTTCAGCCAGGTCACGATCTCGCGGTCTGGGAGTTCGAGCCCCGCGTCAGGCTCTGGGCTGATGGCTCAGAGCCTGGAGCCTGTTTCCGATTCTGTGTCCCTCTCTCTCTGCCCCTCCCCCATTCATGCTCTGTCTCTCTCTGTCCCAAAAATAAATAAACGTTGAAAAAAAAAATTTTTTAAAAATCATCATGGGAGAATTTCTGAGAAACATTGGTGTAAAATTTCAAGTTTAGAATGAATGTACAACAGGATAGAAAGCCATACATTTCTCTGAAAACAAGTGTGATTAAAAAAGTCAGAAAAAGGATTCCTTGTAAAAAGTCACTTTAATTTGGAGTCTTTTTTCCTTTTAAAACCGTAGAATGCTATTTGAAAAGATGGTAAGTGAAACATCATTGGATACATGCGTATGTTTTAATTCTTTTTTTTTTTTTTAGATTCATTTTTTTAAAGTAATCTCTATACCCAATGTGGGGCTTGAACTCACAACCCTGAGATCAAGAGTCTCATGCTTTACTAACTGAGCCAGCCACGTGCCCCATGTATTTTTTTAAAGTTTATTTATTTATTTCAAGAGAGGTGGGGGGAACGGGAGAGCGAGCGAGCGAGCACGGAAGCAGAGGAGGGGCAGAGGGAGAGGGAGAGAAAATCCTAAGCAGGCTCCTAGGTGTCAGCACGGAGTCCAACATGGGACTGGAACCAACAAAATGTGAGATCATGACCTGAGCTGAAATCAAGAGTTGACTGCTTAACCTACTGAGCCACCCAGGTGCCCCAGAGAGAAATATATTTTAAAAAAAGGGGAGGAGTTGCCTGGGTGGCTCAGTAGATTGAGCATCCAATTCTTGATTTCAGCTCAGGTTGTGATCCTCAGGGTCATGGGATTGGCCTGAGTGGGGCTCCACACTCAGTGTGGAGCCTCCTGGAAATTCTGTCTCTTCTCCTCTGCCCTCTCCCTTGCTTTCTCTCTCTCTTTATAAAAAAAAAGGGGGGTGGGGGGAACTGAGAATGGAGGGAGGCTGACCATGGCTGACCATGTTACTTTCCAAGGTGAATGTTAGAGATGCTCTTAAGCTTTAAGCTAAAGTAGTCATCACCTGTTATACTCTGCTTCTAAACTAGTTTTTAACATTGCTCTTCAGCAACACTGACACTTATTTCTTGGAATTCTAGGGTTGGAATAACCAAAGTGGAGGTTGTTATTTAAGCTACAAAAGAAATGACCAGAGCTATGTACCCAGAAGCCTGGAAAGAATCAGGCTGATGGTTATTTGACCCATTCTGTGGGTTCTTGCTGCTGATACCGAACCTTCTGAATCAGTGTAGTGACTGGCAGATACGAAATTATTTTACACAGTGGGAAGGCAGGTATTGGGGGCTCCTGGGACTAGTAATGAGGTTCCTGTGACATCTCTGGTTTTAAGTGCCTCCTGCTTGTCTTTGTGAACGGAACTCAAGAAGGACATTTCCTTATCACTGCTTTATCATTTCGGTGAGCTTTTCCAGAGATCTAATTCTTACCTCCGATTCTGCCAGAACTGGCTGTGAGACGCTGGCAGTCATTACACTCTCTCTGGGCCTCAGTTTCCTCTAAGGAATGAGGATGTTGGTTAGAGGAGCTGACAGCTGTTCCAGTCTTTGATGGCTCTCACCCAGAGGCTGGCAAACTACTGCCTACAGGCTGAATCCAGCTCGAGGCCTGTCTTACAGACTGTTAGCTAAGAATAGTTTTTATGTTTTTAAATGGTTGAAAAAGATCAAAAGAATAATATTTTGAGACACATGAAAATTATTTGAAACTCAAATTTCAGTGTCCATAATAAAATTGTATCGGAGCAAATCCTCCCTCATTTGTTTATGTATTGTCTGTGGTTGCTTTGGGACCCCGAGAGTGGAATTAGGTAGTTGCCACAGAGATTGCATGGCTGGCAAAACCGAAAACTTTACTGTCTGGCCCTTTACAGAAAAAATTTGCCAACCCCTGCTGTACCCCAACACAGATTTGGGACCACACTCTTCAGATATCAAATACTACACTCTTGTTATCTTCGTATTTCCTATACTGTACTTTGATCTAGATTTAATTAGATTAATATAATTCTTGCTTTTATTATTTTATCCAGGAGAAAGTAGAGGCTTAGTTAGCTTACTTGGTATGTTTTTAATTAAAAGGAAAAATCCCCTTTAAAACAATAGTTTGTTTGTACTCAGACTTTTTTTTCTCCCTTTAGGAATCACTGTAGAGAAAGAAGCCATATGTTTGTATTTTAAATCATTTGCCTTTTAAACTGGATTTTTAAACTCCAGATGTGGATTCAGGAACAGTTAAAATGTACTTTTGATGTTCTCAAAGAGCCATGATGGGGGAGGAGAACTTTACTTCTTATATTTGAGAGTGAAACAAATCTTAATATTTTCGATTTCCCATTATATGCTAAAAATACTATTTTTAGTTTCTTTGAGTAGACACTCTAGATCACTGTGGGGATGGAAATGGCTTTAATCTCATGGAGAGCCAACTATAGCAACTGAATGAATGCATTTTGAAGATACACTCAATTACTACAAATGGAAATTATAAAATTAAAAAATAAATATCAATAATATCCACTTATCTAACATTTCCCACTATTCTAGAAAGTTCTCTTTGAAGCTAAGTCTGCTAATTTCTGTGTGAGTTATGGGTTTGAGTGAGTGAGTGTGTGTGTGTGTGTCTGTGTGTGTGTGTATGTGTGTGTGTGTGTGGTGTCCAGTGTTCACATCATTATAATTTAGAAGAGAATTTGTCTCCCACTCTTATACTTCCAAAGTGATTTGAGTTATTCTAAAACTCCTTCTAGGCCTGGAGATTCTTTTGAACTTAGAAGAAGACGGGCACCTTGAACTGGTTAGTAAAGGGCAGAAGGGAGGTCAGTCAGCACATGTGATATTTCATCTAAAAGTTAGCTTCATTTTTCTCTTTTGATTCTCCAGAGAGAAGGAATTAATGGAGATACTTGTTGATAAAGAAGATTTGTGAAGAAATTCATGTAGTGTATAACTTCAGAAAACATTGACAGTGACTCAGTACCTAAGCCGGCTGAAGACCTCCAATGTTTTCTGAACAATATCATAAAAATCTGGAGGAGACAGGAGGTGAACAGAATGGTAAAATTCCCATTTTTCAGAGGGAAAAACTGAGATGAGTGGTTATTATTTGGTTTGCCCGACTATTAGTGGGGGTAGAGATCTTGTTTTTCTCTGCTCAGTCTGAGATGCATTTCATTTGCCTATCCTCTTCTTAAACAGCACTTGTAAAATCACATGTCATTTCTATAGTTATATTTAGGATGTAGCCTGAAACACTGCATAAACACCCTGTGATAGAATACTGAAGTCTGCTGCCTAGGTAATTATTATGTGGGTCTAGTATCATATCATTTCCATTATCTAGATGAGAATGTATCACACACTTCAAAGTTGGTCTAGAAGAGAGAGCCCATTGTGTACAGGGCCAAAAGGGTTTTGCTTCATGGTTGCCCTCTGGGTGAAAAACTTTTTGATATGCAGAAGGCCATGGAACTTCGTTCTTGTTTGAAAACACTTGTAGCTGGTAGTTGTGTTGAAACACTAAGGCTTTCCCACACTCTCACCCCCAAAGTACCTCTACGATGTACTCTGTTTTCTTATTTAGAATTTTATGAGAAGTATGTGAAATTGCCGTCTGAAGGGAATGTTTGTCACAGAACTGCCTAATCTTTAGATGTGTCTAAATGCAGATGTATCTAAAGAGCACTTTCATTTTCCTTCTTACATGGAAGGAGGCAAGTTTCTCCGTGGAGCCTCTCACTTCTGGTTTTAATCCGTTTTTAGCTCCTTGATTAATGTGTGGCTTGGGAAGGCTGGAGCTAAGCCATTTATTTGCTGTTCACTTCTGGGGGAAAATGTTTGCACCCCTACTTTTTAGTATGCAAGGCTGTGGTTCACTCGAGTTTAGGTTAGCAAGGACTATTGAATGAATGAATGATCTAGGGCCAGTTTCTGCTGCTGTGTTTCCTTCTTCCCTGCCTTCACTCTCAGTTCCTT
Source organism: Lynx canadensis (assembly GCF_007474595.2). Lineage (NCBI taxonomy): Eukaryota > Metazoa > Chordata > Mammalia > Carnivora > Felidae > Lynx > Lynx canadensis. Next base: position 183,237,510 of record NC_044310.1, on the reverse strand, counting down.
ACTGTTTTACCTTCTTTCCTCATCCTGCAAACTTTACCACAAAGACAGGAAGGATAGAACACGATTAATTTTTTGTTATGTAAATAGCCTGAATGTAAGGATTGAAGGTAGGAAATATTGCTGAGTTTTTGGTGGATTTTTTTCTTAGTACCTTGTTAAATGTATACAATCAAGAATTATGTGGCTGAGCAGTACCTGGGTGGTTCAGTTGGTTAAGTGTCTGACTCTTGATTTCGGCTCAGGTCATGATCTCACTGTTTGTGGGTTCAAGTCCCACATTGGGCTCCACGCTGACAGCACGAAGCCTGCTTGGGATTCTCTCTCTCCCTCTCTCTCTCTCTGGCCCTACCACACTTGCACTTTCTCTCTCAAAATAAATAAATAAACTTAAAAAAAAATGAAAGAATTGTATGACTAATAGTTCAGTGTGTCATGACATGAACAGACCTGAAACAGCTCCCTCCCTCTCCAGTCAAGAAAATAGAAAGAAATGTTTGCTTATTATTTTATCTTATTTTTTTGTAATTGCAAGAGGTTAGACTGGCTTTAACTGGGACAGTCACTTACATAGGAAGTGACTTTTTTTTTTTTAAGTTTATTTATTTTGAGAGAGAGAGACAGGCAGAGAGAGAGGGAGAGAGAAAATCGCAAGCAGGCTCTGCATTGTCAGCATGGAGCGCAATGCAGGGCTCAAACTCACAAACTGCGATATCATGAGCTTAGCTGAAATCAAGAGTCAGATGCTTAACCTACAGAGCCACCCAGGTGCTCCAGGAAGTGACTGTTAATGTGGGTTCTTGGTTTAAGTCTCTAGTTTAGTTGAGCCCAAGGGAAGCAGAATATGCTTCCCACCACTGATCCTGGGTAGACAGAAGGGAGGGCTACCCCAGGCCATCTAGTGATGCTTATGAGCACCTCTGCAATGTTTTTACCCCCAATTTCCACTCCCAAAAGGTTTTTGCAAACAATGTATCCCCTTGCACATTTTTTAGGTTGACATCTGAAGTTTTCCATCATAAAGTTAGAAAGGTACAAAGGATATATATCACTCCTGGCATAACGTAAATATTGACTTTTAAAATGAAAAGGTGATATCACTGTTTGGATTGTATTGAATGGAATTTAAACGCTGTTGTGATTTGATGATATGCCCCATCATCACTTACAAAACACACGAGCAAGCTCTTCCTTAATAGGTGGAAATTTTACATTGTTCCCTTTTCTCCTTGAATTCAATACTTCCATTCCACTTCCTCACACAGAATTTTATCCAAATATAGTACATTTAAAAAGCCCCAATTATCCTCTGGTACTTTGCAATAAAAATATGATCCTAAGGTGCTTAGAGTTATATAAATTCCTGGATTGAGTTTCTCTTTGTAATAATTATTATACTACTATTTATCAAAACATAAATATATCCCAAAGATTGATAAATTATTAGTAAAACATGCACAAGTTAGACATTCTTATTTGAGGTGTGTTTCTTGATTGTTTGATGAGGCTTTGTTTCCTGGTTTAAATTAGTTCATGATAAAGGAAGTTAATGGAAGGAAAGGAGGTGTGAATTAAAGGAAGTTCTCCTGACTCACATATCTTGAACGTGCCCTTTCTCTACCAGACATTTTTACACCTTAGGGACAATTCCCTTGGTCCGAATCAGAATGGGTGAGAAGTAAGTCTACTTTTTGAGGGAAGATGGTGAAGAGAAAAATGGGAAACAACAGCAGAGTGATTCCTCAGCCACAAACACATGACTTTTAGCAATGTGGACATATGGAAGTGGAGGTCTGGAACGTGATACCCACAAAATAACCCGTGCCTGCAAACCTCTTGCAAAGTCTTCATGGGCTCCAGGGGTCCAAGGCCGCCTGGGTAAAGCTCACTACTCTAGAGAGGCAACGTTGGATGGGCTGATGTCATCACAGCTGGTGGCCTGCATTCCCCTGCCCCTGTAGCCCCATCAGTTGGCCAAATATGGGTCACTGGGTCACCTCAAGTGTGAATGACAGACACAGTAGTCAAGTGTCATAGGCAATACAGATTGCTTTTGAAGGCTGTGCTTGCATTTTTGAAAAACTAGACTAATATGTGTTAAAACTTTAACTTTTGAAGGTAAGGTGGAGGGATATGTAGAGGTCTTTATATATGTTCTCAGTTAAACATGTTGTAAATTAACTAGCCTTTAATTAACTAATTCATTAACATTTCTTTCATGATCTCTGTGTTTCTTTTTTTTTTTATGCTTATTTTTGAGAGAGAGAGAGAGACAGAGACAGAGCATGAGTTGGGGAGGGGCAGAGAGAGAGGGAGACACAGAATCCGAAGGAGGCTCCAGGCTCTGAGCTGTCAGCACAGAGCCTGACACAGGACTTGAACCCATGAACCACGAGATCATGACCTGAGCCGAAGTCGGATGCTTAACTGACTGAGCCACCCAGGAGCCCCATCATGGTCTCTGTGTTTCTTCAGGACAATTATAATATGTCAATACTTGATGATAAGTTGGTTTTGTGTGTTTGAATATTTGGGCAGCTTATCTCTGCAACTTTTGAAGCTTTATTTGGTGTTCATGAAGACTTCCTCTTGGGCATGTTGAATCAGGTCTCTACGTGCCCTCCTTATGTTTCACTCTGTGCAACTGATTGAGTAATAGCAGGATGTCAGTAATGGTGTTCCTCATTAGATTTTAAAATTTAATTAGAATTTGATGTATTGGAAAGCTAATTTCTTCTTTTTTAAAAAAATTTTTAATGTTTATTGTTTTTATTTTTGAGAGAGAGAGCGTGAGCAGGGGAGGGACAGAAAGAGAGAGGGAGACAGAATCTGAAGCAGGGTCTAGGCTCCAAGCTGTCACCACAGAGCCTGACGCAGGGCTCCAAAACTCACAGACCGCGAGATCATGACCTGAGCCGAAGTCGGATGCTTAACCTACTGAGCCACCCAGGCGCCTCAGAAAGCTAATTTCTTATATTTGAAGACCCAGATCCTGCTTTATACCTGATCTTTGACAAACCAGTTGCTTGCAGGAGTACATCTGACAGCAACTTTGGTTTGTTTAATTCCTGAATTGGCTAACACGTCCCCTGATTTTGTAAATTGAGAATTTATATTCTACTGGGCAGTTACTTTACAAAAAACGAGGTGAAGTATCTGGATATAAAATTCAGAGTGAGGGGCGCCTGGGTGGCGCAGTCGGTTAAGCGTCCGACTTCAGCCAGGTCACGATCTCGCGGTCCGTGAGTTCGAGCCCCGCATCAGGCTCTGGGCTGATGGCTCAGAGCCTGGAGCCTGTTTCCGATTCTGTGTCTCCCTCTCTCTGTGCCCCTACCCCGTTCATGCTCTGTCTCTCTCTGTCCCAAAAATAAATAAAAAAAAAAAAACGTGGAAAAAAAAAATTCAGAGTGATGTACGTTTGCACGTGTATGTTGAATGGATCTGTCTGGCTTTTCTGTGCAATGCTGCAGTGCTTCACCAGCGTTGAAAATGGTTCTGCGAAGAGAATGCTGGGATCTGATGACTAGCATTGCTGGTTCCTCTCTTGCTCAGCTCCAGACCAAACAGAAACATGCATCCTCCGCCAAGTATTCTGTGACGTCACAAGGCAGGCCCTACAGCACCGTGGCTTTTTCTTACACTTTTCCTTTTTGGGCTGCGGGAGATTTAACCTCTTTCTTGACTCTTCTGCCTCCTTTTTTCAGTTAAGGGGTAGCTATTAGAGTATATAGGGCATCCAGTAGTATAAAATCCTTTTTAAAAAAATAGATTTTATTTTTAGAGCAGTTTTAGGTTCACAGCAAAATTGAGCAGAAGGTGCAGAGTTCCCTTATACTCGCTGCCCCACCTCACCCCTTCCATCCCCCACTATTTACACCCAGTGCCAGAGGGGTGCGTTTGTTACATCCACGCACCTGCGCTGACACATCATTATTACCCAAAGTCCATAGTATACGTTAGGGTTCCCTCTTGGTCTCGTACATTCTGTGGGTTTTGACAAATATTTAATGACATATATCTGCCATTATCGTATCATACAGAGTAATTCCACTGCCCTGAAAATCCTTTGTGCTCTGCCTGTTCACCCTCTGTACCACCTAGGTCCTGGCAGCCACTGATCTTTCCATTGTCTCCATAGTTTTGCTTTTTCCACAAAGTCATGTAGTTGGATAGATTCTTTTTAAAAAGGATATAATAGGATAAGAAAATTTGGGAACTTCAATGAATCTCAGAGAGTTTCTATTATGTGGCCTTTTCATGCTTATCAAAATTTGGTATTTTCCAACAGTTTGAATGGGAACCAACTTGTTCAGCTTCACAAGCAAAAAAGTACTTTGCATTGTTTAAAGTCAGCTTAGATATTTCTGGGAGAAGCAAAGAGAAGCATTAAAAAAAAATTCAAGGTGGAGGAAGTAGAAGGACATTTTTTTCTGTCCTTAGAAATTCCTTAAAGAATTCTTTAAGTCAACTTTGGTTGCCATTTTGATAGCATTTTGGGAGATCCTGGATTAAATAAAAAGGGATTGCTTTCAAATTGAGAGAACTGGTATTAAATAGAAACAGGCTCAGGTGGAAGGTGGAACTGGAATCTATTGAGGCAAAGATGCTTAGAAAGGATAATGTGCTTTAATGGTGCCATTGGGGAACTCTTGTAGAGCAGCAAATATAGACCAGGTGCAGTGGTCAAATGGAAGTGTTCTCTCCCTTGTGCAGAACGGGTCAGCTTACCATTTTACTTTGTAAATTAAGGGGTTAGTACTCTCAGACTCTCCCAGAGCTAGCTGTGGGTCAGGCTTTTCATGTGGGAGATGGAATGGTTGAATTGCTTGCACTGGTACTCAGTGATGAAGCTGGCAGAGGGTTCCCAGAAGTGACTACACTAAAATCTCTTCTTTTTATCAGAATCTGATACTATGTCATTTTATTGACTGAAAACATTTTTTTAACGCTTATTTAATTTTGAGAGACAGAGAGGAGCAGAACATGAGCAGGGGAGGCTCAGAGAGAGAGAGGGAGACACAGCATCTGAAGCAGGTTCCAGGCTCTGAGCTGTCAGCACAGAGCCCGATGCGGGGCTTGAATCCACGAACCAAACCATGAGATAGTGACCTGAGCTGAGCCGGCGCTTAACTGACTGAGCCACCAAGGCGCCCCATCATTTTATTGATTTTTTAAAAGCTCTGTACAGGTTCTCTATCAGCCATACATGGGTTTTTGTGTTCTCTCCTTTTTGTTTTTCTATAATCCATTTAACCAGGGTTTATTTTGCAGGAACTTGTGAAGGGGGCATGCCCGAGACTAACAAACAGTCCAAGTCTTTAGGGCTGTGACACTAGGCTGTTAATAGCGTAAGAGACTCTTGGTGGTGGAAGTAAGTCATAAAGCCACAGAAGGGTGTAGGTTCTTGTGAAAGTAAAAATCTACTTAGCATGTTTATGAGAGAGGAGCGGGAGTCATTGCTCCATTAGAGCCAAGCAAGCATTAAAGCTCCAACATCCAGCTAGACTATTTCCCATAGTTTAGCAAATCACTTTAACCCATGGCTTCCCACACTTTGCACCGTTTTCTCCAGTTGCTCTATCACAGGCAGGGCTGCTGTGTATGGATCATGACCCAGAAGAGGAATAGGTTGGAGCTCCATGCCGCAGGTAGCATTTTATGGCATTGGACCTGCTCCATTGATTAACTCTTAGCCTCCATGGTCCCAGCCACATTCTCACAGGAGGAGGGTTTGTGAAACTTGTTGGTGGACATTTTGCAATGTGACTCACCAGGGGCCATAGGCCTTATGTAACTCAAACTCTTAACTTTTCATCACTTCCTGCAGAATGTGTTGTAGAAGGATTGAGGGATTTGGCTAGAGGCTGGTGGGTGATACTCAAACTCACTCAGGATGTGAAGTTCCTGGGTGGGCTTTGAGATGCACATTTCTTGGAGTGCCACAAAACTGAAATTTCACCACTTCTGTCTTATGAAAAAGGCCCTGCTTCACTAGCAGAAAATAGATTTCTATTGTGGGTGTTGCTGGTCTTTATATCTTAAAATTTAACAACTTAAAATTGTGTAAGGAATCATTTCTAGGATTTCATTTAAATACACATGTAGTTTTTGACCACACGTTGCCTTAATTTCTTGTGAGATCTTGTGGTGGTAGGTTGCTAAGGTTGTAGAGAAATTAATGGGAAAGTTACAAAATACAAAAGAGTAAATGCCATATATCATTTTATGATGATGATGATATTATTATTATTTTTTTATTTTTAGAATTAGGAAAAGGACTCCATTGTTCAGTTTTCGTGGTAAGGCAATTCGGACCTGGTCGTAGGATATGGATATTCTGGGGGAATGATAGTTGGAAACCTCTAGAACAAATTGCAGGGAAAGCTCAGAGAAATCCTGATAGCCTCCCAGAGGCCCAAGGGACTTTCATTCATTCTCTTCATGCAGTTCTTTGATGTTGTTTGTAAATGCATTTCACTAAAGTGAGTTGCATCTCTTAATGTCTGTCCATGTTTGGAGGTACTTTGGGAATTGATCTTATATGAAATGAACATGTTACACATTTGTTCATGTGAGGTTACTTTATTTTCTCCAGAGAAATGTAGATATTTCAATAGTATAAATTATATGAAAGCATCTTAGCTTTAGTTTGCCTGTACCCCTCAATCCAGCAAGGAGACAACATCCTGGACATTTTTTTTTGGAGATAACTGTCTTGCAGTCAATTCATTTTCTTCCTCTTGGCGAAATGGGAGTTACTTTGCTTAATTAAAACCGGAAAACCATTGTCAGCCCTTGTATAAGGCACCAACCCCTAGGTAGTTCACATCAAATTTTTTTGAGGCTGGTAATTTTCAAAGCCAGCAATAGGATGTAAAGTAAGTCTTTTGCTGAATCTAGCAGCAGATGTGTTTGGAAAGTGAGGAAATGATGTTGCTAACTTGCTAACTGTATTTTGAGGGATAATGTGATGGGGTGTAGTTTGACTGGTATTTCCTCTTTTAAAGAAATGCAGGCAAAGTTTTTCCTTGGAATTTAAAATGTATATATTACTCTAAAAGCCTCCTGGGAATTTGAAACTGCTACTTGCTTGCTTATAACTTTCCCTCATTTTGTTCCCAGCAGTGGAAGGAAAGTTTAAATCTTGTTTCAATTTGTGGTAAACTTTCTACAGCATGATACTTGTTGGTCAGTGTTAATTCTAAATCAGTGTTCTGTCTAACACCGTATAAAATGATTCTGATACAATTGTAGACACTAAAACGTCTACCATGTTTTCCAGTGGAATGTTTTTACTTGGAGGCATTGGAGAAAGGCTGAAGGGGCATGGGGAGGGACTGTTACTGCTCGTGTGTGTGTGTGTGTGTGTGTGTGTGTGTGTGTGTATTTTGAATGCTAAACTGAGCTCAGTCATATATGAAGATTGGATAAAGGTAGTTCAGTTCAGAGAGTTCCAGGCGGGGATGATGGAGTGGTTTTGACGGAGCACGATGAATCCTGGGTGTGTGGGGCAGATCCAAGGACCACCCCGGGAAGACAAAAGGCATGACATTGGGAATTTTAGCAGGTTTGCAGGAGAGGGATTGAACCCACCTTTTTACTTTCCTTTTACATCCAGGGAGAGTTTTCCTTTTACATCCAGGGAGAGTTTTCCTTTTACATCTGGGGAGAATGAAGATGAAACAGTTGGAGTGGAATGAGCAGTAATTAAAATAGATGGTGGGTAAAATGGTGGAAGTGGGTAAGTTCTCTGAGCAAGAGGAGAAGCCAGATGGATGATCAGTGAGAGAAGCCCCTACTTTTCTATGCAGAGAACACACTAGGGCCTCTGCTTTTATGAATTAAAAACATAGCAGCTTTCAGATGATTACTTGGCAAGTTAACTAGTGGTGCTCTATATCTGTTTTATATCTGAATTATTCTTATAATTCTCTTGGTAGGTTTTTTTTTTTTTTTTTTTTTAAGAGAGGGAAACATCATTGGAATACTTCTATGGAAGAGTATCTTCTGTGTAAGTTTCTAAGTGTCACTCAGATTCCCCCTCACCCAGGTTTGTTTCTCCCACGTGGAGACTGGTGGGAGAGTTTGGCGACCCCTGTCTCAGAACTTGGTTACCCTTCTCTGACACAGCCCAGGTGACACCAAACTATACTGTTTAAATTTCCTTACAGTAAGACCTAATCAATTTAAAAAGCCCATTATGATGAATTCCCTTAGGAACAAACAGAATGGCATACAATTCATTTTTCCACTCAATAAATATTTCTTGAGTCCAGTATATTTCATGACATCTCTGGGCAGAGCCCCTAGATATAGTCTGTATTGACATTTCAGTATTAATCTTTGTGTTTCCATATAAAGCAATTCAAATAAGAACTAATAGTGAAACAATGACTAGCATGATGTGCCTTTTTAATTATAGTAAATATTTAATGTTTCCCTACAAAAGAATTGTGTTCATAATGGAAACTCAACTATTGAAAGCCCAACAAATTAAGTACTTGGATGACAATAGTTGTCAAGAAAATATATATTTTAATAATTGGTAACAATTTCTCAAAAAACGCTTCAAGTAGCAATGAAGTCATTGGGATCCCTATTACCAAAGTGGATATTTAAAATTACATTTCTCTCTTGCAGCTGTGTTTACAGCAATAAAGGGGCAGTAAGGGTCGGGGGAAGGTAAAGCTTGGCAACTGTACCAGGCTTATGTAGGCCAGGGCAATGTCTGAAAAGGGAGGGGTGTGGATCTTGGTATGGAGAGATTTCCAATATTGTGCTATTCCAAAAAGTAGCTCAGTGATATCAAGATTGTATTTACTTAACTCCAGCACCAAATGTGGTGGGTTTTATGGAAGGAAAAACACTGTTAATGACTGTCTTTCCCACTCGGCCGCATCTATCTGTGGACAATATGCTGTATCCCCAATTCATTGAAAGGAAAGGAATGTTATTCCTGGAAGTATTTTTATGAGCCTGGAGAGCCCATGTTGTGAACAGAACCAGGGCTTAGGAATTAATGTAGAGAAGATTCTAGTAGTCAAAGACTTTTTCAATAAGGAAAAACATAATCTTACCTGGAGAGGTTTAGGAAGATAGTAGCAAGATAGAATAATGGAAGCAGAAAGGATAAATACGTTGGGAATGGATTGGTAACATGCAACTGTTAATTGTAAGTTAACCTGTTAATTAGTGGTTGACTAACATGGGTAGCTGTGTTTATCAAGCGATAGTGATACTCCTTGGCAGCTCTTAACTTTTTCAGCAGTCAAGGCAATGAAAGAACAGTTCCTGGCCCACTGAAATGTCATTGGTGTGGCCTGTCAAGACCGTGAACATGGCACAGCAGTGGCTGAAGGCTTCCACACTCCGTCTCTGCCTCTGCATAATCTGCCCCAACCGACCTTAAACCGTGGAGTCAGCTCGAAATCTCTCCATTTCTCTGTTGAGTTTGTGGTTCAGGCACAGGTAACTGAAAACAGATGTGCTGAGTGCAAACAGCTAGCGTTCCTGTTGAGCTCTTGGTGATGGGGGATGGGGAGCGAACTGTGCCTTTTGCAAACCTTTGTGCTTTTGTTGTGTGTGCAGTTTTCCCATCTCAGCAGTCTCGGTCCACATTCTAGCCAGATGCTTTCCTTTTTGTTTCTTGGAGGCACTGCTGCTGAGGTGGAGGGGAGCCTAGCCCCCTTATTCTTCACACTAATCTTTTTTTTCCCTGTTGCCGGTTTCCTGTCTGTAAACTGCACATAGCCTCCTGGGACCCAGGGTGATTTTTTCCAACCTAGCAATCGCCTCTTATGATTCTTCTGTTAAACACTCATTAAGCTGTTCAACAGCCCTAGGGACAGAGTGAATTGGCAGACCTGTCACATGCCCAGGGTTAAAAGAGAGGGCAGTGATTGGACACCAAGGAAGAGAAATAAGATGGTTTAGAGACAGAAGTATAGCATAAACCCTAAGTCCTAGGGAGGACCAAATTCTTAGGGTGGTGATTGCTGAAGTGACAGCAACAAACCTCATGGCACCATGAGAGGGGAGCAGGGGAGATGCTGGGGAGGAGGCAGCGTTCCCGGGGTTCACAGTCCAGCTGCGGCAAGGTGGGAGCATGTAGAAGCAGAGAAGCCACAGTGCAGGACAGCCCGTGTACAGGGCGGGCCTGTCACTCTCATGGCAGTCGGGAGATGGGGGTGAGGAGAGTGTCCAGGGAGGGATGTTTCCTGAAGAGCAGCTTTGTGGAGGATATGTGATTTGAGCTGTTGTTGTTGTTGTTGTTTTTTAAATTTTCTCAGTGTTTATTTATTTTTAAGAGAGAGAGAGAGAGAGAGAGAGAGAGAGAGAGAGAGAGAGAATCTGAAGCAGGCGCCAGGCTCTTAGCTGTCAGCATGGAGCCCGATGCGGGGCTTGAACCCACAAACCATGGGATCGTGGCCTCAGCCGAAGTCAGACGCTTAACCGACTGAGCCACCAGGTGTCCCGACCTGGTTTTTAAATGCCTCATGGTAGAAGATTGACAAACTGGGAAGAAAGAGGGTGGGGGCATTTGGGGTGGAGCTCAGCAATGCAAGAGAGAAGAGGTGGGGGGGTCTCTGTGCAGGATTTCCAGGACTGGTTTGACTGGAGCAGAGGGTTTGCACAGGAGCTGCGGGAGGTGGATTGGAGAGAATGGACTGCGGTGTGCAGGCCCCCTGGAAGACGTCTAGGAGGTGTGGATTCTGAGCAGAGCCACGGAAGACTTGATCAGCTGTGTGGGTTGTGCAAAGTTGTGTTTTAGGACAAATAATCTAACCATGATATACAGTAGAGAAGCAATGACTTATCTACTGCCTAGACTGTGCGATACAGTTTCTCAGCCATCTTCCAGTTAGAAATGCATTTTCATTGTGTACAGGCAGGGCCCCTGGCATTGTATTAGGAAGTGACCCTCACAGTCTTGTTAGTTAGGAGAGGGAAATGCTTTATCACCTTCTCTTAAATCCACAGAAGCAATATTTTATCAGTCTTTGAAATGTGGTCTGAATGATGGATATGCAATCGTCTCTTAAATACAGCACTGCTAAGCTCAGCCCTGCAATCATGTGGTTATGAAATATTACCCAGCCTGAAACCAGAAGAAAAAACCCTTGAGCAGCCTGACCTGCTCACAGCACACCATATGAGAACCTAACCTTTGAAGGGACATGGAAAAACTGGAGACTGCATGAAATGCAAATGAGAATTCCATGTGGAGACATTCTCCTCTCCGAGTTTTTGGTATTTTCTTCTCTTGAATGTTTGCTCCAGACCACACCACCTGTTTCTGCTCCAAATGTTTCCAAGGCCAAAGGTCTCTGCTCAGAGATTTGAGGCACTTGCTTGCTGCTGACCCGCATTTCATCCCTGAGGGAAGGGAAAAGGATGAAGAGAAGATGGGCAGAAGGGACTTTTAGTCTTTTTGGTTAATAAAAGTTAGGGCCACAAAGCAGTGCCTTGATTGGAAATCTTCATCCAGAAACGTCTGATCTCCTGGCAATGTACCTGGAAGTTGGAGGGGCCATGGGAAAAAGGTATAATACGTTGGTGTTAGTCTTGCTCCAGCTTAGCAGAAGAAATTCGCATTGCCCACAATAATGCACAAAGTAGTTTGGTCCTACCTTACCTGCATTATCTTTGCCAGGTCAGCGTAAGGCTGATCCAAAAGAAGCCTGAAGTCTGATTTTGACTGGTTACCACTGGGTAACCCTGCTGAATGTGGCTGGTCAAACCACAGTTTTATTCATTGCAGAAGCCAGGTCTTCTTCAGACTGTGGATCTGGGGTTTTCATCATGGCAAGACCATAAATCAACAGAGGGAAGGAGCAATGTGGAGCCAGTGAATTTTCCTTAGGGTCCTGCAGACAGAGGAGTAGCCATTCATCTGTCTGTGACCTGGGACCTCGTATCTCCTGTGACATATTCTGACTTCCCCTTTGGTTCACCAATCTCATTTCACACTCATGAAAAGTGAAAGTCTTCTCTGTTTTCATTTCAGTCTCTTTTTCCATGGATAATGTAGTAGCCATTACACGTTGGCTTATAGTTATAGACTCTTTATTCTTATATATATATATATATATATATATATATATATGTTTATTTTTGAGAGAGAGAGCAAGAGCACATGAGCAGGGGAGGGACAGAGAGAGAGAGGGAGACACAGAATCCGAAGCAGGCTCCACGCTCTGAGCTGTCGGCACAGAGCCTGATGTGGGGCTCGAACTCATGAACCGTAAGATAGTGACCTGGGCCGAAGTTGGACGCTTAACCGACTGAACCACCCAGGCGCCCCATATAGACTCTTTATTCTTAAGTGATATGACAAATCACTGATTTAAAGCATACATGGAACTTACCCTGTGTTATTGGGGGCCCCTCCACTGCTTACTGTGATTGCCCTACTCCCAGGTCACCCTCAGCTGCTCTCATCTTCCCACCCCTCCTACCCCGTCTTTCCAAAAGGCTCTGGAGATATTCTAGGTGGTGTGGTCCCCAGGTCAGCGGAAACAGCACCACTGCAAATTGTTTGAAATGTAAATTTTAGGGCCCTACCCAGAATCTACGGGCTTTGGAAACTCTGGGGGCAGGCCCAGCCTTCGGTGTTTTAACAAGCCTCTTAGGTGATTGTGACGCAGACAACATTTTAGGTGTGTGTGTTTTTTTAAAGTTTCTTTTTAATGTTTATTCTTGAGAGAGAGAGAGAGAGAGAGAAAGAGAGAGAGAGAGAGAGAGAGAGAGAGAGTGAGCTGAGTGGGAGAGGGTCAGAGAGAGAGGGAGACACAGAATCTGAAGTGGGCTCCAGGCTCTGAGCTATCAGCACAGAGCCCAATGCTGGGCTCAAACTCATGAGCAGTGAGATCAGACCTGACCTGAGCCAAAGTCGGACGCTTAACCAACTGAGCCACCCAGGCACCCCTACATTCTAGGTGTTTAAAAAACAGTTAACAACCAATGGCTTATGAAGAGCCTTGATCTTTCCCTTTTCAGTGATAAAAATAAGTTTTGTATCTACCTGGATGTACATCCAAGTTGTAGAATAAAAACAGAATCTGATGCATTTCATCTTCATTCTATTCATTGTTGACATTTTCTATATTAGAATGGGGAAGCTTAGCACTTTGCAATTTAACAGCTAGTTAAACACCACTTAACCCCTTAGCACTAGCCAATTGCTTTTCCTCCAAGCCTGTTTCCATCCCCACCTTCCCACCAATACCCTCCTGATTTGTGCAGTCACTCACTATTAGGCTAATTTGCTGCTCTGGAGACAGTGTTAAGGTGGCTCTCTGATTAGGTGGGAATTGATTAAGCAGAAGCTGCTTTATTCTGTTGCTAGGTCAGTGGAAGCAACGAGAAAGGTCTCCTTCTAAGCCGCCTTCCATTTTGCTATTGCCTCAATTAGGTTGCTTTTCTGTGATTCGTGGCTTATTAGCATTGGTGACTCCTGCATGCCCATTTTCCTCCTAGAGCCTTTCCAGCCGTGTGTGAATAATACAGTAATAATATTAGGAGTCCCTAATAATGATAGTTTCTTGTTGTTGTCCTGAATGCTGGTGACAGGTAAAAAGCAAGATGAAAATGCAGCTTTTGGATAGAAATCATACTTGTTGAAACTCCTTGGGCCTTTTCCCATACTCACCTCCTCTCCCTTCCTTTGGACCAGGTCCTGAGTATTATTAGCTGGATGGTTAAGCCCTGTCCTTTGGGCTGTGCGGCCTGAGTTTGAAACCTTGAGTTAAGTTACTTGACTTCTCTAGGCATCAGTATTTTCTGTTGAAAGACCTGGGCAGGAAGGGTATTTACTCCAGAGGGGGTAGCTTGGTGTTTTGATGGAGATAATATATGCAAAGGGCTTCTGCAGTAATGCTCCCCAGAGATGAGGCTCCCTCTCTTACTGTTTCTCAGACCCTCACTCCAGTAAACCTTCTTCTAGACACCCCTTGTAGGCTAGTGTCTCCCTTTCTTGAATTCTCTAGGGTGAGAATAGGCACTTAGTTGGTTTCTTTTCCTGGCACTTGACAATTATACTCCTGATGTTATACTTAAAATTTTGTCCTTCCCTTTTAGACCGTGAGCACCCCAGGCTAGGTGATGGCTTGGTGCACCTTCTCTCCTCTGTAGCTGTGGCTACCAAGCCTGGGTGAGCATCACATTCACCTGGGGAGCTTTGGAAAAAATCCAGATTCCTGGGTTCTAGCCTCAGAGAACATTTTGGTGAGTTGGAATTTAGGAACATAGATTTTTAAAAAACGCAGTATATTTATATTTTAAGTAATCTCTTTGCCCAATGTGGGGCTTGAACTCACAACCCTGAGATCAAGAGTCACATGCTCTACTGACTGAGCCAATCAGGCTCCCCGTAAGAACCTAGATTTTTTAATGATTGCCACAGATGTTTCTGTGGCAGGTGGGCCTCAGACCCCAGTTTTAGAACCAATTCTGTGAGGCAGTAGTTTCCAACTCTGTCACATTCAACATCTCCTTGTATATGTTTTGCAACATCCTCTTTACTTCCTGAAATGAAACTCATAGATAATAGACCTCACTTACACGCAATATTAAAAAAAAAATCACAAGACTCCAACTGTATATAAAGGAGGAAAAAATGAAAATAATTTATAGCTTATATTTTAATATGTATACAGCTACATTAGAAGACATAATGAAATAATCAGATAAATTACGTTTAAGAAATATTCAACTGGGTATTATCAATAATTTTATGTATAAAGTCTTAGAAATAAGGGCTAAATAAATCTTTTTATGTTTATCACTAAGAATAAGACAACTATAAATGTAGACCAATATAGGTTTGTTACAGAGGTGACTCAATAATCATGAGTGACATTCCTGAAACTGTCATCATTTTTGGAGATGACAAAAAATTCTTGGTAAAGTTCTGAATAGAATAAATACATCCTCTCTTGATTTATAGGGTAATCAAATTCCTAACAAATTTAGTATATTTAGAACTGGACAACATTTTCTATGAAGTGCATAGTTAAGATCTACACTCAATTATATAAACTTTGTTTCTTCACCTTTATGAAAGTTGTATGGGACATGATCAAGAGGGACCTTCTAGAGCATTGTAGGAGTCTAGCATTCCTACTCTCCCCTCCCCAGATTTCAACAGAGCCCTGCAACCACTGTAAAAATCAAAAGCTCCTCACCCAGTTCCAAAGCCCCGAGCAGCAGTGCCACCATGTAGAATCACAGCTACAGCGATAGAAGAACCTAAACTATGATCAGTGCACGGGAGTCCTGTGACCTCCAGCAGGTTGCCCACAGGACATTGTGTTCTGTACGTATTTCGTGAATATGAATGAGTCACCAGACTTTGAATACCTGAAATAAATGGCATGTATGCAAAACAACAACAACAACAAACCCAGCAAAAGCAAAAAAAAAAAAAAAAAAAAAAACCAACAACAACAAAATTTATGGGTGTAAAGTTTCTTTTTTCTAAACCAGAATTGGCCTCTGCTCTTAGTCACATTATAGAAACCCTGGGGTACTTTAAAAAGCTCTGTTGCATGTTTGGTTCTCTGGAAGCAGCTTCTGACGTGGAATTTGGGGTGTGAGATGCTCACTGGGGAGCAACATCTAAGAAGGGAAGGAAGCACGACTGGGTAGAAGAAGAGGTTGTAAAGGTCTCAGCCAACCTGGTGGGAAGCCCTGCGGTGACTATTTGCAGTCTCGGTGCCCTGCTTTGTGCCAGAATTGCAGGCCTCTGTCACCAGACAGGGATCCTCACATGCAGAAAGGCAGGAAGGGGTGGCCTGGGGAAAGCTGCTCTTGGCAGCTGAGGCAGACCCTGAGGGAGCTGGTAGCCGGAGGTGGTGCACTGCCTGCACCCCCAGTGGCTTTGGGTGGCAGTCCGCAGACAAAGAGGGATGTGGGCGGTCACCTCCGGGCTACTACAGGGTTTGTGTACATCCTCACTGTGCCTCACAGTAACCCTAGGAGATAGACACCGTTATCATTCCCACTTCATAGATGAGGAAACTGAAGCTTGGGGAATTTTCACTCACTTTCCTGGTGTAAGTACCTAACTGGTGTCTCAGTGAGGACTGAATTCCGGGCCTTCCAAATGCCAGCTTCCCTCAGTGAGTTCACATGGGGTTGACAGTTTTCCCTCCCTCCCTCCCCTTTTCTGTGGCTGGTGTGAAGTGCTGTGGTCCTTGCTGGAGTAGGACACCTGAACTGCTAAAGCCTGTCTCATTCATGTGTTTTGGTTTTTTTTGTTTGTTTTTTTTTTTGTTTTTTTTTTTTTGTGGTTGGATGAATAGCTTACAGGTTGATTGGCACAGTGAGGTAGAAATATCTGAGTTCTTTTAAATTCCCAGATTTTATCACTTGATCAGCTTAAGGAATTAATTAAAAAAAAATCCTTGACATGCCTGATTGCTGCTTGTTTTGTGATAAGATTTTCCTTCCAGGTTGTTTCTGGCATAGATAAGGACATTTGATTTAGGGGCTTTTGAAAAAGAGTGCCTTGGGCCTTCAAGATATCACTTCCCAGGCCCCAGCCAACTGGAGTTAGCGGGTGAACCTCTCTCTGCCAGGCAGGTGCCTAGGAATCTGAGGTGTACTCCAGGAAGCCCGGGCCCTCCAGGCACACAGGCCTGGTTCCCGCCCCACTCCCTCTTCCTCTCTCTTGCCAGGCAGCTTTAGCCCTGGGCTCTCAGTGACCCATTGGAAAGGCTTTCAAATAATTTCCAGGTCTCCCAGGGAGAACTACTGTCTTTAATCAAAGGCAAGCCATTTCTGCTACTGTGTGTTGGAATAACTGGCTTTTTAACAAATCAAATGAAGATGACTGCTAGGTTTGAGGTCGGTCATAGGCAAGTCCAGTGGATCATAAGCATTATTAACTCCAACACATGAAATAAACACAACAGGAGCACAGCTGTTAGTAGGATAGTTTAATGTTTTTGAGGCTAGAGTTCTTTTAAAAAAATTTAATTTTTAAAAATCACAAAAGGTAGGGGTGCCTGGGTGGCTCGCTCGGTTAAGTGTCCAACTTCAGCTCAGGTCGTGATCTCACTGGTTGGTGAATTCAAGCCCCGTGTCAGGCTCTTTGCCGCCAGCTTGGAGCCTGGAGCCTGCTTTGGATTCTGTGTCTTCCTCTCTCTCTGCCGCTCCCCCACTCACACTCTGTCTCTCTCAAAAATAAATAAAGATTTAAAAAAAATTAAAGGAAAATTACAAAAGATATACCCATTGTAACAGTGAAATCTCCTGTCCCCTCCATTGCTGTCATACCGTTAAGGACATCAGTATCAACGGTTGTAGGCATTTCCTTCCTTACCTTTCCCTGTGCTTATTCAAATATGTACCAATATATTCACCCACATATTCTCCCCTTCTTTTTCAATAAAAATATTCTAAACATTTCATAAATGTCTTTATCCACAAAACAGTATATTATGGACACCCCTTCCCCAGGTCAGTACGTAGTTTCATAATATTTCATTGAGTCGATGTGTCGTGATTTATTCAACCGTTTTCTCTATTAATGGACATTCAGGTTGTTTTCAGTTTTCATTATTAAAAACAATGCTGCAATGAACACCATTGGTTTTTTAAATTTTTAAAATTTTCAGTTTTTTATAATTTTGTAAAGTTTATTTTATGTATTTATTTAGCGAGAGAGAGCGCACACACAGCAGGGGTGGAAAGAGAGGGAGAGAGAGAGAATCCCAAGCAGGTTCTGCTCCGGCAGTGTGGAGCCTGATGCAGGGCTCAAACTCACGAACGATGAGATCATGACCTGAACTGGGATCAAGAGTTGGACGCTTAACCGACTGAGCCACCCAGGCGTCCCTGAACATCATCAGTTTTAATAGTGCTTCTGCAGGCACTGTGAAGCTGGGAATAGGGAGATGAACAAGACAGAGACGCTCCCTGCTTTCTAGAGGTTTGTAGTAGGGGGAAGCTGTGTATAAACAGGTAAAGCAATGCATAAAATAGGAAATAGCATTTAGAAGTAAGGGCTCCGAGAAAAATAAAGTAAGATGCTTTATTAGAAGAAGGGTGCCTTTCAGGAGGTAGGTTGAAGCTGAGACCATGGGATCGAAGATACAGCTCTTTGGACACCTGCAGTAAGAGTGCTCCAGGTAAGGGAGGTTATTTTCTTGTGCTCTGGTCACTTATCAATGCAGTTTGCCAGACAACCTTATGCAACCGTTGTAGCGGTTCACACTCCACCCAGCAGTACATCACAGGCCAGTTTCCCTGCACCTTCCTCAGCTTTAGGTGCTATTAGTTTTTCAAAATTTTGCCATCCTACACATGAAAAATGGACATTTCCCTAAGTGCTAAAAGTTAGACAGCTTTTTCTGTGTTCATTGACCTTTTCACCTTTCTCTTCCTTCGATTGCTTATTCATTGACTTCTTCATTGCTTATTCAGTGACTTTGCCATTAAAAGAAATTGGGTTATCTAGCCTCTTCTGACCAGTGTGTAGATGCTCTTGATTTACCAGAGCCTCGTGTGTCCTGAGTTATTTCCTCTTCATCTTACTGCTTCTGAGACTTCTTTTCCTTCAACATCAGAGAGATTCAGTCCTTGTTAATCCCTAGGGATTATGAACCTAAGGCTTTTCAGAGACCTAAAAACATGTCTGCAAATCAAGAAAAAATCAGTTTATTGGCTTCTTGAAATCTAAAAGAAAACTGTAAAATGAAGGTGGTATATATTTAAACAAATGCCTATAAAACATATAACATGTCAACCAGCCACAACTCAACTCAATATATAGTTATTCATAACTCAAATAAAAGTAATGTATACTGGGTGTGGGAGGTGGGTATATTTTTACATTTTTAATATGGTGTGGGATAGGACTTCTAAATGAAAAAATGGTCTGTGGC